>NC_092820.1:61715202-62018452 GCF_023375885.2 Dermacentor andersoni
TTCGAGCCACGTCGGAATTAGTGGCAATGAGAGAGCAGATGCATGCGCGGTACAAGCCCGGCACAAACAAGTCACAAAAATAAAGATACTCCCTAATGACTGCATGAAGTTAATACATTACAAACTAAGAAAAAAAATGGCAGTCTGCTTGGAACAATGAAGTAAACAACAAACTACACTTGTTAAAACCCATGTTAGGCGAATGGAAATCTTGCACACACCAGGAACGTTTCAAAGAAGTGATTCTATGCCGTGTTCGCATAGGAAACACAGACCTAACACACAATTTCAGTCTAACAAAGCAAGACAAACCCCAATGTGAATCATGTAGAGATGCACTAATAGTAAACCACATCTTATTTTCATGCAGAAGACTTGAACCACTGAGGAAGAAGTTTTTTACCTTATTTTACAATGAACACATTCCGTTTCACCCAATTTTGATTTTAAAAGATGCTCTTGTTGATGTATCATGTGTTTTTAACTTTTGAAAAGAAGCAGGTGTTCTCATAAAACTTTAAAACCTCGCAGAGTGCTTAACCACACATTACAGAACACCTCATCCACCTTCTCTTTTCTGAGAAGAAGGCCGAGGTCTTTGGTTAATTTGTTGGGACACTCGAGGCTCTTGCCCAGACAAGGACTCACTGAGGTGTCCCAACTTTTTAAAGAATATATACCTAGTGTTTGGCACATGATAGCCTTAGCTGCTTATGTGCCATTAAACTCAACTCAACTCAACAGAACTTTACGAAGGTGGGTGGGGTGTGAGACTGAAAGTCCATAAAGGATTTTAACAAAGAGGGAAGGGATGTGAGCTTTCAAGTATTGTGGCAACATTGTGTCGCATGTTTTGCAAGCAGTAGTTCAGTTTCGTAGCCGCGTTTGGGTTCGCGTGCACCATCACTGCAATTTTGCCGTGTTTCTTTTTTCTTTTGCCCATAAGACCACGTTTATGCTCTTAAACCACGTTGTCCAGTCCTCATAATAAAAACCCCTTTGCACTCGGTCGAAGAGATTCGATTCTACAGATTCATACCTTCTAAGCAAATGAATATTTCCCTATTTCCGGTCACCCGCCTATTACGCAGTGTGCCATTAAACATTACGTCATAACCATGACCACCGGCGTACCCTATCGACGGTTACCTGAAGGGAGATAATGTTATCGGAACGCTTTCTGTGCTAAACCTCAAAAGCATTGTAGCCAAGCTCAGCTACCTCCAAGCAAGAGAATAGACGCCTTGAAAGGGTTGATGGATAGGGTACAGGCCGAATTGCGACGCTGTGGACAATGAAGCTTTGCTTCGGTCTTAGAGCAGGCGTTAGGCCAACGTTCGCGATATTCAGGAAATGGCGAGCTATGCGCTTCATTATGTAACAAATACTTACGTCGACGAGGCTTAGCCGTGATCCCGCGAAAAAATAGCACGTAATAACGTAGGCTTTTGAAAGAAAATATACAGCTTTCTCACGATTTTGAAGGCATATTCGCACTTCTTGGCATTCTCAGTCACATCACATTTGCGTGTTATATGTGAGAGCTTACGCTCAACATGCTTCGCAGTCGGTTCGACGCTTTAGTTCTTTCTCTGCGCTGAGCGTGCATAACACTGGTCGTGCCCCAACAAACAGATACTGTATCTGAGGGCTCTACACGGTTTTCTCGTCAACAGTGGCTTGGTCATGTATGCGTGAGCAGTAGTTTATGTGGAATTCATTTTTCTACGTGCCTGACCTGTTCATGATTGTGTTCTTCTTGTTTCCCTATAATATTTTGCTTATTTTTTACTATTTTCTTACTTATCCCTGGACTTACTTTGTTAGTGTATTATTATTTCGTTAGACTCATCATAATGTTTTGTAATTTCGTTACTATATTTTTCTTTGTACTTTCCTTAGCTGAGCCGTAAGGTGGACATAATTCACCGCTAATAAAGAGGAGAAACAAGAAGGAAAAAGAAGGCCGATATTTCCCTCACCAGTGAATAAAAAAAAGCTTACCTTCGCGGAGTCTGTTCTTTGTGGAAGAATATTACGCAGTCCTAACGTTACGACAAATACAATGACAGAAGGCACCTGTATACATTGCTTTTGGGTGACGTATATTTAGATCGTATGCATGGTGGGCTGTAGGATTCTGGAAGAATCTTCGCAACGCTAGAGTCACGTTTATGAACTTAACACCGAAGCAGAACTGTGAGACAATGTGAAGCACGCATAAGGTGCCTTCTTTTCTTTTTTTGTCACAAAACAAATGCAAACGGTGTGCTACGCAAGCTATCACTTCTTAGCAGGTGCGCATTGCGCAACTTTTTTAAAAAATACTGCCACGCTCTCGTTCCTTAGCCACAGGCTACTCCATTGTTCTTGTGGAGGTTTGCTGATGCCATACATTCTCAACATTATTCTGTGGAAGCTTTTGCTGTATGTCTTTTTTAAAATGGTACTGTTTACAATGGTATCGTCGAAGCGTAGCATTATTTTTCTCGCATTAAACATACCGTTAGTTGCCGCACCAGCTGCAGTGCCGTGTGAGATTTTATTCAAACATTTAATGTAATACTGTGGTTAGAAACAAAGTGGTCAAATGCAATCAGGCAAGTAATCGGACAGTTGCCTGAGAAGAAGCCAAAAATTATTGTCTAGAGAACTGAAAAAGCAACAAGCAATTGTGAACCTCTTTCAAAACAAAGCATAAACATTTGTGTTTTGTGTAAAGTATTAAAACCTTTACGTGGCCTCTATATGCTTCTAAGGTAAATGTTATTGGTTGCAATGTTTTTGTTTTGTTATTAGAATAGCGTATTTATTATTTGTGGCGCAATCAACGTAATGCCCCCGCATCATTTTTTGCACACTGCGCTTCTGCGGGATCGTATTCTTGAAGCATAGGATTGCGCTTCCACGTGCATGCATATATATATATATATATATATATATATATATATATATATATATATATATATATATATATATATATATATTATGTTGTAACAGATACGAAAGGCACGGACAAGAAGAGAAGAAAGAGAAGACAAAGAGAACGAGGAGTTCTAGAGGCCGGGCTGCGCTGCGATCACGCTACGACCATCGTCCATCTCCTGTACATAAAACCATTTCTTCGCAACTCACCGTAACAGTTGTGGTGGAGGTGCTGGGTAATCGACACCCGAAGATGGAGGCTGAATCACAAGTTCTTCGACGGAGCCGTCGCCTTGCTGGACTCGCACCGAATCCACCGGTGCGAATCCACCATATGTCCCACGACGCAGACGAGCAACGACCCATTCCAACTGCTGCGCCGACCAGTTCCGTTCTACAACTGAGAGATGCACGTCCTTTCGCCGGAAGATCGGACGAAGACGTCGAGGAATGGCTCATCCATTATAACCGGGTGAGTGCCGCTAGCAAGTGGAACAGCGCTTCTCAGCTTTCGAACGTGGTGTTCTTTCTAACGGATACTGCGTTGTTGTGGTTCGACAATCACGAGGAAACGTTCACAACATGGGCAAGGTTTGTTTCGGAAATCAAAGAACGATTCGGCGACTCCGCGACGAAAAAGAAAAGGGCAGAACAGACGCTACTGCAACGTGCGCAAGTGCCAGGCAAAACCTGCACGACCTACCTACATGGAGGCAGTAATAAAACTGTGTAGGATGGTGGACTCTGGATTGTCCGAAGAAGACAAAGTCGGGCACATCCTAAAAAGAATTGCCGAGGATGTTTATAATTTCCTCATCGCAAAAGACAACCTGGCATCCGTCGCTGACATCATTCGGTACTGTCGTACTTTCGAGCAACTGAAGATCAGGCGCATCACGCCGAAGTTTGGCAGGCTAGCCAATGTGACGACAGTTGCAAGCGTGGATACCAGCCAGCCCCTCAATCTGGCATCAACGATCCGACAAATAGTTCGGGAAGAGCTAAGCCTGCACGCGCAAGTGACACATCCAGGCACTCATAGCTTCCGCCTATCACCAGATTTCGAGCCAAACGTGGCATCCTTCTCCCCGTATCCTGCGGCGAGAGGCACTGAGGATTATGAACTCGTGCTCCGACAACAGCCACGTCTCTACGACAGAGGTCCTACCTATGACGCTCGGCCACAACGAGAGCAGCCGCGTTTTCACCCCCGAGGCCCTGTGACTTCTGTCAGGCCACGACAAGAACAGCACCGACCCTACTACCACGACGCGACTTATGCACGATATAACGGATTTCAGCAAGCAGCAGAGACACGTTATCCACATGACAACGAACTTTCTCGCCGACCGCAGCCGCCTACCATTCGTTTCGAGGAAGACGCTGTGAACCGCGACCCTCCCGTGTGCTACAATTGCGGTTCCACAGGCCATATAGCTCGGTATTGTCGCCAAGGCCGTCAATCACGTAGGACACCACCGATGTTCTCGCCACCCAGAACCCGTACTTCATATGACTTGCGGACGACCGATTTGCTACCAATGGACCACTTCTCACACGAGACCAGGCGCAGCGATTCGCCAGCATCTCAGCGGAGTTTGACGCCACCAAATAACCGTCCCTGTCGCTCTATGTCCCCTCGGCGCCGTTCTTCCTCACCGCCGCCGGGAAACTAGCATGCGCGGCCAGTGGAGGTGTGGTCGCCGGACGGTCTTTGCAAGAAATACCTCTGCCTGTTGTGATGTTCAAAAACAAAGTGAATGCCTCGATTGACGGAATACCGACCATGGCGTTAGTTGGTACTGGGGCAACTGTGTCTGTTATGAGCCTCGCTTTCAAAAACCGGCTAGGCCACGAAGTTATGTTTTCTTGGAACGACGGTATTACCTTTCGTGGAGTAGGCGGCGAGTGGCTTCATTCTCTTGGTGTTTGTGCTGTGAGTGTTTTGTTGGCTGGGAAAGTGTTTGTGTCGGAATTCCTTGTTCTTTCTCGTTGTTCGCACGACGTTATTCTTGGTATCGATTTTCTTGAACAGTGCGGCGCTTCCGTGGACTGTGGTTGTGGTAAAATCTCATTGAACAAGTTATTTATATCACCACATTCCGAACAAAGCTTGGGTGGTGAAGACGGCGACACAGACACACTCAGTGTTCTTGATGAAGTGATTACACCATCGTGGTGCCTGGTGCCCGTTCGTGTTTCTACAACTAGTGTTGATGCTGATTGTGTTGACCTTGTAGTTAGGCCTCTCCGCATAAACTGTGCTAAAAAAATATTCTTGTGCCCTGCTCTGTCGTGTGCATGACGAAAGGAGTCGCCACATTGTGGGCGCTGAACTGTTCCGCCACGCCGGTTGTCCTTCCTCACGGTACGGAGATCGCTCTTTTCGATGAAGCCGCATGTAGGTCAATAGCGGCACTAACTACGGACGTCTCTACAGCTTGCTCTCCTTGCGATAATCGCCATTCTGAAGAGCTAATGCTTGGCATGATCAGCAAGGCTCTCGGTACATCGGAACGGCAAGCACTGGTACAAGTCCTTGCCAGGCATGAGGCCGCATTCGACTTCACGCATGGAGATGCACCCCTTCATTTACCGTCGTCCCGCGCTCGTCACAGAGTAGATACCGGCTCAGCACACCCCATCCGCCAGAAGCCCTACCGAGTGTCATCGTCCGAGCGCAAAGTTATTGCCGAGCAAGTCAAGGAGATGATGAACAAAGGTGTCGTTCAAGAATCATCTAGTCCATGGGCAGCCCCAGTAATCCTGGTCCGAAAAAAAGATGGCTCCTGGAGATTCTGCATGGATTAGACATCTAAACGCAGTGACGAAGAAGGATGTCTATCCACTACCGCGAATCGATGACGTCATTGATTGCTTACACGATGCTTCTTACTTCTCAACACTTGATTTGCGATCGGGGTATTGGCAAATACCTATGGACCCTGCCGACAAGGAAAAAACCGCTTTCGTGACTCTAGATGGCCTATTCGAATTTAATGTTATACCTTTTGGCCTTTGCAATGCTCCTGCCACCTTTGAAAGATTCATGGACACAGTACTACGTGGTCTAAAGTGGGAGATATGCATGTGTTACCTCGATGATGTTGTAATCTTTGGCCGCACGTTTGAAGAACATAACGAACGCCTCAGCCTCGTTCTCGACTGCATTGAGAAAGCTGGACTGGTCCTAAACTCAAAAAAGTGTCGGTTCGGCGAACGTCAAACACTGGTCCTGGGACACTTAGTCGACAAGGATGGCGTCAGAACCGATCCTCGTAAGATTGAAGCAGAGAGCTCCTTCAAGCCACCGCAGTCAGCACGAGAACTCCGCTCATTCATTGGGCTATGTTCGTATTTTCGTTGTTTTGTTACCCGGTTTGCCGACATCGTTTACCCGTTGACAAGCATTTTGCGACAAAATGCATCCTTCAATTGGACACCAGAGTGTGACGCATCATTCTCTCAACTGAAGTTTATGCTAACGTTCACGCTGATGCGAGTGGAATCGGGATAGGAGCGGTGCTTGTACAACGTCACAGTGGCGCAGAACATGTTGTCGCATATGCCAGCCGTTGTCTGAGCAAATCTGAACGCAATTATACGGTTACGGAACAGGAATGCCTGGCAGCCGTTTTCGCCGTACAAAAGTTTCGATGTTATCTTTACGGTAGACCATTCAAGAGTATCACCGACCATCATTCTTTATGCTGGCTGGTCGGTTTGCGTGATCCCTCTGGTCGCCTCGCACGTTGGGCGCTGCGCCTCCAGGAATACGACTTTGTGGTATCGTACAAGAGTGGCCGTCGTCACGCTGACGCAGACTGCCTCTCTCGGATTCCTCTTGCGACTACCGACTGCGATGCTGAGAATTTGGACGACTGTCTCGCTGCTGTTACTCCTACGTTCCCTGACGCGGCAGACTTTCAGCGAGAACAACGGGATGATGTTACCCTTGATCCGCTTTTTGTCGCCGCCCGTACTTCTAAAGGCAGCGGTCGCTTTACTGTCCGTGATAAATTGCTGTACAAAACTAATTACTCCGGGCATGGAGCGCGTTTTCTGCTTGTTGTCCCCGAGAGTCTCCGGTGCGACGTTCTACGCGCCATGCATGACAATGTGACATCCGGCCATTTCGGCTTCGTACGAACGCTGCACCGCACGCAGGAGCGCTTTTACTGGCCCAAGATGTACGAAACAACCAAGCGCTATGTCGCTAGTTGTGAAACGTGCCAACGTCACAAGCGACCGACCACCGCAGCCCCGGGTCCCCTTCGGCCATTGACACCGCCCAGTACGCCGTTCGAGCAAGTAGGCATTGACCTTTTGGGTCCATTCCCGTTATCTAACAACAACAACCGCTGGATAATTGTCTGCGCAGACCATCTTACACGGTATGCAGAAACTGCAGCCATACCGTCTTCCACCGCTGCTTGCGTGGCGGTCTTCCTGCTCCGTTCCGTGGTCCTTCGTCATGGCCCACCACGTGTCATCATCAGCGACCGTGTTCGCCAGGTCACGGCTGATGCCATTGAAGAGTTACTTCGTTTGTGCACTTCACAGTTCCGTCATTCCACGCCGTATCATCCACAGACCAATGGCCTCGTTGAAAGGACAAACAGAACGCTGACTAACATGCTTGCCATGTACGTCTCCTCGAATCATAAGAACTGGGACGACGTGCTGCCCTTCATCACTTATGCGAAACGAAACCACGAACTATAGCCCATTTTATCTCCTGTATGCAGGGTTACCGCGAAGCCCTCTGGACACTTTCTTACGCTTCGTTCTGCACAGTGATGATTCTGTATCGAAGACTTTGTGTCTCGCCGAAGAAGCGCGTCGAATAGCTCGTCTTCGTACTCTGGCCTCGCAAAGTCGTTCGAAAGAGCGATACGACGACCGTCACGTACAAGTATCGCTGCAAAAAGGTGACTTAGTCCTCCTTTGGACACCGCAACGCAAGCGTGGATTGTGCCAAAAGTTCTTGTCACAATATTCAGGCCCATTCGTAGTTGTGGACCGCCTGAGCGAACTCACTTACGTCATAGCTCGCCTACTGTGCAATGGTCGGCGATCAAGCAGAACTCAGCTGACCCATATTGCTCGCCTGAAGCCTTTCTACCCTGCTTGTACATCCTGACTCGCCCCACGGGCTTCGTCTGGTTGCGGGGAAATGTAACAGATACGAAAGGCACGGACAAGAAGAGAAGACGAAGAGAACGAGGAGTTCGAGAGGCCGGGCTACTCTGCGATCACGCTACGACCATCGTCCATCTCCTGTAAATAAAACCATTGCTTCGCAACTCACCGTAACAATATATATATATATATACATATATATATATATATTGCCACATCCAGTACGCGGCACGTAGTAGAAGACGAAGCTCGCTCATTGCGGAACAGAAGAAGAGATACCTGCGCGATAGCTTTTCAGTTGGCCTGCAATTAAAGTGTCCTACGCTTTTTTATCAGTTCCTGCTGCTTGTAAATCGTGACACTGGTGGAGGTTCTGGGTAAATGTTTGGGACGTCTGTCAACAGCTTCACACCAAGCCCAGGACGTTTGGCACGTGTCCAAACACCCGTTCACCACGCCAGCCGTCGCCTACTAGGCCTAAGCCCAGAATTCGGTCCCCTACCAGGAAGTCTGCCTGTTACCACGAGTTCCCAGGCCATGGCAGACCCAGGCCCTGCACAGGTGACTCTTTTGACTCCTCGATCTCCTGTGAGGTTCCACGGCAATGCTTACGAGGATGCAGAAGACTTGATCGGGGAATACGAGCGCGTAGCCAAGTATAATGAGTTGCATGCTGGACAGAAGCTATCCCATGTGTATTTCTGTTTTGAATACGGCGTCCACACGTGGTTCGTAAATCGTGAGGAAATCTGGCCAAGCTGGGATGAGTTCCGCCGCCAGTTCCACCATACGTTCGGGAGCAACGAAAGGCGATGCTACGCGCCGCGTCTTCTGGAATCACGGATTCAAAAGCCGAATGAAACTGTTGCCTTGTTCACTGGGGACATGGCTCGTTTTTGTCGTCGAGCAGACCCCGATATGCCCGAGGCAAAAAAAACTCAGCCACCTCATGCGCAGCGTAAAGCACCAGCTGTTTGCCGATCTCGTGCGGAACCCGCCCACAAGCGTCGATGAATTTATTAAAGAATCGACGGCCATAGAGCGCGCGTTACACCTACGCAGCCGCCAGTATGATCACCTGACCAGCACTGTACCGGCAAGCGCCGCAGCAGTGACGGTCACAGACGAGCGTTCCTTGCGCCAGCTGATACGCGAAATTGTTCAGGGAGAAATTAAGAAGCTCACTGCCACGCCAAATGAATGCACAGCTGCGTCGGTGGCTGAAGTTGTGCGCCAAGAAATAAAGCAAGCGTTTGCGGCTCCCGAGCCGAATCCCCAGACGTGGCAGCGCAGCTACGCAGATGTGCCCAGCTACGCATGAACTATGAGGTCATCCCTGACAGTCCTGCTTCCTCCAGGGCGAGGAAGCGTCCACCAGAAGTTGTGTACATTGTGCGTATGAAGCCCTATTGTTCAGAATGAAGTGCCCACACCTCGTCTGACACTTCTTCCTGCCGCTAGGTGAGCATCGGGACGATGCTCTCTCTGGAAGGAGGCAAATGCCACATCCAGTACGCGGCACGTAGAGGAAGACGAAGCTCTCGCGCATTGCGGAAGAAGAGGTCCGTGCGCAATCGTTCTTTAGTGGGCCTGCAATTAAAGTGTCCTGCCCTTTTTTTATCAGTTCCTGCTGCTTGTGAATTGCGACTATGTGTGTGTGTGTGTGTGCGTGTGTGTGTGTGTGTGTGTGTGTGTGTGTGTGTGTGTGTGTGTGTGTGTGTGTGTGTGTGTGTGTGTGTGTGTGTGTGTGTGTGTGTGTGTGTGTGTGTGTGTGTGTGTGTGTGTGTGTGTGTTTGTGTGTGTGTGTGTGTGTGTGTGTGTGTGGGCTTCTCTCTTTTTCATTGTGACAATGTGCACTCTTCGCAGATGCTGCATTTGGTCTCACAAACTGCGTAACTTGAAGAAGCTGACTACATGTACACTTGCAAGACAAATTCCAATGTCCATGGAATGGACCTTGTTACATTAAGTAATGCTCATTTAGCCGAAATTCCGAGACTACTACCGGTTTCGAAGTATCCGTCCCCAAAATGTTCTGCGGAATGCAATGGCGGTCTCACCAGAACAGCGCCGGACTAGATGCACGTACATTTTCCTCATACCGTGTTGGGGAAGCAGCCCACTGACAAGGACAAGTCGAAGAGACACAAGGATACGAGACACTCGCTAATATAAGCCAGCGCTGTTCTTTCTTTTTTAAGGAAAGCGCGAAGTTGCAATATTGCATTCTATGAGTCGGTTGGGACCCACAATATGAGTACTTTCAAAATGTAGTAAGTGCAGGGCGGGTCAATGCACAACAAATTCAGTTCAGAGTATGTTCAGTTCGGCGCTATACTTTTTGCAAAAGTTTCTTGGAATATATTCCGCTGGAGTGAGCTAAAAAGCTCATTTGGTGACATAAGAGCAAACAGGTTGTTTTCTTATACAACTGCGTTACAATGCTGTCTCTGAAAGCGCGAAAATATGAGATCAGAACTTGGTCGAAATGCTGACTCGACAGCTATTGTTTTCTGATTGAAGTTTCTAATGGAGAAAACGTACGAAATAGCTGACATTTTTCATGACCTTCCATCCTCTATGCTTCTTTTATTGTCCCTCGCAGTCACTTACCGTTTCCAAAAATATAGCATCACCTGAGCAACAGGCACCCAGCAGCCTCCATTCCACTGAATACCATTTTTAACTACGGCTTTGTCCATAAAATTGAAGTAGCGCTTTATGATTTTGTACCACATATTAAATTTTTATGCATGTAGATTTGCAATGCACATTATTTATGAGATTGGGAATTTATGCAGCGATAAAGTGATTTCGCGATAGGTTCGCCATGCACTTACTCTTCTAACCAGCCTCTTTAGGATAGCCTTACACTGCAATAACTAGAAATAACATTAGTACAGCACCATTTGATTGCTCGTTCTTCCTGTACTCAAGGTGGCCTTTAAGCTTTTGTGATGCGATGATTCCTGCAGAAGTCCTAACGCTTCTTTTTTTTTTTTAGAAAAAAATACTCCATTGAGAAAAACATTCAGCTTCGGCCCAGAGGCGATGCCGTGATAGCGATATCACAGTATAAGGTCACTACACAACGTAAGGGTCCCAGTTTTATCGGCTGTGTAAATTGAAGCACCCATTCGCTCACTAATAAACTTAGCAAGCGCAGTGTCATGGGCGCGCAGGCAAACGAGCAGGTTTTATTCGGTTACCGCGGACGCTCCCTGCCTCAAAATTGGAGTGATAAAGAAATTGCTGGTTCTCCCGTAATCGAGAGTAGATGTAAGCATGAAACGGCAACCGGCAAAGCAGATTGGTTAGAGATGATACTAGCCACAATCTTAGAATGGGTGTAGTGCATGTTCGTAACAGCGCACCCCACCCCAACGCACCACGCCTTACTGTACATTGGTCCATATGGACGCTGCCCAGGTACAAGAAGAACACCCACTGTCGGCAGCGAAACACGCCAAGGATACAGAGCGCACTGCCCAGGTAGAAGAAAAGCGCCTCAAAAAGGCGCCACGCAGCGTGGCGCCATCTCTCGCTGCGACGAAAAACCCACGCCCCGGAAGCCACGCACTGCTGGCGTTCAAAAGACCACAGGCAACCTTGTCTCAACGCCAAAAGTTGACAATAAAGTGTATGGTGCCCTGAATCTGCCTTTTAAATGTCGCTATTGCAAATGACAAATAAAAGTTCAGCGTACTAGAAGTTACAGCTTCAGTGATATTGCGACAAACATTAGGAAGAACTCACAAGCAATATTTTTTGTAGCGTGTTCAGTCAGTATCTAGCGTATGCAATGCAGTCGTGTACAAAGGTTTGGGGGATAGAGAAAGTCGCCAGTCATCTGGGCTGGCACAACCCTTGCACACACCGCAGCTTACCCCCACGGTAGCTCGCGCGAACCCGTGCTCAGTTACGCCATACGAAGGTGGAAGTTGTTTTGGAGGGACCCTATATTTACTATTGGAAAAACTAACAGCAATTCTATTTTTACAAATGTGATTGTGAGCAGTGCTAACCTCATTATTTGTCGGCTTTGTTCTGCAGATAAACATGACTCTCTTTGAAGTTCCGCGAATCTCCAAGCACACATCACGCTAAGGTTAACCACCTGCGCTCTATTTTTGGGGCCATCTGCGTACTGCATATAACATGCCTTGAGCGGAGTAACAATGGCCAGCAAATACTCTGTGGCCTTAAATTAAGTTATGGGGTTTCACATGCCAAAGCCACCTTCTGGTTATGAGGCACGCCGTAGTGGAGAACACCGGAAATTTCGACCACCTGGGGTTCTTTAACGTGCACCTAAATCTAAGTGCACGGATGCTTTCCCATTTCGCCCTCATCGAAACGCGGCCGCCGTGGCCAGGATTCGATCCCACGACCTCGTGCTCAGCAGCCTAACACCGTAGCCACTGAACAACCACGGCGGGTATTCTGCAGCCTTACTGCATGCCAGCATAGGCGTGAATTAGGACTCCTAACGAACGAATAAGCTCATTTTCTGGCAGTTCAAATATTATCTTCGATTCATTGCAAGATAACCCCATGAAGGGTTTCCTTTTTTTCCTGACTTTCGTCTTTCAGATGCACGTATACAGAATTATTAATTCATTAGAAAAGTCCGCACCAAAAAAGGTCAAGTGGAAGCTTCTGTTGCGGAGAGAGCGAAAGAAAGAAACGTGTTTTCTTAATATAAATAAATAAGAGGCCACCCATCTATCTGGTGCATCCGGTGAGGTGCCTCGATTAAGTAGATTGTTTCGTTTCTCAACAAGTATAGCAGGAAGCTTCCGTGCATGTCTTTCCGGTGGGCTCTTTTATTGCAGAAACTGAATAAACGGCCAGGTCGATGCGGCCCACAGATCTCACACAGAAGGTTCACAAAAACTTCGAGCCAGTCCGGCATGCCGCAGCATTCCGTGGAAGGCTGATTGTTGACTCGAAGCTAGCAATTGTGTCGGTCCAAATTCGACCACCCGTCCATCTTCCATCACCAGGATCCTGCGTACGACAAAAGGTGACACGGGTCACACCAGATAACCGGGTTGCTATCGGGGACTATCGTCAACGTCATAATTCCCTCACCACAACTACCGGTTAGGCTTGAGGATATATATATATCAGTAAGCATCCTATATGTTTAAGCATAGAAAACCATGGAAGTTTCATTTCTCCATGTCACTTCCGCTCCTTCAATTCGTAGGGATACTCCGATAGTGTGCAGTCCTCCAGAAGTATGAAAATCCTTGTTTCCCACCGCAACCATGCGAACTATAGCATGGCTTACGTCACGCATGGTAGATTTCTGACTGTGGGGTTTTGTCGTTCCAAAGCAACACATGGGCTATGATAGACGGCGAATGTGACGTTTACGAAAGAGGTTCTTTAACATACAATTAATACTTAGCACAAGAGGGTGTCTTTACAGAGAGGCTGTTAAGGGCTACTTTCCCCGCTATCGTGTCCACGTGCAGGAAAAAATCCCGAAGATCGTCCAATGCCGGGCTGACCCATGGCGGAGGTGACGTAAGCGTTAACTCTTTCGCTACCGTGAGAAAATGGTCGCTTTTTATAGGTCTCAGGATAAGTTATTTGCCACTAGCCACAAATATTATTTCAGCACACATAGCAGCATAACATATTGTACATGATGAAATGCTCTTTCCAAAAACTTGCGCTGCCAAACCAAAAAAAATTATTACGTAAGCCATAAAAATTCTTCAAAGCGCCACTTCTGGTGCCCGTTGATAAAAACCGCAAAAAAAAATATGATATCTACAAAAACTTTAATATCAAATGAAATTTGGAATACGCATTTCGAAGATAAATAACCCAGAAATAGTCTGAAAAAGTAAATGCTCAGTACACCGCTGTTCTTCGGATACAAAAAAGAAACTAAGCCCAGTTCATCTCTCCAGCCATGCGGTGAAGCAGTTCCTGGATTTTGTGAAGCACAGGTGCCCTCCGCTCTTTTTCCCACCAAACGTCTGGCTTTTGTTGAACATTGCGGTCCTCGTGAAAGATATTGCAGTTCCGCCTTCTCGGCATCTTCTAGGGATGGTCCGATGAGAAGTCCAAAGAAGGTACTTCACCTGTTCGTCTACAGTCATGCACCTCTTCCGGGACCGATCGCTCTCAGCCTAGCTGGGCAACTACAAGATTATGCATCTAAGCATATGTGTTTGCATTTTTGCAGATTGTCTTTATCACCTCTGCAGAGAAGAAGAAGGGTAGAAAGAAATCCCATGCCGTCATAAACTGTTTTGCACTTATCAGTGGTGCTGGGCGGAGATGTTCTACGGGCCGCCTTCTTGGCGTGAACGGAAGTTTCTTTGCTGCCGATGGCAGCACATCATAATCAAGCGGAGTATGCACCCTGAAGATAATCAGTACAGCTCTTAGGTCGTGCAAAAAGGTCGGCAGATAAGCGCCCACAAGGAAGGCGACCGCTCAAGGGTGTAAAGGAAACTCCCCGGTGAACAGCTGCGCATGGCCCATGCTGACTCGAAAGATTGTTGCCGTCATAGTTTGAATCTGCTTTGCCGTCATGTTGGAAATCATAACTCCAGTGCTCATCACTAAATTGAAGTGCGGGTGCTGCATAGTTTCGAGAGCATGACGCTTTTCTCGCGACGACTTTTCTCGCGACGCTTTTCATCGACCGATTAGAGGTTTGATGCTGGGACCAGCGCGTGCTGAAGATCGGCCCCGGTGGACACAAGCGATGTGGGCCGACTAGACGCGGAATGGCGCAAAGGTTGAAACGGCGAGAGCTGTTGTCCGTCAGTGCTCGAGGCGATGTAGTGAGCCAGGACGGCTGCCCGCTAGTCCGCGTAGACGTCGGTGCCGGCAGATGACAGCCGGAGCCTGGAACCTTGTTGGGAAGGAAAAGGCTCTCCCGCTGGATGAACGCGATGTCCGGCATTTCGATGTAGAATTCCCGGACACCCTACCAACGCGGGACGTCTGCTGGACCGCGTAAGGCCACTTCAATCGCCTTGGTAGAGTGGGTGCGCTGACGCTGGCATGGCTGGCGTCGGTTGTCCGGTGTCACCAATTTGGGGGAGGCGGCGCGAAGAAATAGCCGCCGTAGCCACGGTTTTAAAGGCCGGCCAGCCTTGGTATCTTGGGAGCTACCGACAACACCGCGGCCACTCAGGTGGAGCGCGCTAGCGTGTCGTATTCTCAGCTAACTGCACATCAGCTCCCTTGCGCAATTCACAGCAGCCGCCGCATGCAACCACTGCTCATGCAGCGCTTGAGTGGTGGCGCAGCGCGCAAGTTCGAGGCTACGCTCCTCCTCGCTGGTAAAACGGGCTATTCAGACGACGCGTTAAAACCCCTCAATCTCCAAAGGTAGCGCCAACTAAAGCCCCTCCATACACGTTTCCGCCGACCAGGTTAAGTACCGCCAACATGCCCTCCTCCGCCACGCTCCTCTCCCACTCACCCCCTTAGCTTCCGGCGTCAAGCGGAACTTACGTAGCTGCAGCCTCCTGTTCCGAGTGGAAGTGACGCTATGTTTTTCAGCGTTGTTCGCTTTCGCGCCGATGGAGAGGTTTTAATTGCACCAGCTGCGGTTGAAACTGTGAATGCGATTCCATCCAAGAACCACCGCCTATTGTAACCAGCGATCTGCTCGTGTTCGCTGCTTCGCGTCAACCTGCGACGGGTTGTGGCACGAGCGACAACGTACAGTGGAATGTAGTGCCTGGGTGCTTGGAGACCACTGCCGCTTTTCGTGCATTTGAAAAACAGTGACCGCGAACTACTACTTCAGCGGAATACAACAGCTTGTCCCCTTTGCATTATTCTTATGGTGACGGCCACAGCTCTGCTGCCACAGCACGCGCGCGCGTCTCGCCACCGTCTAACTGCAGTCAAAGCGGAAATTCCCACAGCGCAACTCCAGGAAGCGGAAACACCGGAACCGGAAATTTTTAAACCGGAAATACCGGAACCGGATTTGGTGTGAGGGGAAAAGGCGGCGCACAACAAAGGTTGTCGCTACTTAAGAAAGCGGCGGTGGCGCGTGGATACAGTGTACTAGAATAATCTAGTACACTGTAGCGTGGATGAAGGGGTTTTAGCGCCAACCACTTCCCTCCTCCTCCGCTCGGCGCGGTCTCGATGGTGGCGCCTCCCGTGCTGGCCCTGCCATAGCAGACGACGGCTAACACGCTACCGGAGGAAATCCGCGGTAAAGGTCGTTCGAGTTCTGCGGAGCAGTTTTTTTAATCGAGATCTTGCTTCGTCAGATGTCGCGTTGTAATTGCGAAAGAAATAGAGAAAAGGACCATTATTTGAAGCGCAAAGCACGCGCACGTTGAGATTTCGTGTTACTGAAACACGGCGCATGCACGCGGTGTGCTCAAACACGTGCGTAATTGCCAGAGTTTCAGGTTTTGACAGCGTGAAAGTATGTGTACGTGGTTTCATAGTTCCCATACAGTTCATATGGCGCATGCGATACCCATTTACTTAACCGGACGCCTAAAGATGTTAACGTTAAGCAGTAAAAATGTTAATCCTTATCAGCGGGCCTGAGATCCTTTGCGGCCTTTCTCGGCCACAATTATCCTGCACACAAGATGTGCGAGTAGCCGCTGCTCATGCCTGCAATATTGAGGACGCGTCCGGCAGCAGCCGGGATGGAGGCGAAATGCAAGAAGCCCGTGGACAGATCCCTCGTTGGTGTTCCCTAATTCTCCCCGCACGGGCGCGGTGTGTTGCAGCAGTCGCGGGGCGCTTTTTCCGTTGCGGGGTGCTTTGGTAATCGCGACAACAGATTGATTTTTTTTTAGAAGTACTGCTCCAGGAGGGCACATGTAACAGCTAACAGAGGCCTCTGAGGAGCACGTGACATTACAAGGGTTCCCGCTGCCGCTTTGGTGCCCTGTAGGCGCCGTCAATAATACGAAATAATGACACGTGGTTACAACTAGTACATAAAATCTAATAAGGAAATACAATCACGCCGAGGCGCCAACTTCTGGCGCAGCGCTACCGAGCCCGCGCGAGAATTACGAAACGCAAAGAGGAATTTACCGGCCCACGTGCAACTACAATCAAAGTGCACGTTAAAAAGCCCCAGGTGACCCAAATAAAGTTATCCGGAGCCATCCACTACGACCTGCTTCATATATAGATTTAGTCGCTTCGAGCCGTTAAAAACGTTAATCACCACAAACCAAATCAATACATGCGGGTATACATTCGAAGATAAACGACTGCATCCGTAAGTCATAGTGGGCCTTGCAAAAGCGCCAACAATGGCGGTCGGAGCGCGCTGGAAAGAAAAAAATATAGAAAAGCGCGGCGTCTGCTTCCACGCTGGAAAGAAAAAATATACAAAAGTGCGGCGCCTGTTTCTACGTTACACAGATTGGCCAATTGGGGAGCGGGGGAGGCTGAGGCGACAGGAGGCGTGGATATCGTGGTGGCGGTAGAGTTACTGTATATGCTACCACAGGTAGCCTGTGGTAGCATATACAGTAACTCTAGGTGGCGGAGACGTCGGGGAGAGCGGGGTGGCGGAAAGATCTAAGAATGGCGCTACTTTTGGAAAATTCAGGGGTTTTATGAAGTGTGTGACTGGCGCCATCTCGTAGCCATCCCGGAAAACCCTTTGTGCGCACCACTGCGCTTCTCACGCTTTCGCCGCACCCTCCTCTGCTTTGTATGCGTTTACTATGCACTTGTATGCAATTACTATGCATAATTAGACCGAAAAAATATTGTTCCCGATTCTGCGCTTTCTTCATCGTCAGCCTTTCGCTATTGGTCAAACGGTTTCGGGCTGAGCCCTGTTCACCTGTGTCACGCCACAAAACGCTAAAAACTCGCCACTGAGAAGTGATGTGTACGCATTAAGGAGGCAATAATATGCCCAACAAAGCTTTTTTTTTTTTTTTTTTTCAGAATAGCCGGGGACTTTACCGTTCAGAAATGAATAGAATATGGCTATTCGCCAATCAGTCTAGCAGTGGTTTCTCGAAGCCGCCGGAGAGAATGAATTTATTTGCGTATAATAAAATCATCTGCGCGGCGGATAGCGTTGTCGAGCCCTTCCGGCACGTACATGACAACGCTCTGTCAACTTTTATTTACTGAGTGTACGTTTTAGCGGCTTTTGCACCCTTCGGTTAAACGTCGCCAAGACTTTCTACTAGATACCGAAAGCTTAGGAAGAAGTTGGTCGATCGCCGACGCCGGAACTGGCCTCCTCATTCGGTTATCTACTTTCACTGCGCTAGCCCCGCCCCACCGATGCCCTGTCCACTTCTGCATGCTCCTCGCCTCTGGTCAGCCAACTATATTTAAAAAAAAAAAACATTGTCAAGGTAGGAGCAGCTATTCGCTTTGAAGGCGAACAAAAGTGAGCTCCTATAAAACGAGGAGAGCGTTTCATTGGCCTCCGCAAATAACGCTGCGGGTGACCACCAGATGCTTGCGTTGGTGGTTACGCAATGTTGACGTCAAGAGATTGGAATAAAAACAGATGGACATAGTCTAATGTAATAGGGCCCCTATATTGTTTCAAACTGTTTGTAAATCCAACCTGCTTTTTTTTTTGCTTCTCTATTGTGTTGCTATTATTTTGTTTATTTGCTATTACTTTAGTAAATATATTGTGCAGTGCTGTGACCATCTGAATGCATATAAATTTCTTCATCATTTAGCCTGTCATTTCATCTTTTAATAATCAATCGTTAGCATTAGGAGTCCCTGGCACATTTGTGATTTGAGGTCATGAGGCATCGCCCTAAAAGATGGCAAGTTTTCGTGTACAAAAAAATCTCGATGTACTGCATAAGACCAACGGTTCTATTTTGTGCGACAGCATTTCGCTGGGACGTATCCTAGCAAGCCCTCCTACCTTGCATCCTTGATGCACTTCGAGCTACATGTACTCTGCACCTACTTGTAGTCGGAGTTTCCTTAGCTATAGCGATGACGTAGTACAGATTGCCCGGACACATTATTTACACCCGGAGCTCGTCATCATCAGCAGTAGCAACATGAACAGCAGCCTATTCTATGACCACTGCAGGACGAAGGTCTATCCTTGCGTTCTCCAATTACCCCTGTCCTGCGCCAACCGATTCCCACTTGCGCCTGCAAATTTCCTAATTTCATCCCCCGACCTCGTTTTCTGCCATTCTCGACTGCGCTTCCCTTCTCTTGGTACCCATTCTGTACCTTTAATGGTCCTCCGGTTATCTGTCCTACGCATTACATGGCCTGCCCAATTTGATTTTTTTCTCTTAAAGTCAACCAGAAGATCGGCTTGCCCGTTTGCTCTCTGATCCGCAACCCACTCTTCCTGCCTCTTAACGTTACGCCCAACGTTTTTCGTTGCACCGCTCTTTGCGCGATCCTTAGCTCGTTCGCGACCTTCTTTGTCAACCTCTGAGTTTGTGCTCCATATTTTAGTACCTCTAGAATGGAGTGATTGTACTCCCTTCTTTTCAGTGATAGCGGTAAGCTCCCGGTGAGCGTCTGGCAATGCGTGCCCCGTATGCACTCCAACAAATTCTTATTCTTAACTCCTGTTCTCGTGGTCAGGATCCCCTGTGAGCAATTGAACTAGATAAACATACTCCTTCACAGACTCTAGAGGCTGACTGGCGATCCTGAACTCTTGTTTCTTTGCAGCGCTATTGAGCATTATCTTTGTCTTCCGCATATTGATCTTCAAGCCCACTGTGACACTCTCTTTTGAGGTCCTCAATCATTTGTTGTAATTCGTCCCCAGTGTTGCTAAACAAGGCAATGTGATCCGTAAACCGAAGGTTGCTCAGGTATGCGCCATTGATCCTCACTTCTAAGGCTTCCCAGTTTAATAGTTTCAATACTTGTTCTAAACATACAGTGAATAGCACTGGAGAAATTGTCTCCTTGTCTTACCCTTTCTTTATAGGTAACTTTATACTTGTGCAGAACCAAGGTAGCTTTGGAATCTTTTTAGCTATCTCCCAAGATATTCACGTATTCCTGCCGTACTCCTTGATCACGTAATGTCTCATTCACTGCTAGTATTTTTACTGAATCAGATGCCTTTTCATAATGCATGAAAGCTATATTGAGAGGTTGATTGTACTCTGCAGATTTCTCGATCACCTAATTGATGACATGGATGTGATCCATCGTAGAGTATCCTTTCCTCAAGTCAGCCTGTTCTCTTGGTTAATTGAAGTCAAGTGTTGCCTTTATTCTATTTGAAATTATCTTTGCGAATACTTTATACAATACTGAAAGTAAGCTTAGGGACCTATAAACTAGTTTTCAGTTCTTTAACGTCTCACTTTTCGTGGAATAGTATATTGTTGGCATTCTTCCAGTTCTCTGGAAGCCTTGAAGTCATTAGAAATCTCGTATAACGGGCTGTACGCTTTTCAAGCATAATATCTCCTCCATCTGTGATTACTTCGAGTCTTATTCTAGCTTCTCCAGCCTGTTTCCCCCCTATCATGTCTTGCAAGGCCCTCCTAACTTATTCGCTAGGTACAGAAGGAGCCTCTGTATCCTGTTCCTTGCTACTTCGAATGGAGGTAGCGTGGCTGCTCTGGGTACTGCAAAGGTCAGTATAGAATTGTTCCGCTGCTTTTACTGCATCTTCAAAATTGCATATAACCTTACCCTGCTGGGTGTGGAGCAGAGGTAGAGCAGGCTTTTAATCTCAAGGTCGTTAGCTTGATTCCTCTTTCAGTACACTACATCTCCAAGCTTGGAGTGGGGCCCGACACCAGCAAAAAATGCGGAGAGCCAGTGAGGCTATGCTTTTCAAGATGCAACCAAATTAGGGAGGCCCACAAATCTATTACAAAAAGACACTCCCTCGCCAGAACAAGAATTGGCCTCCTTGGTGCAGTATTCGGCCACTACCTCCCTCATGACTCCTATAATTAACTGGGAGCTCACAGCTTCAGCTAAAATGAAGCTCGTGAGCGTTGTCTGCACTGTCACCAAGCGAATGTGGCAGGTGGTGGCAATGTTTAAGCAGGCAGCAATATCCTGACATGGTTGGCGAAGAATCATTCCGCCTGAGCATCGCTGATCTACTCCGTGTCGCGAAGAAAGGCGATCAACAGTCGTAAACTTTCATTCTGATTGCTGCGGATCTTTCTGGGAACCCTGCGCTTTCAAAGCTGGCGTATCGAAGGTCTTTCGCAGAAATGCAGGTTATGAAGCAACGGCTTTCTTTCGACGTCAAGTTGTGGGCATCAGCAGATGGAGTGTTCTACATCACCGATTTCAGCGTATAAGACAAAAAGCTGGGGAAGCAGATAGCGAAGTTTTGAATAATCAAGGCTGCGCACGCAGCCCCAGTAGCCGATGGCATGCCCGATGGCATGTTTACCGAGGTGCATACTAATCAACGGTGATGGTTCTAATCACAGCGAGGTAGGTAATGTACATCGGTATACAAGAGGCACGCAGAATCTTCCGCGAAGAAGAATTAAAAACAAACATATTTTTTTATTTCTCGTAAGAAAATAATGCAGCTGTCGTTGCTACGGGATCCATCACTTCGAGCTGTTCGCTGGTGTCATGTGCCACAAATATGTGGTCGCGGCGGCCCGTCCTTCGAGGAAACGCGGGCGCTCGTTAGTTCTGCTGTCAAGCAAAGTGAGCTTTGCAATGTCTCCTGCGACAGAGAGAGAAGAGAGCATTGATCAGTTGTCGTCTAAACATGTCGCGGCAATAAATTATCGTTTGTATGTTGCTCCGTACCCTAACGTCGTCAACGACCCCTTGTTTCCTCTGAACCTCATTTCTGGACTCACTCAGCTACTATGTAGCCATGTAGGTCGCATTTCTTTCTCTTGAAGTATGGTTTGATAATGAAACCAAGCGTCATATAAAGAGCATATGAGCTGAAGTTATGTTATCATCGTCAGTGATTGAATAATTATTGTCGCTTGAATAAGGAACAAGAAACATTCCTTGTTCCGCAACTGTTAACAATTTCAAGCCTCAATCATCCTGTGCACTTCTGCTTTGTTGGAAGGCATGCTATAGTCGTTCATGCGAAGGTTATATCTGGTGAGATTTTTTTGTGGCACTTGCCGTCTTTGACCCACGGCGCGGCGATGGCTTGCCTCAGAAACGAGGACGCTTACGCCAAAAGAAGGCAGTCAAAATGTGAAAGCTTCTTGAACATCAGTACTCACTCCTGCTCTTGATTTGCTAGACATCGACGCAAAGAAGGAAACTTCAAGCAGACACAGGTAGTCATAAATAACCAATCACCAGACCTCTCGTTCATTCATCTGATGGACAGTACTTGTCTCTTGATTTTATGTCGTGAAGCCACCTCAGCCTCTCAAAAGGTTTTACGTTTCTTAATCCGCAACTTCGAATATGTTCTAACGTAGACAACATTTCTGTGAGAATACGACTACTTGCACAGAACATTTGACATGCTTATGATCTTCGTAGACGCTGTGCCTGCCAAATTTTTATTCTACGCGAATCTTACACCATGGTAAAATCAGCCAAACAAAATTGCCTCCTCTAGTATAACGTTCCCAAACGATTCGCGCTGGACGTTGTTTATGCTTGCGTCAAAGGCAGACAAGTTTCTTCTGGGAAAGTCACATGGGTTTATTTTAAAGCTTCGTGCAGTTGCAGGCGTGTACCAGTTTTTGCTCTGATCTCAAAGAGAAACTATTTTTGCACAAACGAAGAAAAATATTGTAATTAGATTGGACGCTACAGCCTTCATTTCGGGCAAACATGAACTTCCGTGCAATGAAGTTTTTTTTTTCAGATATGTGGATAAATTATCTGATAGCGAGCGCTCTCGCACTTCATGTAAGGTGCGCTCTGTATATTGCCGCCTAAGTACGCGAATGACGAGAACGTAGAACAACTTTCAGAGTGCCACAAATACTCTGTGCCGTGAAGTTGCTTGTGCCCAAATTATTGAAGCTTGATCGTTTACTAGCTGGTATACGGAATATGTTTCTATCATGGCCTTCAGCTATTCACCACCTCTTGATGCCACCGTCTGGTTGTTTGAATTTAAATAAAGAAGGAAAGTCAAACTCGTTTTTTTTTCGCCTCTATGACGATTCCAGAGGTCGCCTGATCTTACTAGTCAGAGCGTTCAGTTGACATCTCTCTTTCTGTTTGGCCGATCATCTATATTATATGGTTGTTGCCTTGTCACGTAGGTATCGCGGAACCACAGTCATTCTATGGCAGAGCACTCTCATAATTGCCCTCCAAAGAAAACTCCAGGCCGGCACAGGTGTTTCGATTAGAGACACGCAAAACTGCAAAGAATCAGTCTACCACTTTCGCTGTGCTCAACTAAAAAAATGCTGTCCTGGAATGAAATTTTTTCGATGGCCAGAAAATTAGCGATTGATTTAGTCCCAACGACCTCAATACTTTAAAAATATGCAAACATATTATTTTTGAGACGAATGGACGTTTTTTAGAGTTTTAAATGCGTAAGCATTTCTATGCCTGCCCAAGAAGGAAACCAGTCCGTCCGTCTGTCACGTATTACTAATCGCCATAATTAAATTAATGTATAACCAAAAATAAGTTCGAAAGTGAACACTTCGGCTGGGGTGAGTTTCTAACGATTCCACGCTCAGAAGCCGAGTGTCTTACACACTGGGCTAAACAACCACCTTTTTTTTCTTACATGAGCGCACAATTTTGAGCAATACAAGGAAAACAAAGTGCCACAGAAATTTATGATCACTTAAAACACATTCAGAAGTCAGGCAAGCACGTGGAAGCGTCCAATAAAGGCATCCAGCCCGCGCTGTTTCTTGTGCAGCGTGCACACTTCGAACATAAGCAACAGATTCCCGAAAAAGCAACCGAAGGCTGCGCGATGGCTCAGTGTGCCTGTCGCACATTCTAGGGCGCCAAAGGCTATGTATGTCAAGTAACATGAACTTGTCATATGGTGGGTCACAGGGATCTTTCAAAGGTAGGAAACGAATTGTGTGTTGTGTGATACCTAAGTCGTTTTTAAGTATTCTTTGGAGAACATTCCAGATGAACGCGGCATCCCTACAGTCTACCAAACAGTGATCAATCGCTTCAGCATGTGGACAAAAGCGGCTGTTGGTCGACTACGGCACGAAACAGCCCCTTTTGTTCAACCAGGTTTTGGCAACTTTTCCTTTCAGAACCAGGGCTACCCCCCCCCCCCCTGCTTGCACAAGGTGAGTATATCTGAACCATATGCATGTAGATGTGTTTTACCGCAGCAACAAAGCAAATGTAAAAAAAAAGTTTTATGAAGGCTTTGTTGAAAGACAGAAGTAGTTCTGTGGGGAAGGAAGAAAGGCTAGCACTGTCTTCTGCAACCCATGCGGGAGCGCGGCTCAGCGCCAACAGGGTAGGGAGGTGGGATTAAAAGAGAGAGAGGGTAGGAGTGAGAAAGGTAGAGGGTCGTCGCAACAGCATCAGAGGGCCGTGGGTTCGACCGAAGGAGCAGGCTGGAGGTAGACCGTATAGGAGGTGGTGGGATGGCCGTTAGGCTATCCGTCTTTGTAGAAATTTCCTATAGTCTCGCCGAGAGCCCTGACGAGTCGAGGTACTCGACGACACTTAGGAAGGCTGGTAGCTGATGACGAAAGGGGAAGAGGATATCTTCCTGTCGTGAAAATGGGAGCCCCAGGCGGTGGAACTCCTGCAGAAGTCGGCCGCGGTGCTGCAGGTGAGCAGGGCAAGCCAGCAGGAGGTGCTCCAGAGTCTCTGGTTCACCACAGGAGGCACAGGCTGGCGAAGTGGCTTTCCCAAGGCGGTGCCGGCGGGCTGCCGTCCAGTAGCAGCCCACTCACAGTCGGAGCAGCAACAAGGCATCCCTTCGTGGGAGGCCGTGCTGTGGAATAGGCTGTGGAGGCCGGCGCAGGGATACCCGTTTGTCCAGGTGGCAGGCGATGATGTGCCGGTGCAGTGTGTGTCTCGAGAACTCTGCGGCCGTTACAGCAGAGCTGAGGAGGAAGCTTGAGTGGTGGGCACTTTTTGCAAGAGTGTCCGCCTCTTCATTTCCCGGGATCCCCACGTGTGCCGGTAGCCAATGCAGGGATAGCGAGCATCCTGCGTCCTGAAGGGCCGTTAGTCTTGAATAGAGCAGCGCAACCCCAAGGCTAACACTGTCAGGGTTCTGCAGAGAAAGCAGCGCCGCCTTGGAGTCGCAGAAGATGGCGGCCGGTGTCGCTGGTAGCTCCTCCGCCAGTAGGTGCACAGCAAGGTGGAGTCCTGCTAGCTCTGCTGCGGTAGAGCTTGCATGTCCCGGGAGACGGCACAGCTTGTTCTTTTGTAGGGCCGGTGCAACGCAGGCTGCTGTGGATGAGCCCGTCTCCGGTATCACGGATCCATCGACGAAGATGTGAAGGTGGTCCCCAAGACTCTCTTGGAGGAGAGAGGCTACCATCTGCTGTAGGACACACGTTGGGGAACGGTTCTTCGAGACACCTGGCAGCTCCGTCGAGATTGGGATTGGTGGTCGATGTGGTGGGCGAGACTGTACAGCGTTTGCAGGCGTGTCCCCATGACTTCTTTATAGAGGCCACACAGCCGTCCCATGTGTGATGCTGGCCGGGAGCGTAAGCGGGTCAGGAGTGCTAGACCATCTGCGGCATGGTGTAGGCGATCAATGTGTCGTAGGACCTGTTGCAGGAAGAGTAATGACAGGGGCCAGGCACCTGCCTCAGCCAAAGTGGCGGCCACTTGTGAGGTTCGGGGAACGCCAAGACATAGCCGTATTGCTGACCGGTGCTGCAGCTCCAGTTTCCGCAAGCGGGGTGGGGGCAGTGCCACAAGAGGGAGGGCATATAGTAGCCTTCAAGTGGCTGCAGCTTCAAAGAGCTGCAGGGCCCACCTTGTGGTACAGCCCTGTCTACGGGCAAGGAGCTGTGAGATCGCCTTGGGGACCCGAAGCGTCTGGGCGCACAGGGCATTAGTAGACGGCAGCCAGGTCATCCGATGGGCAATGCACAGCCCCAGGTAGCTGACTGCCCTGCTCCATCGCATCTGGACACCCTCCAAGCGCAGCGGGGCAGCTGCGCGGTGGGCTACTGCTCTGGGATGCAGCAGCAAGGCCTCGGTCTTCCTGGCCGAGATGGTAAGGCCGATGTTGCATAAGTAGGCAGCCGCAGTGTCCAGGGCTCTCATTAGGGCCGCACGTGCCTTGCGCATGTGTTGCGGTGGTCCCCGCACCCATAGGGCGATGTCGTCCGCGTAGATTGAGGACTGCACGGGGAAGTGAGGGTCGATCGGCAGGGCAGCAGACAACCGTGCCATGGCCAGGTTGAAAAGGAAGGAGCTCACCACTGACCCCTGTGGCACGCCTGCAGCGCCTGGACGGGGGGTGCTCTTCGATTGACCCACACGTACCCTGAGGGTGCGATTGTCCAGCAGCGACGAGAGGAACTCCCGCAGCTTGCCACAGATTCCGAGGAGGTCCAGGCCCTGCTGGATAACTGCGTGAAGGAGGCTGTCGAAGGCGCTCTGTACGTCGATCAGCAAGAGCATCACGAGGTCCCCGCCGGCCTTGGCGTCCTCCAGTGTGGACACCACGTCAGCGATAGAGTCCGCAGTGCACCGCTGCCGCCGGAAGCACGCCTGTTGGTCTGCCAGGAAGCCGGGAGCACGGGCCACCCAGTCCAGTCGTGCCAGGGCCAGGGCTTCCATCACCTTGCAGGCAGCGGAGGTGAGAGAGACCGGTCGATAGGATGACACTTCCCTAGCCGGTTTTCCGACCTTGAGGATGGGTGGCACAATGGCTGTGCGCCATGCCCTTGGCAACTGCCCTGACTGCCAGATCTCATTGATGCACTCAAGCAGGCGCTGTTGCTCGCTGTCGGCCAGGTTGCGGAGAATCTGTGGCGTTACACCGTCTGCTCCTGGTGAGCTGCGGCGTTTCCCTCACCTCAGAGCCGCCTGGAGCTCGTGCAGGGCAAGTGGCTCTTGGCAGAGGGCAACGACCTGGCTGGACGTCCAAGCAGGGTGGAGGCTGTGTAGACAGGTGGGCAGCTGGGCAGGGGGGTGTCCTACCTGCAGGATGGCTGCACTCTGTGGCACGGGAGGGGCGAACCGGTCCGCCAGAAGTTTCGCGAGGGCCTCTTCACTGATTCCTAGCGAGATGGCCACAGCGAGGACGGGTTGATGGCTCCTTCTCTTGCCGGTGAGTGACTTGAGTAGTAGCCAGGCTTGGGGACCCCTTGAACGGTCCTTGATGCTGGGGCACAGGCTCACCCAGCTCTGGTTCCTCCTGCGCCGGGCCTGTCTTCTACAGCAGGCGTCCACTCGTCACTATTCAGTCCAGTGCTCTGCCTTCCCTGTCCAAATTGATCTGCGCTCGGTGCAGCGCCTGTAGACACGGAGATTGAGTAGGCGGAGATCCGGGGCAGGGGTGTCCGCTGGGGCAGAGCACTGAACGGTAGCCGCCTGGGCGCACTCCGCGATGGCGTCAAAAAAGTCACAGCTATCGGCCGCCTCACTACAGTGCTTTCTAAACAGAGACCAGTCTACCACCACGTGCAGTGTCGCATTGTAGAAAACAGGAAAATTCCAATTTTACCAAAATTTACTGCCAAACCAGCCACACGCCCGATGCGTTTTGGTGGTCACGGGATGTGGCTTTCTTTGGGGTGTTCCTTCAACGACCGAAAATGTAACCGATCTCTTGGCTTATGCGCTTGCCGTCGCACAATACAGATGCATAAGCAG
Organism: Dermacentor andersoni; assembly: GCF_023375885.2. Taxonomy (NCBI): domain Eukaryota; kingdom Metazoa; phylum Arthropoda; class Arachnida; order Ixodida; family Ixodidae; genus Dermacentor; species Dermacentor andersoni. Next base: position 61,742,989 of record NC_092820.1, read on the forward strand.
TCAATGAGTGGGTAAAAAGTGATGAGTGGTTATGTGGGTCTGATCAGGGTTTATAATGGTCCGACGGGAATGGATAAGGTGCTAAAGAGCGATTAGGGCTTATAAAATTGGAAGTAATCCTGATAATGTTAATAAGCACCAATAAGGGTCGGATCAAATCCGATAAGATTGATAAGGACCGATAAGGGTTGATAAGGCTCGGATCGAGTCCGATAAGTTTTATAACAACCCATAAGGGCTGACAATGGTCGTATCTAGACTGATAAGGTTTATAAGGACCAATAAGGATAAGGTCGAGTCAAGTTCCATAAACATTGATAACGACACCAGGCTGTGTGGAGATGAGTAAGTGGCACAATCCTTGCGCATACTTGGACAACTCCCAGATGAGTTTATGCGTGAATTTTCTTCCCCATAAAGAAGCCACGAAGGCGTTTACAGGAATGCTGCGCATTTCTGAAATGTATGCTCCAGGTTATTATTCAGCAGCTACATACGAGAGCAGAGATTAACGGGACTTTCCGGCAGCACATCATTAGCGCTGGAACAACTGAGTTAGCATGTATGCAATAAGCACTGACGAAATAATTACTTAAACACACTAACGAATTTTCAGCGATATCTAGGGGACATGTTAGAATCCCGAAATTCAAGTTTCCCACCACGCAAAGCAGAATTGGTCTGTCAAAATTCTGTTGCTAAAGCCTGATTCACAATATGCACAGACAAACAGCGTGGAGAAACACACTGGTGGTACGGTTGACATTTAAAAGCACCCAACAGTGAAGTGTGGCGTCCAGAGATAGTCCGAGCTTTCCATCTTCTTTAGCTCGAACAGAGCTCGCACACACAATGGTTCTTCAAGTGGGTTCTTATTTCCAGGTGGCCTGTTACGAATGTGAAGAAGCCATTTTTTGATGTGCCCCGTTCACATGCTGAATCTAGCAACTCATTGTGCGTTTTTTTAGTAACTGTACTCAAAGAGGGTTCGGTGCCTATGTGTGGCGCCAGCTGCTCCTCTTCCCTGATATGGCAGTTTTCCTCATTATGTCCATTAAAAAAAAAATCTGGGACCGAAGCACTGAAATATTTGGGCACACAAAGTTCGCGTACAACAATATAAAGGTTCAAACAACATAAATGTTCATTAAACATTAATTTTCACAGTGCAGCTGTTATTGAGAAGTTGCAAATGAGATCACTCTTGTGTGCCGCATTCCTAGCCCAACGCTCACTTACCACAAACAAAACCACAGAAACTCGAAAATTCAGTGACAGACACTTCAACAGGAATACATGCTGCGTCGCTTCAAGTTCCTTGTCGCAAAACCCGATGTTAATTGCCCGTATACAAACATTACAATTTAACAGCGTGCGATAACAATTTTGATCGTGCCTGCTGGATTTTCGCGTCAACTCGAGGTGTTCGAAACGTTGTTCACGGGTGCTTTTCGTCGTCTGATGCCACACGACAGTCCAGATATATTTGGCGTTAATTTTTACAAAAGCTTGTCAGCAAGAATATCCTTAACAACTTCCATGCAGTTTTTGCATGCGTCAGACTTTACATATTCCGGATTTCATATATCCTGGGTGTGACAATGTATTTATTACACGATCGCTTCCCAGTCAATTTTAAGAAACACTGAAGCCACTGAGCAGCATGATGTCCAGGGGCTCTCACGGACATATTGCATCCTTACCGTATAGTTTACGTATGGTTGCCTCATCCAGGCTTCGCGGCGAACCTGAAAAATAGATGGCATATATAATGGACTTTCCTCCTCTTAGATTAAAGTTCGAAAAAAGTTGTAGAGGATCCCTAAGCACATTCCTATGAGATGAGAATACGAAAGCGTTTCTTTTGGCCAGTTTGCTGTTACGAAGGGGTGCTGCAAAATGGTGTTGCCGGCTAGTGTGACAGTGTGAAAAGCCGAATTGTATTTATGTGCATTATTTGGTGCAATCAAAGTGGCGTCGACACCACTTTTCGTATCTTCCTATATTTCGTAGAGGCTGTATGCATCACAGGTCTCGGGTACACCGAAGCAGTGCGGCCACCACGGTGGTGCTATTTCCACCGGTGGTATCATAAGGAAGCAGCCAACTAAGACACGAAGGGCAGCATAGGGGAAAATATTCGTACTCATTAAATGAATTAAAACATTGGTAAATAGATGGGAATGAAAATGGATGAAAAAATGACACCCATTCTACTCTGTGAAGATGCAATGGCAGCGAAAGCTGACGCCAGTCAAAGCTCTCAAACTAAAAGCAAAGTGCTTTCTATGCCATTCCATCTACACGGAGTGCAATGGTTGTCATTTTTTGCGTTGCGAGTCTGGCGTCGTTGCCCGTTCGAAGGAGCCCGGGCTCGTGATTGTCGTTTTCGTTCAGCATCGGGGGAACGTTCTTTGTCGGTGGTCGTTTCGCGCCGGCGCCGTTTACATTCTCGTTGCTGTTCCCTCCGGCGCTCCTCGTACGCATGTTGTTCTTCCGGTGTAGGAACTATACGTGTCCGCCCCATCGATAACCCAGCTGTTTAATGACTCACACCCCCTTAGGTAATGCCTCACAGCCCCGTAGACGCAGCCTCCCAGTTACGACTACCGAAGAGAAGTGAATTCTACGCTGGAATGATGAGCGGCCACGGAGCCAGCTGAGGAAGAAGACGACGACAACGAACGCGCGAACAGTGGCACTAGCGCGTTTGCGCAGTTGGCGCCGATAATCTTTAAGTCCTCTTTGAAATTTTTGTACGAAACATTTCTTTTTCAAGATCATCTGTTCTTAATCGTATGCCTGTGACCTCTTTGGGTCCCACGTGTGAGAAGAATAAACCAAGGGCGCGTTACAGGTTCCCGAGCCCGCAGGAGTACGTGGAATTGAGATTAGATCCTTTCTGTACTATCATCGGGATCGGCCCACTTAATGATTTTTTCTGTTCCGAAAAAAACTACGGAAGGTTAGTCATATACAGCGAAAGCTGTATATGACTAACCTGCCGTAGTTCTCGTAGCAGGTTGGAAACGAACTCATGTCTTCGCATTACGCGTGCGATGCTCATAATAATTCGGATACCGTGGTACCGTTTCCCATCCAATTCATGGGGCATTTATGTTTTTCTACTAGAACTAACCCTGGAAGTGTTAGCCAGCACCACCACTCACAGACCTTGGCAACGGATGTGGAACATCCTTTCTGCTGCAGGCGTCAAGTGTACTTCAACTTTTTGGGTGAAGGTTACTAGTCAATAAACACACACATGCTACCTGAAGGCATCAATGCTGCCGGATTCGAGACCCTTGCTACATAATGAACGAGAAGGAAGGAAACCGAGGAGCCCAATGTTTGATAATCATATCATAAGAAGCCAACAAACAAAGGAGTGTGAGTGCTGGCGCTGGCTAACACTCCCATGGTTAATTCTAGTAGATAAACATAGACACCCCATAAATTGCATGCGAAAACGGCGCCGCGGTAATTGAATTGGTAAGAGCATCGCCCCAGTAATGCGACGGCATAGGCTCGTATCCCACCTGCTGTCAGTTGTTTTTCATCCACTTTCATTTCCATAATTCAACATTTGTTTAAATCAATTATTAAGTGCATGTACTTTCCCCTATGCTGTGGTGTCTTTGTTGGCTTCTTATGATATGACTAATGAAAATTTGGTCCCTCGGTTTCCTTTATTCTCTTCCATGGGTGATGTCATTTAACTGCCTTCGGTGTCGTCATCCTCTTCCCATTCCGGTGACGGCGTACTTGCGTCGGGGTACAGAGGTACTATCGTGGCCTTCTGATGCGTGTATCAGGTGGAGACGTACAGTCAACAGCAAAAATTTACGGGATGCGATTTCCCCTTCAGATGTCAATTCCTGTACTGTTAAGGCATGACACTTCGTATTTAATGAACCACTGTGTAGGTGGCAAAGGCTACTACTACACGCTGGAACATTTATTTCGGGGCTGTGTGACCACGCTTCGCGAGAATTCATCTTCTTGGCTGATCCTGCGTCCCGTAAACTTTTGCGGTTGACTGTACATCACACCCTGCACCATGTATGGTAAGAGCCAGGCCTGCAGGTGGTTGCTGCGGCTCAGTGGAGCGCGTGCGCCGATTATTGCTGTGGCAGGTGTTGGTGCCGGCGTCACTTCCGGTGGGAGAGGTCACGTCCTTTCCAGACACGGCTTTTTCGGACGCCTTTTGCGCACGCCAGATGGGTGCGCGCTTTCGCCAATATAGCCAATAAACGCTTTAGCGTTAAAAACGTATTCAATTTAAATCCGTTTCAAGAGCTAAAATATCATCACGACGAGCTGTGAATCGCGGTACATTTTGAATAGAAATGAATTTTGCCAAATTGGTTCGAGCACGTGCACCTCTTTAAGTTCTACCTGTACTCATCAAACTACGAAGCTGACGAAATAATGGTAACTGGAGCGATCCATGAAAGTCTATAAGAAATTAGACAAGCCGTATCTCTGTCTTTACAATACAAATAAACACGCGTTATGTAAAAATTTGCACCAAATGAAAACGTAGAACGTCAAAAGGCAATAAATAACGAAGACTATCTTCGAACTCCTCAAAGTAACTGCCTCAATCGTTTGACAATCGGTACACTGTTTCGGTAGGCGCAAGAACGTCGAGTCCTTTAGCAGAGCTATAACAACGACGCACGCAATATATTTCGCAATTAGCACCATTTTATTCACACTAACTTCGTCACACAGAAGAGACTGGCATCGCGTCTCGGAAATGTCTCTCAATTTTCATGTAAGAAAATAATATGTCTACTCAAAAGTTTTTCTGTTTTCAGTTCATGTTCTCTTTAAATTATTTCTACCTTTTTTTCAGACAACGACCACATAAATGCTCCAAGAGCGCAGCCGTCGAGGTTATGGCATGATTGGCTGTTGCAATAGCAGAAGGCTACAGTCTCGCAGATATGAGGCGCATAGTCTTGTGTGCACTCAAAACTTTGTCGCATTGTTAGGAGCTGGTACAGCCTTTAATCAAGCTGTGTTTGCATATAACCTTGTGATGTGCTCGATACCACGAGAATGTCATGACGTCAACGTAGACGGCTATACAGAAGCGTTTCCCGCCTTTCCATGCGAAGTCGCATTTTCCAACTACTATAAGGGAGCCGTTGCCCTGAGGGTGTGACGCGGACAGCTCCTGTTAACTTTAGCTCATTAATTTCTGTGAAGCAGTTATATTGCAACGAACAACCTTTGTTATTCTCTCAGAAAGTAAGATATTGGATACAATTATCTTTATCATGTCTTGCAAAGTAGTCCTCAGCTCGCTAGAATAGACAAGATAATCGTTGCAAGCCGATTGAAGTACTAGGGATTGCTGATCTTCAGCGGAGGCTTATAGAGGTGAAAATATAGATATTATTTTTCCAATTGAGACGCGTTGCCCTGCAGAATATTGTGGTAGCTAAACTATGTATATATTCTTCGTGCTAATGGTGTTCAAGTTATGCGCGGGCATTGTTTTATAACATTGTCGATACAACACCCGGCAGTTCTGTATCGACTATCGGCACCTTGGCTACATCAGAAAGAAGGATGCCTACCCTTTGCGGCCAATACACGAAGCACTCGATTCTCTCCATGACGCAGGGTACTTTTCTTGTTTAGATGTGCGGTCTGGCTATTGGCGAATCACCGTTGACGAGCAGGTTCGCGAAACGGCCGCCTTGGTTACACACAATGGGCTGTACCGGTTTAAATTCATGCTGTTTGGGTTGTATAATGCATCAGCAACATTCAAAGGAATAACAAACTGCCTCCTTCGCGGCTTCAAGTGGCCCACTTGCCTATGCTACCATTACGTTGTCGTTTTTTCGCCCACATTTCTGAATCATCTACAAGGACTACTCGCTACTCTGCAGCTATTTCGCAACGCCCGTCTTCTACTTAACTCCTGCAAAAGTTCTTACGGTTACCAACTTTCCAACGCCCGTTCTTCGCAGGATGCCCTCTCGGTGCGTCGTTACGTAGCCTCTTGTGACCTTTGTCAACGCCAGAAGAACGCGCCACTCTTGCCTGACGGCTATATTCTGCCTCTCGATGTTCCACATGAGCCGTCTGATCACGTAGGCCTCGACTTACTTGGCCCGCTTCCCCTGTCTGTCTCAGGAAACAGATGGGCAGCTGTTGCTACAGACTATGCGACGCGTTTCGAGGTCACCCGTGGACTTCCCACCAAAAGCGTGACCGACGTTGCAGACTTCTTACTCCATAACGTCATTCTCCAACACACGGAACCTCGGCAACACTAACCGACTGGGGCAGACAGTTCCTTTGAAGCTGATCGAGGATATTCTACGCTCTTAGTCGATGCAACATAAACTGACCACGGTTTGCCATCTACGCAAGAATGGCTTGACGGAGCGACTGGACAGAACGATTGCCGACGTGCTGGCAATGTATGTGTCCACCGACCAATAGGGCTGGTATACTGCACTGCCTTTTGTGATATTCGCGTATAACAAGCCAAGACATAAGACCGACGATTATTCGAATTTCTTTCTCTTATTCGGTTCAAATTCTGCGTTGCCCACGAACATGTCGGTGCCTTCCTCAGCATGCCCCCCTACTACGGAGTATGCTCGAGAGGCTATTACCCGTGCCGATCATGCCGAGGTTTCCCGCGCTGGATTCAGTGGCTCGCAGATCTAGCAACAATCTCGCTACAATAGCCATCACAGGATCTCCGACTTTACCCCTGGGTCGCTTGTCCTCCTTTTGTCCCCAGAGCGCCTTGTCGGGCTTTCTGAAAAGCTGCTGTTCCCGTACATAACGTGCCAAATTTCTCCATTGTCTTCGTCCCTATCAGATTAATAGCGCACCGACATTTGGCACGTCGTCCACCTGTAGCCCTGTCATGTGCCAGACAATGATTAACATTATGTGCAGTGACTCTTTTTCTTGCCGACATTTTTCTATAACACCAAATGGGCGCTTCCGGTTTCGAAGGGTAATGTTGTGAGTCACCTGTCCTGCGGAGGACGAAGTTGTAAAAAGGACGAGAAAGAAAGTGAGCTGTGCGCCGGACTGCCATCTTTGTTGTCGTAGCGCCAGTCGCTGAAAGTGCCATAATATTGTATATAAACCCTTTTCTCCCCATAACGACATGAAGTTACGGAGAAAAATATAAAGCATAGATGAAGTATTTGTAGACGCGAGAAAATTGTGTGTGGATATCACAATTCCAAAGAAAATTGGTGCAGCACAGCGTCGACAACAAAGCACGTCTGCTCGAGATATGGCTTCTATCATTCCAACTTTTTGCTGACTCTGCAGTTCATCATGTGATCATGTTTTTTTTTCTGCGTTCTTTTTGTCACTATAGACGAAAGCTTGCATGCACCGTACCTGAAGTGCGGAAGAGTTATATGCGCTGATAACATCGTTTGTAATAAGGTAAATAAAAAATAAAAGTACCAAAATTACATCCGCGCCAAACATGGTAGCTTATTGCAGCACACACTGCACCCACTTCACCTCCTCTGACAATAGTAAAGCAAATAAAAAATGCAAAAAAAAACGATAAAAAAGAAAAAAAGCAGAAGCAAAAGCTCAGAGGAAATAGAACGACCCGTTTAAACGCTTCGTTTAACATCGGCATTTTCATGGCGTTGCGCTGCATTGACCCTTCGCCCACTTCGGACCAAGATTGTGCCCTAAAAGTAACGGTGCCAAAGGCACCCAAATGTGCTCGTTAACGCTAAGGCAGAAATATACACATTACTGATTGTCTTGAATCCCTTCGTTGTACTACAATCGACCTGTACGCAATTTCGAGCATCTACTGTGAACGCTGCCTGTCGCGTAGACCTTTCCCACACGCTGCGTCAACTTCTGGAGATTGTGAAAAATTCTCCCGCATGCATCGATCAGGTTTACGGGGAAGCGTTACCCTCAGCAGTTCCCATCTGAATACACTGGAAGAAAGAAATAGCTTTGCTTGGCAACCACTGCACCAAGTTTGACTAAGTTTATTGCATTGGACAGAAATGAAAGTCTACCGAATGGCCGCGAGAAGGTTTTCTGGCGTCTTTTTTATACTGTTGTTGAATGTCGAAAATAAAAAATAAATGCAATCATGAAGCTTAGAACACAACGAAGAAGAAAAAAAGGTATCACAACTTTGTAAACTGTGCTTATTAAGCTATCTAAAGTAAAGAAAGTGATGTGTATACGCTGCTCTTACCCATGTACCACTAACTTGTGAGCAAAGCTTTTTCAATACCTTCGTAAGCATTCTAACAAATGGACGTAACTTTTAAACTGATATATCAAATTTGCTGTCTTCAGGTGCTCAAACAGATTAAGTTTACAGAACTGCGATATGTCTGTGTGGCAGGGTAACAGATTTGTAAACTTCGGATCGGTTCAACGATTACCTAGCGAAAGTATTTCTACGTTTCACGCGTAAGAAACTAACACTAAAAACGCGGGGACCTTGAAAAGAAATAGAAACCACAAATGTTACGTCAGCTTTCTCTTCTTTTCTACGTGCCTGTGCTTTGCCATTTTGTTCCCAAGTGAGGATCCATAACAGCACGCCCAACTTTCAGTCTTGGCTGCAATATATATTTTACCTGTCACGTGTATTTCTACTGGGAAATCAGAGCTGGCCCCAAGCTAAAGCGTCCTCTTAAGGAAGCTATAAAAAACAACGAAAGCCGGTGGTGGCGCTGCTATCTGTACTCACGGTTATACCAGGGGGCGTCGTAAGTGAGTGCCCAGATACCGTAGGAGAAATCATCGGCAAGGAGAGATTTTATTTGGGCAGTATACCTGGAAAGAAGACAAGCAGGTTGTCGACTAAAATTGTTAAATTCTGGGGTTTTACGTGCCAAAACCACTTTTTGATTATGAGGCACGCCGTAGTGGAGGACTCCGGAAATTTTGATCACCTGGGGTTCTTTAACGTGCACCTGAATCTAGGTACACGGGTGTTTTCGCATGTCGCCCCCATCGAAATGCGGCCGCCGTGACCGGGATTCGATCCCGCGACCTCGTGCTCAGCAGCCCAACACCATAGCCACTCAGCAACCACGGCGAGTGTCGACTAAAATTGTCTCTAATCAAATAATGACTCTTAGAATAACGTAAACTTTATTTCATCGTTGCAAGCTCTAAAGATTGAAGTCGGCAAGATGCAGACATAGAAAGGAAAATAAAGGCAGGGACGTTAACTAGATTTCGTCCAGTTCACTGCCCTGCACGTGGAGAGGAGGAAGCGAACGAGTCAGAACGTGGGGCATTCCGCTGCAGTGGCCATGCATGTTTCATAGGAGTGACATTTCAAAGTGATTTCTGTTAAGCAATATCCGCCACGTCAGTCATTCAAAACATTTTTTTTGCATAATCACACAAACACACTTTGTGCCTAATCCGGCATGCACAATTGATCATGAAAACTGTAGAACCTCTACAGCAGCGTTTTTGATACCAGTACAGAAGGAATAAAAGGCGTTCAAACCTCTCACCACCCCACAAATTATGACGTGGCCTTACGCGAGTGTTTCTGCGCCGACGTTTACCTGGGTATAGCCACATCCGCGTCAATGGACAAGTAATTGTTAAGAATTGCTAATTCTTATTTAGGAAAATCCCCTTTTGCTGCACGAATACGATGCTCTGATGTACGAGATTCAAAGTGTCTCATCATCTTGCTCAGCCTATTTTACGTCAACTGTCGGACGAAGGTGTCGCTTAGTAACCTCCAATCGTCTCTGTCATGCGTTATCCTACTTTACAGTATGCCTGAACTTTTTCTGACATCCTGAAGGGGATTTTACACCGTAGAAAAAAGAACGTCATCATACCATCGAATTCCAGTGGGTTACAAGTCATTCTGGAAATGAAAGAAATGAGGCTGCTTTTTGCGATAGCGTGCAGGGCACTTAAAAAAGATGGGGCTTCGCTGAAGACGACATATTTGACAGGGGATAGAAAAGGCTAACATAATTGGCAATTGTAAGTTGCAGTAAAGTCCAATACCAGGGAGGCCACGTCAATGCGGCCGTGCGCTCTGACAAGAAGTACTTCAAAGGAGATTACCTCGGTCGGTCCTCTTGCAGCACACATGTGAAACCAGATCTGTCCCAGACGATATCCATGCGTCCGGCACACTCTCTAGAATAAAGCCATTTTAAATTATTAAATTATTTCTGCGTATATATATATATATATATATATATTCATTCACTTCTTCATCTATCTAGCTATCTAAATATATATATCTATTTTCAGCCCTTTTCGAGCTGTTCAAGAGAGGGAAGTGGAAATGTAGAAGTTTTTACGGCATTGGGAAAGTGTTACCAAACATAACAATCTCCATTAGTGATTTTATCACTTGGGTTCCATGCTCCGTAAAAAAGTTCTCCATGGGTATATTTCTGATGCGACACGCTCTTATCGGAAATTTTCACTGTGGCTATTCATCTTTGAGCATTCGCTATCAATGACACTTAAAGGCATTCTAACTGGAACGGTGAGTTTTGTCTCCAGCTTATTCGGCTGCCCAAACAGTTATGGCATAGGACTCATAGAATGCTGTGCTTTAAAACGAACGATGCTTGGTTCAACCTCAGATCAGAGATCTTTTATGCCACGTTCTGCCCTGCCTGTACAATAGCGTCACGAACGAGCTAATGGGCACGCGAAACGAGTACAATCTACTAATATTCAAACACATCGGTCAATCTTCGACTAAAAGAAGTCGCAGTTTCACACGAAAGGAAAGCATCAATTGCGATAGCGAATTAGCAGACAGCTATACGAAGTAGGGATGATATTTTTATGGGCCGCATACGCTTGTAAACATTCGCTTATTAATTCAATGACCAAGCGCGGTGTCAAGTGCGTACAATCTAACACATATCATTCGACGGCCGCGCACACTCGCTGTCAAAACGCTGGAGTGAGAAAGCGCGGCAGCAACATAAACGAGAACACAGCGCACATGAAGCTGTCAGCACTCTGCTTTCATCGCAGATCGTTTTCAAGACAGAGCCCGCGTGGCCACGCGGGCTGCCTTAGCTAACATTTTATTTGTGTATTTTAGGGCGTATATTCAAATATATTCATATAGGATGTTGTGGCCAAGTATTGCAACAGCGTGGCCAATCCTGCTCTGGTGAGGGAGTGCGTTGCCGGTTCTGGTCACCGGGATCAGGCCGCACTCCAGGCCTGTTCAGGCAATTTTATCAACACGCGTATTTCTTTTTTAATCCTGTGGAAAATCGCCCGGCACCGGGATTTGAACTACGGTCTTTTTGCACGTGACGCGGTTGATATACCTCTACGCCACCGCTGTACCTCCTACACGAATACAAAAATCAAACCCTGGCCCACAGTCCCGAGCAGCTGCGAAGCAACTGATCACGGCGGCGGTCAGGCCTGTAACGCAGCAGAGGGTGCTAAGAATCTCTGAATCTGGACACCCGCCATTAGAATCTGAACCTGGCAACGTTTAACGCTAGAATTTTATCTAGTGAGGCGAGTCTCGCAGTGCTACTGAAGGAATTAGAGGGCAGTAAATGGGATATAATCGGGCTCAGTGAAGTTAGGAGGTCGAAAGAAGCATATACAGTGATGAAAAGCGGGCACATCCTGTGTTACCGGGGCTTAGCGTAGGGACGACAACTAGCAGTAGGAGTCCTGATTAATCAAGATATAGCTGGTAACATATAAGAATTCTATAGCATTAGAAAGAGGGTGGCAGGTTTTGTTGTGAAACTTAATAAGAGGTACAAATTGAAGGTCGTACCGGTCTACGCGCCTACATCCAGTCATGATCACCAGCATGTGGAAAGCTTTATGAGGACGGTTGAATCGGCGATGGGTCAAGTCAAAACAAAATACACCATACTGATGGGCGACTTCAATGCCAGGGTAGGCAAGGACCACGCTGGAGACAAGTCAGTTGGGGAATATGGCATAGGCTCTAGGAATAGCAGGGGAGAGCTATTAGTAGACTTTGCAGAACAGAATACTATGCGGATAATGAATACCTTCTTCCGCAAGCGAGATAGCCGAAAGTGGACGTGGAGGAGCCCGAATGGCGAAACTAGAAATGAAATAGACCTCATACTCTGTGCTAACCCTGGCATCATACAAGATGTAGACGTGCTCGGCAAGGTGCGCTGCAGTGACCACAGGATGGTAAGAACTCGAATTAGCCTAGACTTGAGGAGGGAACGGAAGAAACTGGTACATAAGAAGCCGATCAATGAGTTCGCGGTAAGAGGGAAAATAGAGGAATTCCAGATCAAGCTACAGAACAGGTATTCGGCTTTAACTCAGCAAGAGGACCGTAGTGTTGAAGTAATCAACGACAATCTTATGGGCATCATTAAGGAGTGTGTAATAGAAGTCGGTGGTAAATTCGTTAGACAGGATACCGGTAAGCTATCGCAGGAGACGAAAGATCTGATTAAGAACCGCCAATGTATGAAAGCCTCCAACTCTACAACTAGAATAGAACTGGCAGAACTTTCCAAGTTAATCAACAAGCGTAAGATAGCTGACATAAGGAAGTATAGTATGGATAGAATTGAGCATGCTCTCATAAACGGAGGAAGCCTAAAAGCAGTGAAGAAGAAACTAGGAATAGGCAAGAATCAGATGTATGCGTTAAGAGATAAAACCGGCAATATCATTACTAATATGAATAAGATAGTTCAAGTGGCTGAGGAGTTCCATAGAGATTTATACAGTACCAGTAGAACCCACGACGATAATGCAAGAGAAAATAGTCTAGTGGAATTCGACATCTCGCAAGTAACGCCGGCAGAAGTAAAGAAAGCGTTGGGAGCTATGCTTTTCCATCACTTTACCATCCATCAACATTTTAGAAAAACTGACCACCCTGTATACGCAATGCCTCATGACCTCGAGCGTACGGGAATTTTGGAAGAACGCCAACATAATCTTCATCCATAAGAAAGGGGATGCCAATGACTTGAAAAATTGTTGACCGATCAGCTTACTGTCCGTTGCTTACAAAGTATTTACTAAGGTAATCGCAAATAAAATCAGGAACACCTTAGACTTCTGTCAACCAAAGAACCAGGCAGAATTTCGTAAAGGCTACTCAACAACAGACCAGATTCACATTATCAATCAGGTCATAGAGTAATCTGCGGAATATAACCGACCCTTATATATAGCTTTCATTGATTACGGGAAAGCATTTGATTCAGTCGAAACCTCAACAGTCATGCAGGCGTTACGAAAGCAGGGCGTAGACGAACGGTATGTAAAAATACTGAAAGATATCTATAGCGGCTCCACAGCCACTGTAGTCCTCCATAAAGAAAGCAACAAAATCCCAATAAAGAAAGGCGTCAGGCAGGGAGATACGATCTCTCAAATGCTATTAACTGCGTGTTTACAGGAGGTATTCAGAGATCTGGATTGGGAAGAAGGGGGGATAAGAGTTATGGAAAATACCTTAGTAACTTGCGATTCACTGATGATACTGCCTTGCTTAGTAACTCAGGGGACCAATTGCAAAGCATGCTCACTGACCTGGGCAGGCAAAGCAGAAGGGTGTGCTTAAAAGTAATATTTGACGGTCTCGGAAGAGAATGGCCGTTTACCATAGGTAGCGAGGTACTGGAAGTGGTAAGGTATAAAAACAGGAACAGCGCAACACAGGACGAACGAGTAAACAGGACAGAACGCTGTCCTGGTAGTGGTAAGGTAAGTGGTAAGTGGTAAGTGGTAAGGTAATACATCTACTTAGGGCAGGTAGTGACCGCGGATCCGGATCATGAGACTGAAATAATCAGAAGAATAAGAATGGGCTGGGGTGCGTATGGCAGGCATTCTCAGATCATGACAGCAGATTGCCATTATCCCTCTAGAAAAAAGTGTATAACAGCTGTGTCTTACCAGTACTCACCTACGGGGCAGAAACCTGGAGGTTTACGAAAAGGATTCTACTTAAATTGAGGAAGATGCAACGAGCTATGGAAAGAAGCATGATGGGTGTAACGTTAAGGGATAAAAAGAGAGTAGATTGGGTGAGGGAACAAACACGAGTTAATGACATCTTAGTTGAAATCAAGAAAAAGAAATGCGAATGGGCAGGGCATGTAATGAAGAGGGACGATAACCGATGGTCATTAAGGGTTACGGACTGGATTCCTAGAGAAGGGAAGCGTAGCAGGGGGCGGTAAAAAGTTAGGTGGGCGGATGAGATTAAGAAGCTTGCAGGGACAACATGGTCACAATTGGCACGTGACTGGGGTAGTTGGAGAATTATGGTAGAGGCCTTTGCACTGCAGTGGGCGTAGCCAAGCTGATGATGATGATGATGATGACTTATATCTACAAGTTATAACGGGTGAGTTCGCAAGGCGTATCTACTTGGAATGAATTGTTTGGACTGCACGAATTTGGAGATACCAATTTTCAATGTGTCGGACGAAATGCATTTGTATTCCAGTTGCTTTTGTGTTTCAATGCATAAGGCAGCGTTTTCAAAAACACTCCCTTACCCCTTGGCCTGTTTTGGCCTCTAACGTATTTTGAATAAATAAATAAATAAATTGTCTCTCTGTATTTCAGTATGCGTGTGGCTTGCTCACGGTGGATAAGATCATAATGTGCGCAATGTGCGATGTTTGCTTCTCTTGTCTTACACTGAATTATTCACAAGATAACTCATTTTGCTCTTTTTGAGTTCATCAGACAGTAAGACGCACAAGTGCATACTTGGAAGAAAGCTGCTCTAAATAACGACTTACTTATTCCCTAAATTATTAATCACTATTTTTAACGGCATTTTGTGCTTCCTTATTACTTTTTCGTCTCATGGTATTTCTAATGTGTACGCACAAGAAATATGAAATCTGACGTTCAAGCGAACTGCCTATTTTTGTTCCTCCAACTGTGCTGTAATCTTCAACTTAATTAAATAAAATGATAATGAAGAACATTTTTTGTTAGGTCATTTGGTCTGCTTTGTAAAATCGTGTAAAAGGCCGAATCTTGTTTTCTGTTTAGATATCCAACATGAATACACACATTACATGAAGAAAACTACGTATAGCTTTTCTATAGAAATAGGCGCAAATTACAAGTAAACTGGTTACAGCCTGGGCAATGCAGCGTTTTTTTATGCGAAATTTCAGGCAAATTCGTGCACCAATTACCTTTAAGATTCACATAATTTGCTGTCATTCCTGTAAGATATATACGTTCAAACTCCTGTAAACACCCTTTAAAAAGCTTGCACCCTTTGAGGGTTATCTTATCACACAACAATGATCATCATCTGCCTTGCTTAAAAAGTCAGCGCTTGCTACTTTCCTGTCGAGAATAGAATGCTGTGTCACGCTGATAACGCGCAAGCCGTTCGTGACTTGGAAGTACCGGGTTCCCAGCGTTAATGAAAGGAAATGTGGACAAGACAGATGACAATTTCTGTTTCGGGACAAGCGTCAAAACTTTAGCTCGGGTGCTCCTATCTTAATACATGTAAAAGGAGAATTCGTTTTTCTCGTGAACCACTGCACCAAATTTAAAGAAATGTGTTGCAGTTAAAAGAAAGCATTAAAATCTAGTGACTATTGGTATCGCAATATTATTTAAGGCGTCAATTTTTTATTAAATTGACCAATATCGCAAATTTTCAGTAAACGAAACTATCAAGATTACAACTCTGTAAGTCAGCAGTGAAAAGTGATGTCACGATTACGTAAATTTCATCTAAAAGTACATGTAAAGCGAACAAAATTGATGTGTTACACATGAATCTCAAAAAAATGTAGTAATATGAAAATACAGCTTTTGCAGAACCCTTGTACACAATGTAAGGAATTAACGTAAGGTCTAAATCGAGATATTGAATTTGTCCGCTTTTAATTATCTAATAGATGCCGTTTGCAGAACCACGAAATCTGTTTTTGATGCGGAGCTACTAATTTGTAAACTTCGTGCTGCTAGTTTTTTCGCACTTTTGAATTTTTGAAAATTCGTTTAACAACATCCCCAGGCTCCATATATAAATTCCACTTCCAACAGTCACTAAAATTTCGCTTTCTGGCTCGAACGCAGCAAATTTCATTAAAATGGGTCTAGGGGTTATCTCAGAAAGACGTTCTTGCGTTTTACAAGTATTTGAATAGGCCGCGTCGGAGTTTGGCCCGAGGTAAAGCTTCCTATTTAAAGTGAATGCACTCATGCATCATTCTAAAAAAGAAATGTTATTATTACAGGCGGCTGCAACTTTCACAAATTCTGTATTATAGAGACAAAAGAAGAAGAAGAAGAAGAATAGTCCGGCAGTTCTTGCTGTGGTGGCCTCAGGTGACGGCTCGAAGTCTTTGGACTCGAGCGGCATCTTCGGCTTGCCGGACGGCACAGAGCTGGTCTGCCAGCTCTGAACTTTTGATAGCCGCCTCCCAGCGACGGCGACGCCCACGGAGACGGTCCCGGGCGGCTCCCGCATCCGGGGCGGCGTCGGGAAGAAGCGAGCTCGAGCCTTCTCCTACTCTGGCAACGGCCGCGATTATGGACGCGTCGCAAACGGAGCTGGTTTGATTACCGTTGTTGCCGGCACATTCCCAGAGCATGTGTCGCAGCGTTGCTCTCTGTCCGCATGTTTTACACGCGTCTGTTGGATATAAACGCGGATAGCAGTGGTGTAAGATAGCGGGGCTAGGGTAGGCGTGTGTCTGGAGCAAGCGTAAAGTTAGGGCCTCGTTCCTGTTCAATTTATCGTGCGGTGGCGGTAATGTGCGTCTTTCGAGTCTGTAGTGTTAAGTGAGGTCTCTGAACGTGGTTAGGCGATCACCCCCCACCCAGTGTGTTTCTGGTTGCTGTGTTTCTGTTGTAGTGTCCCGATCCGGCAGATCCGATGCCCCGCTCTCGGGGCGGAGGCGGCCAAATAATCAGTGGCGGCTCGGCGTGTGGGACCTCGAGCCGTGGAGTGGGCCACCTCGTTGCACGCGAGCGGAACATCGGTGTGTGCCGGGGTCCAGAGGAGGAAGACCGTAGAATTTTGGGGTTGCGAGGGCGATGACGAGTCGCCGTCGTCAGAAATTTGTAGTATGCGGGCTGCTTCACGCGAGACACGACCGCGCGCGAAGCCGCGGATTGCCGCCTGCGAGTCGCTGATCACGATCGCAGCGTTCGGCATCGCGACGAGTGCTAGGGCTATCGCGGCTTCTTCGGCCGCCTCCGTGTCCCGTGGTCACTGTGGCGCTCGCGAGGCACTTACCCGAGCGGTCTACAACCGCTATCGCGTGTGCGCTTCTCCCTCCTCCATATCGCGCCGCGTCTGCGTACACCGCCTCGTTGCTGTTACCAAACTTCTTCTGAATGTCGCTTGGTCGTTTGTTGGGTCTCCCGGCGTGGTGCGTCGGGTGCATGTTCTTGGGAAGCGGCGGGATGATCAGGCGGTCGCGAACAGAGGCGGGAACCGCCGTCTTTTCTCCATGCTGAGTGTGGTACGCGATGCTGAGCGACTCGATGATGCATCGACCTGCCTTTGACCTCGATAAGCGTTCGTATTGCGCGACGTCGTGCGCCTCGATTAACTCGTTAAGGAAGTTGTGAACTCCGAGCTCTAGAAACTTGTCGGTGCTCGCGCTGAGTGGAACGCCGACCGCCCTCTTGAAAGCCTTTCGGATCAAGCATTCGACTTTGTTTTTTTTCGGACCCGATCCACCTCAGGTAGGGGGCAACATACGTTATGCGGCTTATCGCGTACGCCTGCACGAGACGGATCGCACGAGACAATTGTTATTTTTTACAGGAAAGATTTGGCACCCAAACATGAAACTCAAATGTCTGTAAAAACAGTACGATGCTTTGTTTACGGTGCAGTAGTCTCAGAATCGCGGACAACCACCCCTAAATTTATAGCCCTTTACGTCCGCCATATATACAGCATAGCGCCGTGGGCACAGTGAAGGAGCAACGCGTAAGGAGCCCACATGAAAAGAAACTCTGTTCCTTTACCAGAAGAATCTCACAGATAAGGGTCATTTGGTGGCCACTCATCGATGAAGTGTGTTATCGCGTCTTGTCAAAAATGAACTTTATCAATGTCGGTACAGTAATTAGGCGTGCCCTGCATAGACCGAATTCTACGCTGAGATAGCCACGCCGATATCCTCACCTCTTGAAGTGAAATATGTCGCAAATGAATACTCTGATCGTCTTGTCCGGAGTCTGTAAGAGAAGACAATAGTGAAGGTTTCGCCGAGTCATACGTCTTGAAACGAACAAATTAACATACCGACAATGGTGTTTCCACTAAGCAGGCAATCTTCACAATAATCAGTGATATAATTCTGTCCACATAGATTGTAGCAATCAGCATCAATATTCTGAGCACATATATCGTCTTTACACATGTAAATACTAGAATACATGTGATAGAATGCTAAGCAAAGTAGAAGTCTTTAAAGTAGGCGCAACAATGAGAAAACTAATGAAAGATCTATCATCAAGTGAACACAGACGAACCCGATAATTAAAGCCACAGAAAAAAAGAAAACTGATATGCGGGCTACACCAATAAAAGGAGCCCTAAAGTTCTCCCTAAGATCACCCTGGTCCGCCCGACGACGTCTAAAAAGAATGTCTCTCTCAATGGAATCTTCACCTTTACCTAATCTGCCCCTCTTTTAGTACGCTTGATTCATTTTACTTCAAAGTTGCCGTGACAGCATACAGCTAGTTCTTGGCATCTCCTATTAGCAGATGTGCGCTGTAAGAACCCCGATGAAAGAAAAAGTGAGAAAAAGACAGCAGACTTGGGCGACCTTGCAGAATCACTACCCAATTTCTTCTGAAGCTGTTTCTTTCGAGCAGTCGCAAGAAGAGTTCCAGTTGCCTGAAATGAAATCACGTACGCTAAAATGTTTTTCGTATACGGCTTGTCAGAGTCAAAGTGCCCGCGTATAACTCTTTTCGGTAATTATTGAAGAATATTTACAAAGGCGGTATTTCAACCACGCACATTTTACTTGGTCAGCACATTTGCCATAGTGTAACTATTTAACCCTTAATTTTGTGTGCTTGTTAAATCCTTTTTTTTACGAAGGCTCTGTTTGTTCCACATGCATTCAACTTGATTCGCACTCAAATTTGCCCTATTCCTTTCATTTTCGCTAAATTTGATCTGCGTAGTTTTTGTAGTTCCGACAGGGAAACTGTCTATATTCTTTTCACTTGAAGAACACAGCCATAACGCTCCGGGACACTTGCATACGTAAATTATTTCAAAGGCCGCGATTAACCCACAAACTCTGAACTTTGCCTACACAATACCCAAAGTCTGCCCCGAATATGCGTGAAGCATTAACAGGCTGCCTTGTTCAGATCACGGAGAATACCGCAGCAACCAACTTCGATTTTCGCGTAATGCATAAGATAACGAGGGTTCAATAATTGTTTGCGACCTTTCTGGTAGGCAAGAAAAATGCGAAAGTTTCCTCGCACATTGTGCTTATATTGTCCCTATTTTAACCGAACGTGAGGTTGGTGCATAGGGCGAAAGTTGTCCTTTATCTGCGGGGGGCGGAGGGGGGAGGGCAACCAGCGTTCCTAACCCCATATATATATATATATATATATATATATATATATATATATATATATATATATATATATATATATATATATATATTTCTTTTTCCACATCCAGTACGCGGCACGTAAAGGAAGACGAAGACCTCGCGCATTGCGGAATAGAAGAAGAGGTCCCTGCGCGATCCTTTTCAGTTGGCCTGCAATTAAAGTGTCCTACCATTTTTTATCAGTTCCTGCTGCTTGTGATACGTGACAATGGTGGAGGTGAAGAGTAAATCTTTGGGACGCCTGTCAACAGCCCCACATAAACCCCAGGACGTTTTCCGCGTGTCGAAACACCCCTTCACCGCGCCAGCCGTCGCCTACTAGGTCTAAGCCCAGAATTTGGTCCCCTACCAGGAAGTCTGCCTATTACCATGAGCGCCCAAGCCATGGCAGACCCAGGCCCTGCACAGGAGACTCTTTTGACTCCTTAATATCCCGTGAACTTCTACGGCAAAGCTTACAAGGATGCAGAAGACTGGCTTGAAGAATACGAGCGCTTAGCCAAGTATAATGAATGACATGCTGGACAGAAGCTATCCCATGTGTATTTATCTCTTGAAGACGGAGCCCGCACATGGTTCGTAAATCGCGAGGAAATCTGGCCAAGCTGGGATGAGTTCCGCCGCCAGTTCCTCCATACGTTCGGGAGCACCGAAAGGTGGCACTACGCGCAGCGTCTTCTGGAATCACGGATTCAAAAGCCGAATGAAACTGCTGCCATGTTCGCTGAGGACATGGTTCGTCTTTGTGGTCGTGCAGACCCCGATATGCCCGAGGCAAAAACATTCAGCCACCTCATGCGTGGCGTAAAGAAGCAGCTGTTTGCCGGTCTTTGTGCGGAACCCGCCGATGAGCGTCGGTGAATTTATTAAAGAATCGACGGCCATAGAGCACGCGTTACACCTACGCAGCCGCCAGTATGATCACCTGACCAGCACTAGACCGGCAAGCGCCGCAGCAGTGACGGTCACAGACAAGGGTCCCTTGCGCCGGCTGATACGCGAAATTGTTCAGGAAGAAATTAAGAAGCTTACTGCCAGGCCAAATGAATGCACCGCCGCGTTGGTGGCTGAAGTTTTGCGCCAAGAAATAAAGCAAGTGTTTGCGGCTCCGGAGCCGAATTCCGAGACGTGGCAGCCCAGCTACGCAGATGTTGTCCTTCCACCGCTACTTCCAATGCCAACGCCGCAGTATCACCAGCCGTCAGCACCGCCATCACCTTGGTACCATAGGGAACAACCGACGCAACCACCGCTTCGCAGAACCGACATATGGCGCACAGCTGACTATAGACCCTTGTGCATCCACTGTGGGGAAGCAGGCCACTTCTGACGTCATCGCCCTTATCGCGTCGAAGTGTACCAAGCGTTCCCATCCACTGCCCCTCGTCGTGCTTTTGACGGCAGCCGAACGAACATCGATGCGAATTCAACGAGCTGGCAAGCCGATTCTCCCGGTTACCGGTCGCGCTCCCCTTCTCCGGGACATGGTTTTCCAGCTGCAAGACGCAGTTCCACCGACGTGGCTCGAGGGCGATCTCCCACGCCGGGGAAACTGAAGGGCGCGACCTCAGGGAGGAACGTTGCCACACGTCGACGTGCCGAAAACCCGCATTGCCGTCGAACGAGAAGCCTATACGGCCGGATGATTTGACGACAGACGAGATTGTTAGCGCCGATGTTACTCTATCAATTGACGGCCACGGCGTAACGGCACTAGTAGACATTGGCGCGGCCTTTTCAATCGTAACTAAAAAACTGGCGGACAGACTTCACAAAGTGAAAATCGATTGGTCAAGGCCGCATATTAGAGGTGCTGGAGACCAGCTACTGACACCGACTGGCAAGTGTACTGCAAGGGTCAACATAGGGGATTCGTCATTCGTCGCAGATATTGTTATTCTCCCCGACTGCTGCAAAGATGTAATCTTGGTTATGGACTTCGTACGCGAGTACGGTGCCGTCATCAACATACCAGAAGGTACACTAACCTTTTCTGGGGATGAAAGTGCAGAACTACAACGCAAGTCTTTGCGCATCATATACGACGTGACCGTACCACCTTTATCTTGCCGTCTTTTTTCTGTCAGGTGCGACTCAGAGTACGATGGGGAAAGTATTTCCGAGCAGATAATTACGCTTTTGGTCATTCAAGGTATTGCCACGCCCAGAAGTCTCGTCAAAGTAATGCATGGGGAAACAGAACTACTCCTGACAAACTTCAGCAAGCAACGACGACACATTGCAAAAGGCGCAGCAGTTGCTTACCTCGACGAAATTGCGGAATTCGGTGAATGCTTTGCATTACAACAAGGGGAACAAGACGCTTCCGCACCGTTGCCTGTTCTTAACGTGAGCGCGAGCTTATCCCTAGTGGAAAGGCAGCGCCTTGTGGACCTGCTTCATCAGTTCCGCGATTGCTTCTCGTCGACATCCAGAGTTTGTCAGACGCCACTGACGAAGCACCGGATTATCACGGAGGAGACAGCGAGAACAATAAGACAAAACCCGTACCGTGTAGCACCAAAAGAACGCGAAGCGATCCGAGAGCAAGTGAAGAAAATGCTCGACGACTATCATCCTCCCAAAATCAAGGCTCCAAAGAGTAATCAAGTGCAAAAATCTGACATTCGAAATCACTTTGCGTCGCTTTGGGTTCCACCGCATATGCACTGCGTAACCAAGAGATTGCACCGAGAGGAAGCCACACTTCTATATCGAATAAGGACAGGATCTGCTAATACACCGGCCTGGTTATTTAAAACGGGGCGAATCAATTCTCCGAACTGTACGGCATGCAACGAGACAGGAGACAGTGAGCACTTTTTGTGGTCCTGCCAGCAATTACAAGATGAAAGAGACACTCTCCTGAAAAATCTAAAAAACAAGGACCTCCCGCATGCGCGCCTGCAACACCTTATATTTCCCGGGTGATCAGTTATAGCCCGCAAAGAAAGAAACTTCACGTCTCCTCATCGAATTCTTAAGAGAGACTGGTTTGATGGACATATGGTGAAACCCTACAGCGGTATTGTGCGAGACGCTCGGGCGGAGCAATTGCCGGCCTTGTTCGCCAGGCTAAACCCACCTGTTGCTACAAATCACCACCACCACCACCACCACTCGACGACCACGTTATCCAACCATCAAAAAGCCTGTGGGCATGGCCGGTAGTGATGGACAAAAAGAAAGACGGCGTTCTACGTTTCTATGTCTACTACCGTAAGCTGAACCGGGTGGCAAAGAAACCCGTATACCCATTACCGCGTATCGTCGATTCCCTCGACAGGCTGAGGCATGCCCGCTACTTCTCGGCGATGGACCTCAAAAGTGGCTATTGGGAAATCGAGGTTGACGAGAGAGACAGAGAAAAGACTGCTTTCGTAACGCCTGATGGGCTTTACGAAAACAAGGTCCTGCCTTTCAGTTTATGCTTAGCTCCAGCAACCTTTCAGCGATTCATGCATATGGTTCTGTCAGGCCTGAAGTGACAGACGTGTCTAGTATACGTCGACGACGTCGTAGTTTTTTTCGGAAACTTTCGAGGAACACTTGAGACGGCTGCTGGCGGTTCTACAAATGATTCGGTCCACCCGCTTAATACTGAAAGCAGAAAAGTGTCGCGTTGGTTTCGAGGAACTCCAGTTCTTAGGTGATGTTGTAAGTCATCAAGGCGTCCGCCCTGACCCCGACAAGATCGCGGCCGTCGCAATGTCTCTAACGCCAACGGATAAGAAGGCAGTGAGGCCTTTTCTGGGTCTCTGCTCGTATTACTGAAGATTTATAGCCAGTTTTTCACATATAGCTTCAGCGTTAATGCACTTTACAAGAGAAGACGTTGCCTTCGTATGGGGCGAAGAAGAAGAAGCAGCGTGTAATGATCTCCGACAGCGGCTGCAAACACCTCCTGTACTGGCTCACTTTGACGAGCACGCTCCTACCATGATTCATACAGACGCTAGCAACGTAGGTCTAGGCGCTGTGCTCGTGCAGTGGCAAGACTCAGCCGAGAGAGTCATTGCATACGCAAGCAGGACGCTCTCACGTGCTGAGTCTAATTACTCAGCCACAGAAAAGGAATGCCTTGCGATGGTATGGGCCGTTATGAAGTTTCGCCCATATCTCTATGGCCGTTCCTTCAGTATTTTCAGCGATCATCACTCACTTTGCTGGCTGACGAACTTGAAGGATCCGTACGGTCGACTAGCGCGTTGGAGGCTTCAAGAATTCCATATGACGGTGGTGTACAAGTCCGGACGAAAGCACTCCGAGCCGACTGCCTTTCAAGGCCACCGATTGAGTAGGAAGTCACAGAACATAGCGAAGACGTGGCTTTTATAGGTGTTCTAGACACGGCAACGATTGCTCATCAGCAGCGGGAATACAGCTAACTGATTCCGCTTATTGAATCTTTAAAAGGGTGGATTACAAGCACGCCCAAAGCATTTTCAAGGAGCTTGCCATCATTCTGCTTCCGTAATGATGTGCTTTACAAGAACTTCTCTGCAAGCGGAAGCAGCCCCCTACTTGTCGTTCCAACGTGCCTCTGTAATGAGGTCTTGCAAGCCTGCCACGATGAACCGACATCTGGCCACCTCGGCTACAGGTGCACACTGGCCCGAGTCAAATAGAAATATTACTGGCCAAGGATAGCCAGCTTCATGAAACATTACGTGCGCACGTGCCTCGATTGTCAGCGACGCAAACCAC
Source organism: Dermacentor andersoni (assembly GCF_023375885.2). Classification (NCBI taxonomy): domain Eukaryota; kingdom Metazoa; phylum Arthropoda; class Arachnida; order Ixodida; family Ixodidae; genus Dermacentor; species Dermacentor andersoni. The sequence continues at coordinate 61,767,330 of NC_092820.1, forward strand.
CATATATGAAACCAGCTGGGTTGCTACAACCAGTCCAAGTGCCCACGACCCCATTTGCTTAAATCTGGATGGACTTCCTCGGACCATTCCCTAATAGTTGCCACCGATTACCTGACACCCTATGCAGAAACCAAGGCCCTTCCGAGTGGCACCGCAGACGAAGCAGCGCGATTCTTTGTTGAAAACTACGTTCTGAAAACGTGGTTCTATACATATATATATGAGGCCGTCGCTGAAATGACGGCCTTATTTGTGAATTTACCAAACCTCATAGTAGTATTTCACAGCCTGAGTCCTCTCCCCCCATCAAGAATCTGGCGTCTCTCGGTGGTGTAATATATCTTGCCATAATTGGCGCATACTTCGCTATCACTACTACTGCTCCGCATTTCCGGCGAAACTGCAGCCTCTCTCTGTCTTTCTTTGTTTCTTTTTCTTTGAGTCCGAGTATAAGCGCTCCTGTGCATTACTGCTGTTAATTCTGCTTTCGAGTGAATCCGGCTTGGACTCAATTCGGTTACTGAGTGAATTATACAGGGTGCCCCAACTATCATGCACCAAGACTTAAAAGAAGAGCAGCTGCGTTACGTGAAAAACACCTAGTGCATATTCTTTCCACTAGAGTGCAGTATCAGCCAGTAATTCTTTCGTTGCTGAAATTTCATTCGACTATTGCAATTAATTATGTAATTCGAGAAATAAATACCACCCAAATTATCAAAGTGTCAACTAGGCATTTGTAGGCACCACCAGGCACCCCCGAATGACATCTAACTGCTGCGTTTTCAGCGACGTACTAATTGCGTGCAATTTTTTTCCGACGGGCAAACAAACCTCACGAAGTATGAAATATACCACGTGAACGCGCTCCCACTGGCATCACGAAGCAGCGGCCTCAAATAAGCTGATTGAAAGCTACTGCATTGCCTGTTGCAACCCCGAAGACACACCGCGTCACATCGGTAATGGCACGGAAGGAGCACCAACAGCGGGTTTTGCTGCTTCGCAGCTATTCCCTCGTCTCTACGTCCCACTTGTCCGTCTCACAAGGCCGACTGATTTACATTGATAACAAACCTCCCTTGATCACGCGGCCAAAGAGCCCCCTGACCAAGCACGAAACGCGAAAAACAACGTAACAGGGGTGGAATGTTTGAAAATTCTGGCTGTGCTCGCACTGCATCGACAACGTACGCGCGCAGCTAGATTTTGCGCCAGAAGCTTGCTTCGGACGAAAGCCAAATTAAAGTGACGGATTTAGTTTTTATGAGAGTGCCTGCGTGCTGCAAAAACAGATTCACGGCACGAAATAAAAGCGAAATAAACAGACCGGGAAGCGACCCACGTGTTGAGAAAAGGCAAAACAGATGCGCTCAAGGAAGTAAATAACTACTTCTAAATGAGCCGAATCGGCAATCGGGACGCCTGTACAAAAAGCAAACAAAAAATACATCATATTTCAGTGTGCCCTTATTTTCTATGAATTCTCAAGTACCGTTGAACACCAGCTGCTGCCTCGAGTACGTGTTCGAATAGGTCTCCTTCTGCAGCTACGCAGTACTGAGTCTGTTTTATCACATCCTCCATTGCTTTCTTGATGACCAACGCTCGAATTCTACGGCCGACATCTGTTATCCTTGTCTTGAGGTAATCTGACGTCCATCTCCATCATGTAAGAAAGAAAGAAGAACTCCCCAAAGAAAGAAATCGAGTGGAGAGAGGTCAGGTGACCTAGCCGGCCAATTTACTGGCCCGCGCCTTCCAATCTATTGCGCATGAAAAGCCGCATCCAGCCAGTTTCGTGCTCGGCTGCTGCTGTGTGCTGGTGCTCCATGTTGCTGATACCACAGAAGTGGAAGACGTGACAGCGGCACTTCTATTTCAAGGATTTCGACCACGTAACGCTGTTCGGTCACTGTGTGATCGAAGAATGTGGGACTGATTATAGCACCAGCGTAAATTCCGCACTCCACATTCAACGACTACTGCTACTGGTGATTATTGCACTTGACCCAGTGCGCATTGTATTCACGCCAATAGTGTGCATTATGCAAATTTACCAGTGCGTTTCTCCAAGAGTTCGCTTCATCTGTGCGCATGATGTGGCTCAAAAAGTGACTCATCGGCTTTTGTGGGGACGAAATTCAAGAAATCTAGATGATTCTACAGATCCTTATCTTCTAAGCATTGGTGCTGATTAAGGTGGCACGGGTGGCAGGCCGTCATTTAGAATCCTCCAAACTGATGACGTGGAAATTGGTACCTGGGCGGCCACGTCCCCGCTCGATAGAATGAGGGTTTGAGGCCGTGAGTGCTAGAACATCCGCGCGTTTACGCTAGCACTAAAAGATTGAGTCCTACGCCTCTCTTTCTTGAAGTTACCAGGTTATCTAAAGTTTTCGTGATTTCTGATTATATTCAACGCGTTTGGTCCACCATCACAATTCCCATGACTCATATATAGTTGCGGCCTTCCTCTTGTTGTCATTCGCAGCTCCCCAAGGCAAGGATCATTTTTACCTTCTGCTCATTAGAGAGAGACATGGCGAATGGGACGAAACAAAACACGCCTTTAAATATTTTCACTTGTCAATTTGTTGTCAATTCGCTTTGATGGGGATAGGCTTTGTGGCAAAAAAAAAAAAAAAGAACCACCCGTCCACTTTATCTACGCTAAGATGACGGCTATCACAGCTTGGTTCCAACACCAAGCGCGACGAGTTACTTCGGCCGGGCAGCGGTAGATAAAGCACTAGCTCGATCACGAGGTTTTTTTTTCCTTTATTTCGTTCTGGCTAACTCGGAGGGAGCCTATTCCAGGGCGCTGCCTTATGATGCGGGTGGGAGCGCAGTCACCTGGTGTTTTTCATACCTCGTGGGGTTTATCTATCGTCGGAAAAAATTTGTATGTAATTAGTGCATCGCTCAAAATACCGCAATTAGATGTCCCTTGGCTGTGCCTACAAATGCCTCACTGACACTTTGATAATTGCGATATTACGTCTTGAGTTAGGAAGGTAATTACAATTACCTAAATAAATATCAGTAATGAAAAATTACTGACAGCTACTCTACTGCACCGGAAACAATATGCACTACGTTTTCTTTGAGTAATGGAATTGCTCTTTTTTAATTAAGTACATGATAGGTAACTGAGACACCCTGTATATATTTATGACCTCTGCGTGAAAGTGACCATGTTTCCATTCCCATTAAATGTTGTAAATTATGAGAGGAGGAGGAAAGAACTTTATTGGGTCCTGAGGAACCCCTTCCCACCCACTCTTGGTTTAGTGGTCGGCAGAAGGTTTTTTTTTTTTCATTTCGTTGGCATTGCTTAATGGACAGAGAAGCAATACTGGGACACATATCATTCACGTGCATTTCACACGCCGTTGATAAAAGACTCTGCCGAAGGGGTCACTGAAGTCTGCAGGTTTTTTTCAGAGTCAAACAAGCACGCAATGTGTAACGAGGTGAACATAAAGCAACATATTCATTCTCTAAGCATAGGCTGTGCTTACGTTTCGAAATAATTGTTAATTGCCTACGTACTTTTGCTTCAAAATATATAATAAACTGTGTCCTGCGTCTATATTTAAATATACTGTATATGCGCATGGTGTTTACAGTGGAAATTTAACACAATGCATGTTGAAGTGAGTAAATACGGATCAGGCAGCCGCCGCTGGTACTTCTAATGCGCTTGTTCTCCTATTGTCAGGATTTGCAGAAATAAAGCGAAATTAACAATTAAAAGGCGTGCACGTCCGCGCCAACAATGATGCATTAAACTATTAGCCACAATAAAATTTTAAGTGAGAAGGTCGAGGCAAGTCAAAAGAAACCTCAACTGATGTGGGTGACGAAACTCTGGTAAGGACATTTTAGGTGTGTGTGTGGGGGGGGGGGGGAGAGGAACTCTGCCCCTCCGGAGAGCTCTGGAGGGGGCTCGGGGCCCGAAACCCCCCCGTAGTCGGCACCTATGGGACACCCTGTACATATCTATGACCTCTGCATGCAAGTGATGATGTTTCCATCCCTAATAAATGTTGTAAATTAATAGAGGTGTTTTTCTTAATGAGTAATTAGCTTTAGTTACTGGAAAGACAAGCGATTCTTAGACTCATATCATTCACGTGCATTTCACACGCCGTTGATAAAAGAGTCTGCCAAAGGGGCCATTAAAGTCTGCAAGTTCTTTTCAGGGTCAAAAAGGACTCAAAGCCTCCCCCGTAGTTGGCGCTCATGAGTTGGTGACTTGCATAATTGGGTTAGGACTCTGGGAAACATTGTGTATAACGACAGCATGACACTCTTGAACGCTTGAATAACTAATTTTCTATAAAGGCTCGAATTAATATACGAAGATTAAACATTTACAGTTAGTCACTCGCAACACTCTTCGTAATTCAACAAAATGCAAACAACGTGCCTGTCATAGTTCACCACGAAGGCTAGGAAAAAGCAACTACGTGCCTCGTAAAACGCATACAAGACAAATGTTCAGTAGTTATTTTGAGAGAACGTAATTACGCGGCACGTTTGAAACTTTCGGCGCACGTCATCCATGCAGTGGCCCCCATTTCCTCAAAATATAATATTTATGCCATTCTTAAACCTACCATGGAAGCGGGGAAACTTTCTAAGAGCCATTTTATTTAATCTCTACTTGGCATACGCGCTTCAAAATCAGCCTGCATATTGCTCCTATTATTCCCCGCATATCCTGATAATATAGACGCCGTGAGTAACTTACCTTCAAGGAAACATCTTAAAACATGCATTTACGTTTATGAGCGCTTCTAGTCGCAATAGAAGTCTCGCTGTGAAAAAATAAATTGCAATGTTCCAAGAAAATTTTCCTGTATCGCAGTGCCGAGTCATCTTGTCATCAGGAGGACCACGTTTGACAAACAAAGAGTAACGTTTATTTTATCTTTTTTAACCATCTCAAAACATTGAGTTTCGCTTAAGCTTCCACGTGAATGTGAACCTAGCGTGTATGAAGCGTACCTGAATTATTTTGCAGTTGATGACTGGGCACACGGACTCTTCCATCTCGAGGTCGTTCTCGCGGAAGTACTCGTGTATGCAATCCTCGATGAACTCAACGCCGACCACGCGGTGTCCCATGTCACGGAACCTGAACGTGAAGAGAGAGAAAAAAAAACGATGTGCGAACTTTTTCTTCCCCTCCACGAGCCTAACTATACTCTCTGAAACACGAAGACTCATCCGCGTTTTTTTTTTTCATTATTATTTAAATTACTGTAAAAATAATCCAAAATGTAGAAAGGGGCTGACAGATGGATTAGCACACTGTGGTATAACGGTTATAAACAGGGATAAAGTGCCTCAGAATGGCTGGCCAACGTTTTTTATGGAGGACCTATCTTCACCAAAGGCGGCCTCGTCATCCTCGACATGTTAGTTTTGAAGGGTTAGTACAGTGACGTCACGTGCGAGAGAACGTGACGTCCCTTTACCACCAGCAGTCACCGACAACAACCGCACGTGACGTCACTCTACTAACCCTTTAAAACTAACATGCCGAGGATTACTAGGCCGTCTTTGACGAAGATAGGTTCTCCTATTGAAACGTTGACCAGCCTGTCTGAGGCACTTTATCTTTGTTCATAACCTTTATACCACAGTGTGCAAGAACAAAGCATTTTTGTGCACAAAAGTAACTCATCCGCACCCCTCTTTACTTTTGACCTCTATATGCGCATCAGCCAGCAAAGACACCATCGCTATATCTTTTTCATTTATTTTTTTACAGAGAAACTGTTTACCCCTAGCCTCCGTATGCATACCCCACGTGCGTTCCCAGGTGGGAGGTGAGGTACCTTGGGCGGCTCATGTCCATATTAGGGACACGGCGCGTGGAGAGGAATGACATCCCCCGCATGCATTCCTAGGGGGGTACCCTGGGCGGCTCATGTCCTTATTGGGGACACGGCGCGTGGAGAGGAATGACATCCCCTGCATGCATTCCTAGGGGGGTACCCTGGGCGGCTCATGTCCTTATTGGGGACACTGAGCGTGGAGAGGAATGACATCCCCCGCATGCATTCCTAGGGGGTACCCTGGGCGCCTCATGTCCTTAGTGGGGACACTGCGCGTGGAGAGGAATGACATCCCCCGCATGCATTCCTAGGGGGTACCCTGGGCGGCTCATGTCCTTATTGGGGACACTGCGCGTGGAGAGGAATGACATCCCCCGCATGCATTCCTAGGGGGTACCCTGGGCGCCTCATGTCCTTAGTGGGGACACTGCGCGTGGAGAGGAATGACATCCCCCGCATGCATTCCTAGGGGGTACCCTGGGCGGCTCATGTCCTTATTGGGGACACTGCGCGTGGAGAGGAATGACATCCCCCGCATGCATTCCTAGGGGGTACCCTGGGCGGCTCATGTCCTTAGTGGGGACACTGCGCGTGGAGAGGAATGACATCCCCTGCATGCATTCCTAGGGGGGTACCCTGGGCGGCTCATGTCCTTATTGGGGACACTCCGCGTGGAGAGGAATGACATCCCCCGCATGCATTCCTAGGGGGGTACCCTGGGCGGCTCATGTACTTATTGGGGACACGGCGCGTGGAGAGGAATGACATCCCCCGCATGCATTCCTAGGGGGTACCCTGGGCGCCTCATGTCCTTAGTGGGGACACTGCGCGTGGAGAGGAATGACATCCCCCGCATGCATTCCTAGGGGGTACCCTGGGCGGCTCATGTCCTTATTGGGGACACTGCGCGTGGAGAGGAATGACATCCCCCGCATGCATTCCTAGGGGGTACCCTGGGCGGCTCATGTCCTTAGTGGGGACACTGCGCGTGGAGAGGAATGACATCCCCTGCATGCATTCCTAGGGGGGTACCCTGGGCGGCTCATGTCCTTATTGGGGACACTCCGCGTGGAGAGGAATGACATCCCCCGCATGCATTCCTAGGGGGGTACCCTGGGCGGCTCATGTACTTATTGGGGACACGGCGCGTGGAGAGGAATGACATCCCCCGCATGCATTCCTAGGGGGGTACCCTGGGCGGCTCATGCCCTTATTGGGGACACTGCGCGTGGAGAGGAATGACATCCCCCGCATGCATTCCTAGGGGGTACCCTGGGCGGCTCATGTCCTTATTGGGGACACTGAGCGTGGAGAGGAATGACATCCCCCGCATGCATTCCTAGGGGGGTACCCTGGGCGGCTCATGTCCTTATTGGGGACACAGCGCGTGGAGAGGAATGACATCCCCCGCATGCATTCCTAGGGGGGTACACTGGGCGGCTCATGTCCTTATTGGGGACACGGCGCGTGGGCACGAATGGACATGGGTAGGGGAAAGGAGAAAGAGTCTGGCGACGGCTCTGCAGCAATGGAGACGGATAGGGGAGAGGGGGAAACAGTATGGCGACGCCGCCTGTGCACGTAGCCTGCGCTTCCTTGGTTATTGGGGGCGAGCTCCACCACTGGAAAAGCTGGCACCACCGTCGGCGTGACGTGGCATAAGGGATCACGTGGACACAGCGGCCGCGTCGGCTGCTTCGGAAGCGCCGAAGCGAGCTGGAAATGAAAGTTTAAAGTCCCACCTGTGCCGCAGTTCTGATTAAGTGGTGAGACTTTACCACCTTGGGTGTCAACCTGGCAGCATCTGAAACTACCATCAGAGGTAGTGGCTACCTTTGGAAGCGTGCAGCATGGTAGGCTACTGCTCGGTGCCGCAGTGCCGGACGTACGCAACGGAGCCCGTGTCAGCTTTATTCACACGTACCGCAGGGCAAGGAGCCTCGTGAAGCTTGGCTGGCGAAACTTAGAACAGGCAGACAGCCATCGGCTACAACTCGGGTATGCAGCAAGCACAGACGCCAGGAAGATTTCTGCTACGGCGCCGGGACTGCGCAATGTTCGATGAGTAGCAGAAAATGGGCACTGAGACGCTCGCGGGCGCCCGCTGCCCGGCTAATGTCAGGACGGTTTGGCCTATGAACTCGTTGATGCTAATACTGGCAAGTTCACTGGAACGGAAAGAGAGCGCTAAGACGCATATTAAAGAAAGGCGTGGCATATGCTCATGTTTGTGTTATGAATTAATGCACTGGATTACAAAAAAAAAACCGATTGAAATCGCACGCTGAGACGCCCGATAAACATACAGTGCGATGCAACTTGAGAAATATTATTGAAATGTCCAAGAAATTAGAAGACAAAAAAAGATTGAATCATCGCGACGGCACATCACAGTCGCCGTAGGCGTCGAAGGCTCCATAACGAAATTATTTTTGAACAGTCCTGATAGCGTCAACGCAACAATGGTTGCTATTGTGCTGTCAAATGCTCATATGCTGCGGCCTAAAGCTCACGGCACACTGCGAAAACGCGCTCACAGCAAAATCAAAACATTGTGCGCGGACATGCATGCAGACGTGCAGTCGGTCGCTGCGAATCCGTGCGATCGCTGCAATGAGTCTTCATTCTGTTATGCCCCATTTGCTTAGACACACAACCCACTATAAGAACATATTTCACATAGTTTACTTTCAGCGTTTGCCTACCTTTCACGCAAGAAGCCGGTTCGGCAGACTCCATTGCGGTGACCGCGCGTTGGGGCGTTCACTGTACGTATTCGGTAAAGAAATAGCGTCTGTAAACGATTCTGTGCTTTCAGTCTGCCCAAGATTACTATACCGACAGTCAAAAACTTCGCTAGTTTTGAGAGTACCTACATAAATGTCCAGGAGGGCTGCCGCGTGGTGTTTTTATTGAGCGCCGTAAGCGAAACCTGCGAGGTGCGCGCCGCGTGATCCTTCATACTACGCAAGGGAGGCGCTTCCGACAGATGGCGACTCCGTAACTCCTGGCCCCCAATAACGCCAAGCGCGTCGGAGGTGTCTGCAGCAGCGGCCGCAGCAGCGGTTGCGGCAGATGCATGAGAGTTGTGGCGACCGCGGCGGCGCTTGTGTCGGCGTATGATGGCGCCTTGTGAAAAAAAATCATAATTTCAAAATGTATGCAGTCCACGTATGCGAACCATGTACGCAGCCTAGATACAGATTTGCTGGTAATGCATCCCCCTATGAATGTTGCGGCCCCACAATTTTTTTTCTAATTGAGACTGTTCTTCAGACGTATGACTACGCCTTAAACATGAGGTAACGGCAACTCTCTTGTCGAGTAGTGTCCAATCATTGTTTGAAAATGGGGCAAAACGAAGCCTTGTGCATGTGTGCGAGTGTATAGTGTCAGCTTTTCTTTTATGCTTCTAATCATCTTTTATTTTCCGTTCGCCCTCCTACACTGCAGGATAGCTAACCAGGCTCAGACAGGGCGACCTCGATCCCGGCCTTGGCCCTATCAATTTTCTCTCTCTCTCTCTCTCTCTCTCTCTTTCGCTCTCTCTGTCTCGCTAGGTTATCGGTTACATTTGCAGGGGCCTGTATATGACGAGCTAGCAAATTCCTAACCACATTTCTCCATTTGCTTATCTACTAACCTCGGTTTCACCTCCTACATTTTACAGCGAAGCCGTCTATAGCTACCCTCCGGAAAAATCGTGGCGGCGAACAAAAAACGCCTTGCGGCAAAGCAAACTTTCTCCCAAATTCTCTGTAGCTCTCAATCTAATGTAGATAGCTCGAAAAAAACATACTGACATTGGTCGCTAAAACGACTTTATCATTACGCCGAGTTTCATAATCACTTATCACCTTCACTTATCACAATCAGTTAGTTCACAGTGACGTTGAAAATACTGTGGCATTCCCGTCTGCTGGCAATACATGGGTTTCTACGGGAGGGAAACGGACAGCCCCAATGTTCGTCCGCTAGAATAAAACTCTAGTCCTTGCAGGTTTCATTCCGCTAATTAACTAGGAAGTATGCACAATCCATTACAAACAAACGTGTTTTGTTCCTTGCACTCCTTTGGACTACGCCCGGTCAGCGCATACTGTCGCTAGCATCGAGGCTCAGTTTAACAGCCACCTGGGTCCAAACGGCGCTCCGTCACATATGCAGCGACAACATTTGCGTCTTTAGAGCGGTGTCGTAAAAGCCCTTCGGCGGTGACACTGTGTATGTATGACGTTATGCGTGACGTGGTGCGCGCCCGATAAGGCGATCAAGGAGAATTTTGGTACTATTTCGCTACACCGTTCGCTTTGAGGAGGCCACGCGTGATCCGTACGCCTGGGAGTTACATACCATCATGATCATCATCAGCAGCAGCAGCCTGGCTACGCCCACTGCAGGGCAAAGGCCTCTCCCAGACTTCTCCAACTACTCCGGTCATGTGCTAATTGTAGCCATGTTGTCCCTGCAAGCTTCCTAATCTCGTCCGTCCACCTAACTTTCTGCCGCCCCTTCTACGATTCCCTTCTCTTGGAATCAAAACTCTGTACCAGCATAATTTATACCACCATAGCAGCTTCGCTCGTCAAACACCTTCACAAGGGGAAATGGCTCCCTAATTTTCTTCTGTTTGCTTTCTCTCTCTCTCTCTCTCGATGCATTTTCCTTCTTGTCGACTCAACTTTCATACTCAGCTGATCATCATTATTACGTCCACTGCAGGACGAAGGCCTATACCAGTGACCGCCATTTACCCCATGTCTTGTGCCAGCTGACGCTATAACCAACAGCTTACGGATATCCTCGAGAAAAAAGTGTACGTTCATTGCATTCTACCGGTACCAGCATAGAGAGCAGGAACTAGGAGTTCAACACAGAGCCTTGAAAAGAAGTTAAGAACCGGGCAAGGAGAGATGGAACAAAATATAGTAGGCGTAATGTAAAGTGATAGGAAGACAGCGGTATTTGGGCTAGATGTGAAACAGACATAGCCAATATTTTAGTTCATATTAAAAAGAACTCGTGCAGCCCATGTTCGAATCTATGCGAAGGGAATCTCGATAAAAGCGGATAATTAAATGCTTCACAGCTAACGGCGATGCGTGCAATTTGGTGCTGACAGGTGTACGTACAGAAAAGTAGGACACGTATTAACAATATTTGGGGATTCTGTGCTTCTTTTGTCACAGTGGGACACGAACCTTCAAGAGGATTGGTCATGATTCGAAACGACCCCAGTGACATATATCGAATGGCTAAATCAAACAAAGTAAATCAAGAAATTTCTGAATTATAATTAACCATTCTATTAACAGATCAGTATGCTGGAGTAATTCTTCGATTGGAAGCCGACATTCTATATTCATGTTTTACGTATGAACTGTGCAAAGTGGAACGCTCCTCAAAAAAAAGCAACTGAAGGAATCCGTTAAATATAATTAACCATTGTATTAACAGATCAGTGTGCTTTAGAGATGCCTGTGAGCTGGCATATTATGTGCAGGTTTCATGCAGGAATCATTTTTTTTTTTTACGTTGAAGTAAGCCGGACATACCTGGTTAGAATATAAGGTTGATATGAGCCACTTTATTGCTACGTTTACATATCCTGCATATATATATATATATATATATATATATATATATATATATATATATTGTCAATTCGGCTTCGATGAACTTCGGTTTCTCGGACACGTCATCAGTGCTGACGGCGTTCGGCCAGATCCCGAAAAGGCAGCAGCTGTTGCGAGGTTCCCAACACCCACAGACAAAAAGTCTGTGCGACGTTTCTTGGATTTATGCGCATACTGCAGAAGGTTTGTGGAAAACTTTTCAAAGATTGCTGAGCCCCTTACAATACTAACAAGAGAAGATCAACCTTTCATGTGGAAAAGCGAACAAGACGCCTTTGACGAGTTAAGGAAACGCCTGCAAACTTCTCCCATCCTTGCCCATTTTGATGCGACAGCCGACACTGAAATTCATACCGATGCGAGTAACATCGGCCTCGGTGCCATACTAGTGCAGTGGAATAACGGCCAGGAAAAAGTAATAGCTTATGTCAGCCGTAAGCTCTCTAAAGCAGAGGCAAACTACTCCGCACCCGAGAAAGAGCGTCTTGCAGTCATTTGGGCAATATGTAGAGAGAGAGAGAGAAAATGATAAATGAAAGGTAGGGAGGTTAACCAGGACTGAGCCCGGTTGGCTACCCTACACTGGGGAAAGGGAAAGGGGGACGGAAAGATTAAAAAAAAAGAGAGAGAAAGTCCACTGGAGATATCAGTTGGTCACTCAGTCCGAATCACAGACGCTGACTCAATCCGGTCGCTTTCAAATATCGCAGCAGCGCTTTTGTGGCCTTTTGCAGCTGTGATATGCGAGGCCATGATCCCAAGATCTTGTTCAAGGTGAACGGCTTTCCATCTAGCTGATTGAGAGCTGTGCAGAGGCCTTGCCTTTCATTTTCATAAGATGGGCAGTAGCACAGTAGGTGTCCTATGGTTTCCTCGACACCGCAGGCATTGCACTCGGCGCTATCAGCCATTCCAATCAGAAATGCATAAGCATTTGTGAATGCGACGCCCAAACGTAAGCGGCACAGCACTGTTTCCTCATTTCGCGGAAGACCTGGTAACAGCCGCAGTTGCATAGAGGGATCGAGGGAATGCAAGTGATGGTGAGTCAATTCAGGTGTGTGCCACTTCTCCAATGTCAAAGAGTGCGCTAGCTTGCCTAAGTGTTGGGCTGCGTCGGTCCGCGATAAAGGTATTGAAACAAGGGTTGCTCCCTCGTGAGCTTTTCTAGCAGCTTCGTCAGCGAGGTCGTTGCCGGAGATACCGCAATGACCAGGCAGCCACTGAAACACGACGTCGTGTCCTTTCGCGATCATGTGATGGTGCATTTCTCGTATCTCCGACACGAGTTGTTCACATGACCCGCGACGAAGAGATGCCAGAAGACATTGTAAGGCCGCCTTCGAATCGCAGAATATAGCCCACCGATTAGCCGGTTGGTTATTAATATAATCAACGGCACCTCGGAGGGCAACAAGCTCCGAACTAGTCGATGTTGTCAAGTGAGAAATTTTGTATTGGATGCTTAGTGAACGGGATGGTATAACCACTGCGCTGGTGGAGCTGGTCTGAGTGGAAGAGCCATCCGTATATATATGTACTCGATCAAAGTAGAAAGTGTGCAAACAATCCAGAGCTGCTTGCTTCAAGGCCAAGGTAGGCAGGTCGGTCTTCTTTCTTATCCCTGGAATCGTAAGACGCACTTGAGGTTGTTTTAAACACCACAAAGCTGAGGTTGAACGTGCAGAGGGTGTGAAACCCGATGGTAAGGAGGCACGATGGATGTTGACCTTGTTGGAGAAGGACGCCTGTGGTCGTCGTTCTGGCAGGCACGCAAGAGAGCTTGACTGCATCCGTGAAACATGACGAACATGGGCTCTAAGCGTGTCGGTGCTGATGTAAGTCGTGATCGGATGGTCTTGAGCCATTATAATGGTTCCAGCTGTCGAGGCGCTGCGCGGAAGGCCTAGGCAAACACGTAGTGCCTGCGCCTGCACGCTCTGAAGTTCTCGAAGATTTGACTTGCATGTTTTAGCAAGCACGGGGGAGCTATAGCGTAGGAATCCGATGAACAGTGCTCGATATAACTGTAGCATGGAGCCCACTGACGATCCCCATGTTTTGCCGGCGATGAACTTGAAGACGTGAACAATAGACGTGAGCTTCTTCTTTAAGTGGGCAACATGAGGGCTCCAAGTGAGGTCCCGGTCTACAATGACGCCCAAAAACCGGTGATTTCTCTTGTAGGAGATAGGCTGACCATTGATGCATACTGGATAAGGAGTCATCGTTTTTCGCGTAAAAGCGACTAATGCACATTTTTCTGTTGAGATGGTAAGGCCTTGTGTGTGAAGGTAGTCAGATGCCTGTGTTGCTGCTTTCTGTAGCCGTGCGCGAACCTGCAGGCGAGTGACCGCTGATGTCCAGATGCAGATGTCGTCGGCGTAGATTGAAACACTCACTGTTTCCGGTAGGGATTCGGCCAGCCCAAGAAGCTCGAGGTTGAAAAGAATAGGGCTTAGAACACCGCCTTGGGGAACGCCTCGGCATGTGTAGTGGTCGGTAGTCGGACCATCTTCCGTTCGTACGAACAAGGACCTTTGTGTCAAGTAGTTACTGACCCATCGATATACTCGCCTTCCTAGTTCAATTGTCAGAAGTGCGTCTAGAATGGTTTGATGGGAAACGTTGTCGTAAGCGCCTTTCACATCAAGAAAGAGCGCTACTGATAATCGCTTCCGAGATTTTTGTTGTTCCACAGATGATACTAGATCGATGACACTGTCTATCGATGAACGACCGCGTCGAAATCCCGTCATAGAGTCAGGGTAAATTTTATGGTGTTCAAGGTACCATTCGAGACGCATGAGAATCATACGTTCCATGAGCTTCCCGACGCAGCTGGCAAGAGCTATAGGCCGATAGGATGCCAGTTCGAGCGGTGACTTTCCTGCTTTTAGAAGCGGTACCAGGCGGCTGCGTTTCCGTTCCTGTGGGACGACACCATCTTGCCATGGACTATTAAAAAGGCTGAAGAGTTCTCTTCGTGCTTCTCTGCCTAGGTGGCGCAAAGCAGTATATGTTATGCCATCGGGTCCTGGTGAAGACGAACACCTGCATAGCGCCATAGCAGCTTCTAACTCTTCCATAGAGAATGGAGCGTCCATACTTGCATCTCGTGGGCCGGGGATGTTGCCTAGAGCCATGTCAGGGACTAAAACTGTGCCGCCGGCGACGTTCGCACAAAATTCCTCTGCGACGTCTATCTCGCGGCGGTTTTGATAGAGAGCAAGGGCGTTGAATGGGTGTCGTTGCTGGGGACTTGAGCAAAGACCCCGTAGGGTACGCCACACACAGGACAATGGCTTGTGGGGGTCTAGTGAGTCGCAAAAACATTTCCATCTTTGATCCGCTAGCTTATCCATTCGGCGTTTGATCTTCTTTTGCATGCGCCGAGCTTCTCTGAGGTCAAGAATTGACTTCGTGCGCCTGTACCTCCTTTCAGCTCGGCGACGTAGTGCACGAAGCCTTTCCAATTCAATGTCATTCTCTGTACGCTTTGATGGATGTGTGAAGCAGCGTGTACAATCTTGCATAGCGTCTGCAATTATGTCTTCTAATCTTCGTGCAATATGTGTCTTGTATGTGTCTTCTACGCGATTTTGAAAGACTGACCAGTCGATTTGGCGAGAGACTACCGGTAATGCGGCGTCTAGTCCATCGATTCTCACATAGGTCGGAATATGATCACTTCCATGGGTTTCAATATCAGTGAACCACTGCACGCTCAAAGTCAGGCAACGTGACACCAAAGTCAAGTCAAGGCAGCTACTGTATGTAGTTCCTCGCAGAAATGTCGGGCTTCCGTCATTTAGAAGACACAGGTTGTGGCCTGATGCAAAGGATACTAGTGACCTGCCCCTCGAATTTATCCTGGAGCTTCCCCATATATGGTGGTGAGCGTTGAAGTCCCCTGTTATTATCCAAGGACCGGGAGTATCAGTCATAATATCTTCCAGTCTTTTTCTATCAAACTGACTTGTTGGGGAAAGGTAGACGCCAATAAGAGTAAAAGACAGCTTCTTCTTTTTCACAGTAACACAGACGTATTGGTTACCGTCGTGTGGCGCAACGTGTTGGGAAAAATACGTAAGGTCCTTGCGAATGTAGACCAGAACCTTACTACTACGGACACACGTGTTTGAAAGAAAAGATTCATATCCCGATAGTCTTATGGAGGCTGATAAGTTCGGTTCACAGATGACCAGTATAGGAAAATGGTTTGAAAATACGAACTGTCGGAAATCCGAAATACGAGACCTCAGGCCTCTCGCATTCCATTGGAATATGGAGGCACTTCTCACATCATCCCGGAACGATCTTTGTTGTTGTCGATGAGCCATGGTTCTGCTGTAGAAGTTCTCAAGCACTGGACTTCTGAAGGCTCGCCAGAACCGGACTGATGGCATCCAGCACTTGCAATGCACTTCGAGCTGTTGGTGTCTGTAGCTTGTCCAGTAGAACACGAATAGCACTCACCAGAGAGCTGATCATAACAACAATTTGTTGATCTTGGTCCGCCAATTTATCAGGAACAGACGAAGTGTCCCCTACTGCAGAAGTATCATTTCGCTCAGTAGGGGCATGTAGCTTCGGGAGTGCAGGCCACGCGTCAGCAGCCGTGCTGTTCGATGCACCCTTGTCCTTTGAGCTGACTGCGTTTGGCCTGGGCGGAAGAGTGGGTGGTAATATACGTGTGTAGCGTTCTGCAGAGGCTTTGGAGGCTCTTGATCGACGTCGGCGACGTGATCGTCGTCGCTTAATAGATGCTGCTGCTTCTCGGTGAGACGAGTGGTCTCTAACCATTTTCTTCAATATTTGCATTTCCTTTCGAATCAAAGGGCATTCCTTCGAAGATGCATCGTGAGGGCCGCAGCAGTTTGTGCACTTCAGCACACTGGCCTCGCACGTGTTTGTGGTGTGGGGCCCAGTGCAGCGAGAACAGACGGTAGTGTTATTGCACACACTACTCACATGGCCAAGCTTCTTGCACTTCCAGCACTGCGGCGGTTTTGGTATAAAGGGGCGAACTGCGTGTCGGAAGTGGCCCACTTTTACGTGCGATGGGAGGGATTCGCCCTTAAATATGATCTTCACACACCGTGACGTGCCGAGACGAAACGCGTTTGTGATGATGGTGTTTTCCGTAGCTGGCTTGATTAAGATTGACAGATCGGAGTCGACGATGGTCTCGTCAACATCGTAAATTACGCCAGTATGGACTTGTTTGCCGAGCGGAATATAAGGGCGGACTTTCATCCCGCCAAGTTCCGTGACCTTGCGCAAGGAATCCAACGCAGCCGCGTGTTCTACGTCAACAGCTAGCACGTTCTTACGGGTGTTCACCCTGATGTCTTTGATTTCGTTTGGAACCAGCGCCTCTAGATGAGAAGACACGGCTTGCCTGTTGAGGCGTCTCAGGTTGTCAGTGGCGAGAACTGGCGAGAACAGGATGGTGAGCTCCTCGGTATCCCGCGAAGATCTCACGGTGGACTCACTCGAATTCGATGATGCGCTGAGAAATCTTCGCTTTGCTTTACGACTCCGCACCAGCTCGAAGGTGTCGTCGCAAGAATCTTCACTGCTGACATAGGACTGCATGGTGTCGTCGCTGTCAGTGTCGCTCTCGGTGCCGTTGCGCTTCCTGGAGGCAGCCGCCGCGGGCAATGCCGAGCCCGGCGGACGCGCGTGAGGCTCCATCTCCATCGCAGTTAAGGAGGAAATAGCAGTCCACTAGCAAAGTCTAAGAAATTCACAAAATGAGTAGAGCTGGAAGAGCCGGCGTTCTGCCTGAAAGACACAATTTCGGCCCTACCTGTATGGTAGACCATTCAAAGCAGTCAGTGATCACCATTCGCTTTGCTGGCTGGCTAATCTCAAGGATCCATCCAGACGACTAGCAAGATGGAGTCTTAGGCTTCAAGAGTATGACATTACTGTCGTATGCCGTTCCGGGAGGAAACACAGCGATGCCGACTGCTTGTCACGTGCACCCGTCGAGGCAACTGTGTCAGAAGAAGATAATTTCCCATTCCTTGGCATTGTTGACGCGTCACAAATTGCTCAACAACAACGAGATGACCCGGAATTGCTTCCACTTATACAGCGCCTGGAGGGACTCAACGTTCAACTCCCGCGTATTTTCTCTATAGGGCTATCCTCGTTCTGTATACGAGGAAGTGTCCTCTACAAGAGAAACTTCGAGAACAGCGAGACAAAGTTTTTACTTGTCGTACCCACATCTAAGCGAGAAGAAATTTTGCATGCATGTCACGATGAACCGACGTCTGGACACATGGGCGTGAGCCGTGCAGTCGCCAGGATTCGTCTAAAATACCACTGGCCCAAGTTATTAGAATCAGTGAAGCACTATGTCAAGACTTGTCACGAGTGTCAAAGGCGCAAGACTCCATCCGTAAAACTGGCAGGCCTCGGCCAACTAATAGAGCCACCAAAAGCCCCATTCCAACAAGTCGGTATGGACCTCCTTGGACCCTTCCCAACATCAGCTTTAGGCAAAAACTGGATAGTTGTGGCCACGGACTATCTGACCCGTTACGCAGAAACTGATTCCCTGTACAGTGCAAGGGCTGTCGAAGTTGCAGAATTCCTTGTTCAAAATATCGTACTCAGGCATGGTGCTCCCACAGTTGTTATTACCGATCGTGGAACGGCCTTTACTGCGGACCTAATGAAATGCTTGTTGCAAATGACACATACTGATCATAGGAGAACTACGGCGTACCACCCTCAGACAAACGGTTTAACTGAACGCCTCAACAGAACACTGACTGCCATGCTTTCGATGTATGTCGACGTTGAACATAGGCTGTGGGACGAAATTTTGCCGTACATCCCCTTCGCATATAATACGGCCGTTCAAGAAACACGAGTCGCCCCGTTTGAACTTGTATTCGGCCGAGCAGTAACCACAACTTTGGATGCTATGTTGCCGTTAGATAAAGAAAACAATAACTCATCTGACCTAGATGATTTCTTGCAACGAGCCGAGGAGGCACGACAGATGGCAAGGTACCGAATACGCCGCCAACAACGCATCGACTCCAGCCGGTACAACCAGCGCCGTAGTGAAGCTCATTATCAGCCCGGTGACAAGGTGTGGGTATGGACCCCAGTGCGACGCCGTGGACTGTCTGAAAAGCTTCTGTGCCGATACTTCGGCCCTTACGAAATACTTCGTCGTATAAGCGACGTCACTTACGAAGTGAAATCCGCTGGACACGAGAGCCCAAGACGGCGCAACTCCACGGAAGTTGTGCATGTTGGCCGCATGAAACCCTACCAGTAGAGGTCATGAACAAAAAAAAAAGTGAGCCCACTTCCTCTCATGTATCGGGCCGACGCGGTAAGGAGAGGGATAGTGCCGCGACAAACTTGGTGACATTCAAGTTGCGCGCCCTTTGTACTGGACACTGTGCACGCCGTACCGTGGTGTTCTTCAGCAACAACAAGCAGCGATCTTCGTGGCACGGGCAGCCAGTTGGACCCGGCTCGCATGCGCCACGCTCACGAGGTGTCACGCGAGGAGAAAGAGGAAGACGGTTCGAGGCCAGTTTTGAGAACGCGGCTGCCGGGGATTTCTTCACGACCGCAGTGACTTTTACTTGTGGGGACAAGTTCGCCCTTAACAAATATCGTGCTTTTATTAACATCGTTACAATATATATATATATATATATATATATATATATATATATATATATATATACATATATATATATATATATATATATATATATATATCAGCCTATTTTACGCCCACTGAAGTACGAAGGGCTCTCCCTGCGATCTCCAATTACCCCTGTCCTGCGCCAGCCGATTCCACCTAGCGCCCGCAAATTTCCTAATTTCATCACTCCACCTAGTCTTCTTCTGTCCTCGACTGCGTTTCCCTTCGCTTGGTACCCATTCTGTAACCCTAATGGTCCAATGGTTATCAAACCTGCGCATTACGTGACCTACCCAGCTTCATTCTTTCTATCTTGATGTCAATTAGAATATCGGCTATACGCGTTTTCTCTCTGATCCAAACCGCTTTCTTTCTGTCTCTTAACGTTATGCCTAGCATTCTTTGTTCCATCGTTCTTTGCGCGGACCTTAACTTGGTCTCAAGCTTCTTTGTCAATCTCCAAGTCTCTGCCCCATATTTCAGCACAGGTAAAATGCACTGATTGTACACCTTTCTTTTCAATGATGATGGTTAGCTTCCAGTCAGGAACTTACAATGTCTGCCGTATGCGATCCAACCCATTTTTCTTCTACGAATTTCCTTCTCATGATCAGGATTCGCTGTGATTAATCGACCTTGGCAAACGTACTCATTCACAGACTCTAGAGGCTGACTGGCGATCCTGAACTCTTGTTCCTTTGCCCGGCTATTCATCATTATCGTTGTCTTCTGCAAATTAATCGTCAACCCCACTCTTACACTCTCTCTGTTAAGGTCCTCAATCATTTGTTGCAACTCATCTGCATTGTTGCTGAATAGAGCAATGTCATCGGCGAACCAAAAGTTGCTGATATATTCGCCGTCGATCTTTACTCCTAAGCCTTCCCAGTTTATTAGCTTAAATGCTTCTTCTAAGCACGCAGTGAATGGCATTAGAGAGATTGTTTCTCCCTGTCTGACTCCTTCCTTTATAGGTATCTTCCTGCTTTTCTTATGTAAAATTAAGGTAGCTGTAGACCCTCTGCAGATATTTTCCAAGGTCTTTACGTAAGCTTTTTGTACTCCTTGATTAAGTAATGCTTCTATGACTGCTGGTAACTACTGAATCAAATGCTTTTTCGTAATCTATGAAAGCCATATAGAGAGGCTTATTGTACTCTGCGGATTTCTCGATAACATGATAAACGACATGTATGTGAATCATTGTAGAGTATTCCTTCCTGAAGCCAGCCTGTTCCCTTGATTGACTAAAGTCCAGTGTTGCACTTATTCGATTGGAGATTATTTTGGTAAATATTTTATATAATACTGGGAGTAAGCTAATGGGCCTATAACTTTTCAATTCTTTAACGTCTCTTTTTTTGTGGATTAGTATATTATTTCCCTTCTTCAAGTTTTCTGGGACTTTGCAGTCGATAGACACTTCGTATAAAGAGCGGCCAGTTTTTCAAGCATTATGTCTCCTCCATCTTTGATTAAATCGACCGTTATTCCATCTTCTCCTGCCGCTCTTCCTCGTTTCATGTCTTTCAAGGCCCTTCTCACCTCATCGCTAGTTATAGGAGGAGTTTCTGTACCCTGTTCATTACTGTTTCTAATGAAGGTATCCTGACTCCTCTGGGTATTGTACAGGCCAGTATAGAATCCTTCCGCTTCTTTTACTATATCTTCGAGATTGCTGATAATATTACCCTGCTTATCTTTCAGTACGTACAACTTGGTTTGTCCTATGCCATGTTTCTTTCTCACTGATTTCAGGCTGTGTCTATTTTTTACGGCTTAATTCTTCAGCCTTTCTCACGTTATAGCTTCAAATATCACATATTTTCGACTTGTTAATCAGTTTTGACAGCACCGCGAATTCTATCTCTTCGTTTGAGTTGGACACTTTCATTCTTTGTCGTTTCTTCATTAGGTCCTTTGTTACTTGGGAGAGCTTGCCTACTGGTTGCATTGGAGCCTTGCCTCTCACTTCAATTGCTGCCTTTGAAGCCAGCCTAGTAGCGGTTTCATTCATTAGCTCTATGTCATCATCATCTCTCTGTTCTAAGGCTGCATATCTGTTTGCAAGTACCAGCCTGAATTTCTCTGCATTTACCCTTACTGCCTCTAGGTTGACCTGTTTCTTCTTGACCAATTTTGCTGTTTCTCTCTTCAAATTGAGATGAATCCTCGCCCTCATTAACCTATGATCACTGCACTTTACCCTACCTATCGCTTCTACATCCTGCACTATGCTGAGATCGGCAGAAAGTATGAAGTCAATTTCATTTCTTGTTTCACCATTAGGGTTTTTCCAGATCCACTTTCTGTTTCTACGCTTCCTGCAAAAGGTGTTCATTATTCTCAGCTTAATCCTTTCCGCGAATTCTACCAGCATCTCTCCTCTAGCGTTCCTAGAATCGACGCCGTAGTTGCCAATTGCTTGTTCACCAGCCTGATTTTTCCCCACTTTTGCATTGAAGTCGCCCATTACTACAGTATACTGAGTTTGCACTTTTCTCATCCCTAATTCAACATCTTCACAAAACTGATCTACTTCGTTATCATCGTGACTGCATATTGGAGCGTAGGCTTGTACTACCTTTAGTCTATAGAACTTATTAAGTTTGATTACGACTACAGCTGCCCTCTCCTTAATGCTGTAGAATTCGTCAATGTTGCCCGCTATGTCCTTATGGATTAGGAAGCCTACCCCGTAGTGTTTCTGATCTGAGAGACCTCTATAGCAGAGGACATGTCCGTTATTCAGCAATGTGTAAGCCTAATCTCACTAAGGCCGATGATATCCACTCATTAAAAACTCGTAAAACACGCAGTAGTAACATCGTGTTTCGATGATTCGCGGATGAAGTCATGTGACCACAAAGTGGAAACCAGCTTCAGAGATCAAGCCAAGCGCCTGGCAGATTCTGGTTACCCGATGCGTATGTTCATCTCTGTCGCGGAGGGCTTGAGTAGGAAGTGTAAAAACGCATAGAAGGGAAGCAGTTCCACTACTAGAGCAAAGAAAGTTGCTGTGGTACCATATATACATTCAGTGTATTTCACATAATCTCAGAAGAATAGCGGCAAAGTCAGGGGCAGACGTGGTTTTCTCTGCCCCTGAGTGTCTACAGAAGCTATTCAAACAGGTTAATCCAGGGAATAACAAAAGGAACGCATGTTCCACTCAACATCGCAAACAATTTGTAACTCAAAACGTTGTCTGTGCCATTCCGCTTTCTTGCGGAAGAACATATGTTGGTCAAATAGCAGATGCATCAATGAGAGACTAAAAGAGCATGAATATAAGGTCACTAGGGTAATCTTGGGTCATTTGGGCATTCGCTGCCGAGATTGCCCCTGCAAACCAACGTTTCGAAATATTTCTATTTTGTTTAGGGCTCATAGAAGGATGTCTGGGGAGGTTGTGGAGGCTTATGAAATTGTAAAATTAGAAGAAAGATGCGTGAGCAAGCCATCAGTGTTGCTATCTGAAAAAGAGATACGATTCCTCGGTTTATCGTTATAACTATTGCAGTACATGTTTTGGTCATGCCTTGGACATGTGTAAGTTTCATCGACACGCACCATTGATTGTTCTTTTTGTTGTCTCGTTCGTTACCGCTCGGACGGTAAATATTTGTCGATGTACAGCTCACTTGCGCTCAGCTAGCCAGGCCACCGCCAGAGTCCTCTAGAGGGTCTGCACCGTTTGCTGTCCTCGGTCTCGGCCGAGAACGGGCCCTTGGTCTGTATCTATCCCTTGTCTTTGAACCGGGTCTTGACCTGGATCTAGACCTGTGTGGAGCTCCTTTCTTTTCGGTCTCTCCGAGCCAGGGGACGGACTCTAGGTTCCTCCAGCCGCTTTGTTCTTTGTTTTGCTAGGAGGTCCCTTCTATCCACTAGTGTCTGCCTTCTGCCTCGTGTGGTATTCAATTTTTTTTCGTTTGAGTATTTGCTTCTTATTTTTAATTCCTGATCCTTGTGCTGTACACTGTTGCCATCTTTCTTCTTTAATAATTGTGGTGTTTTGAAGCATCCCTTGCTTTTGGTCTCCTGTTAAATGTGCGTTACCGCACAGATAGCTGCTTGGCTCACATTTGTGCTCTTCGGTTGGGTTCAGTGTCCCGCAATCCCGGCATCTTTTGTTTTCAGGTTGTGGACAGACATCAGCCCTGTGTCCGACTTTTCCACAAGTAGTGCATGTATCATATTAGTTCTTGTATGAGGAACATTTGTACACCACACCGCTATAGTAAACAAAATGCGGCACATATATCCCTTCAAACACAATAACCACCGAGTCTATTTGTCTCATTCGCCTAGCATGTAGAATGCTCGGGTTTCTTTGGTTTTTCGTATTTTGGTATTCCGTGCCTTACCCCATTGGATATATTTTCCGGCGCCATGATGCATGCGGTCGTGCCGTAAGCTTCCTGGTTGATGCGAATTTCCTTGATACTGCTGTATTCGTGGCGTTTTCCAAAATTTATGGTGTTTTGCCTTCCGTTAATTCGGAGTAGGTCTGCCTCAGCATACTCCATTCCTTCAGTTGCCGCTATAGCAGGATTCTATCCCTGATGAGCGCTATGTGCTTTGTTGTGCCATATGCAGGCCTTCTCCCGGTCATTATTATATTGTAGTCGCTTTCCAGCAGCTGCGGCTGCCTCGGTGCCGAGCGTCGGTACAGGTGTACGTTGATCATGCGAGCGCTCTTTCCGCTAGCGTCTCTTTCGTCCTTGTTGTTTGCCACGTTGGCGTCAGCTCTCGCTTTGTATCTGCGTTCGTGGGCTGCGATCCATCCGTTAGCGTTGTCGTGTTCTCCAGGAGGTAGCGATTCTCCTTCTATCTCCACAACCTCCATCACGTCGTCCTAGAGCGAGCCGGAGGCCAGCGTCTCTCAGTGTGGACAAAGCGCTGTCGCGCCGGGAGCCGAGAATATGGTGCCGTAAGCCCTGGTTGTTAAGGTTAGCCAGGCCTCCGGCGTGGTGGGGAATTTGAAGACTCCTAACAACACACAAAAAGAAGGTCCCACCTTGCAACTCTTGGTATCCGCTGAGTCGGGAAGACGTTGGGCAAACTTCTTCGTGGTTGAACATCCCGTGGTCGGGATAGTTTCGCCGCAAAGAGGAGTTGGCGGAGCCCATACGAGAGGCGACTGATTGGCGTAGCACCGTGGCGATCCTCCCCCTCCTGCTATAGAGCTTCTTTCTTTCGGCAAGATTCAGTACCGTCAAATCCCCGATCACACAAACGGATTCTTCTCAGTCATGTCTGTGATACGTGCAAAGATGTTTTTTTTTCTTATTTGTTGGTTTGTGTTTGTTTATTTATTTGTTTATTTGTTTGTTTGTTTGTTTGTTTGTTTGTTTGTTTGTTTTTCTGTCTGTCTGTATTTGTTCATTCGTTTGTTGTTTTTTGCTACCACTTCACCGATGCCACTGCACATTGTGTTTCAGCATAGCCCTTATGAGGTCTGTGAAAGGAATGTTTACATTCGCCGATTATCAGGCGTTCAAATATCACGTTAAAATGACAGGGCACTTTAAAAGCTGGAAAGACGTATTCTACCCTAACTTTTCTTTTCTCCGCATTGCATCAGGGAGTAATAAATCAGTATATATTGTTTCCTATGAACAGAAACATGCCGCACAATTTTGTAAGGCAACTCACCATTTTAACTCGTGCGCTTTTCCACAGAGCGGAATGAACACTTGGGCATTCGTTTTTCCAGCGAGGATGGCATCCTTGTTCGCTATCAAGCACCTGTGTGCAACAACAATAATCAACACTTAAGCACTTGAGGAAGAGAGCAAGCTAATTTAGCGCTCACTGCTACCGGGGGCCTTTTCAAAAATATTTCATCAAATGGACCAAGGAATTTGATAATCTGCGGTTTATGCGGGCAAATTATCCTTAAAGAGAATCTCCTACGTGACTTTTACCCAAGTACAACACGCTGCTGGGCGCCTGCATGACGTAATGTCAGTCAAGTGCTGAAAACATGGAGGAAGGAAATAATAGGAAGGAGCATACCGCGACGATTGAAGCCAAACCTCACGGTTCAAAAGGTGATCGCACGTCAAGGTACGTGTTTGGTTTTAGTGTTCCCGCTGTGCGGGCAGAGCCACGGCAGGGCAGCTGAACAAGCGTACACGGAATAAATCTGCTTACATAGCTACCGCAGGCACCGAACTTCTTAGCAAATCAGTGAGTGAAGTTGTTCGCACCTCTTTTCTTGTTCTATGCCACGCAAGCTGGACCAGTCATCTGCGAACTTCGCAGATCCTAACACCAAAGACTTTATTCACGGCAGCAGTTTATTTCTGTAGTCGAAACAGTGGTGCTTAATGTGGGGCACACCACGCTGTAAAGGGCCCCTCACCAGGGCCCATAGCAAATTTTTGTTATGCGCTGTAAGTTGTCATGTGTCCGCTACGAGCATTCTGTCACAAAAATTTTTCAAATTTGCTCATTAATAGCCGATACAGAAATATTTCAGTACCGCGAACCCATTATTTCAGCAGGCGGGCTCCACTGTCAAGAAATACGCTCTCTCCACTCGCCCTCTCTAGCCTCCGCAAGCGAAATTCCTTCCCTGCGTTCTTCCATGCCGGAACTCGAGGATCGCGGGACGCATACGTCACAGGCCCCGCCTTCATTTTTGTTTCTTCTCGCTTTTCGGCGCTGCGCACTTCTGCGGACGGCGTCGCGCGCAAGCTGTTGTCTCGTTCGCACAGCGCACGATTTCGCGCGCTGCGCACAAGGAAACATGACTATCGGTATAATTCAGTGCTACACGAATAGTGAGGCAGAACAAGCGGACCTGAGAGCATGATCACGCACTGGAACACGGTAGAAAATGGCATAGTTTCGGTACCTGCGCACGTGAACGCACGACCGTGGGAACAATCAGACGAAGCGGAAGTACATCTCTCTTGCTTTGGTACGAAGCAAAACAAAAAACACGCAGACATTCCGTGTGTGTGTTTTATTATTTCTCTACACTTCAATTCGTCAACTCAAGCAACAAATCCCACAGATAACAGATGTTGCCTTGAATAATTCTCGAAGTCACGTGTCACCAAGAGCGACGTCACACTGCGGACACCAGTACGTAGGCGCAGGCACACGAGTACGTCATCCTACGGCTAGGAGCGCGGCGGCCGCGAGGAGAAGAAAGAACGGCGTTCTGTTTGAAATTTCAGATCTTTCCGCGGCGCCTAGCGATATAATACTTTGTAGATACGATCGCTATCGCGCAATGTATGCTCGCGCTTGTCAGCTCAAAATGGCCAGAGCTGGTGAGGGCCCCTTTACGATCTTATACCACAAACTGCCGGGTCCGTCAATTCAACCTTCACCTTGATAAGTCCGCTGGTTTTTTTTTTTGTGTGTGTGTGTGTGTGATGACCTTAATATGGGACAAAGGTTCGTGTACTCAAAAGGTTCTGATGGTTCTCTTAGGCGGAGCCTCCGAGACCACAAACGTTTATTGGTACTAAAGAAGGCTTAAAAATAAATAGAAGAAAATAGCAAACATGAAAGAAACACTGAAATACACATCAAGACACACATTTGGGGCTAGTATGGAGCTAAGTGGTGCGCGAGTCCGGGCTTGCCATGACGGCAGGGATACATAACAGTCTCGAAGCTGCGACGCTGCGACAAGCTGGTGAAAGGAGTGGCGCCGGTCTCACCAAAGGTCGTGGTCTAAGTTCGTTGACCGGGCGACCGGAACTGGCCAGCTCTGTCTCGGAGAAGTAAAGCAAGCGGCTCGGTGGCACGAGCAGACGGCGGCGGCGTTCCGTCCGGGCAGCTGGGTGTAGAGCTCGGGCCCGTAGCTCGACTGCTCTTGTCCTGCCCACGGGCACAGAAGTTCGAACGCCGGCCTCGGGCAGCAGGCGGCACGGCAGACGGGGGTGGCGTTCTGGCAGGGCAGCTGGCGTAGAACTCGGGCCCGTAGCCCGTCTGTTCTCGTCGTGCCCACGAGCACAGAAGCTCACCGGCCTTGAGCAGCTGGCGGCCCGCTCGGGTAGACGGGCGACGCACAGGAACAGGTTGGCAGGAGGCCCCGGTCGGGTGAAGTCCTGATGGCTCGGGTCCGGAACCCGACGGCGCGTCTGCAACGCCCGCTCCGGTGGTTGACCTCCTCCTGCCGTCGCTTCCTGGAGCTCTCCTGTCGTCTCCCTCTGCGTCTCCCGCGCTTTTATGCGAAGCATATTACTAGAGCTCAACCCAGCTCCTCAGGCGCGGCGGTGTCGCCTTCAATACCACGTGACACCGTGACGTCACGACAGAGGAGAAACGGGGCTCCAACTCGCGCCGTCGCTCGCGGCGTCGCCTTCAAGGCTGACCACGTGACGTCACGACAGAGGAGAAACGGGGCTCCAACTCGTGCCGTCGCTCGCGGCGTCGCCGCGGTATATAAGCAGCTGCGCTTGTTTCTAGGTGGCTTTGGCTCAACTCTTGCAAGATGGGCTGGGTGGGAATCGAACCAGGGTCTCCGGAGTGTGAGACGGAGACGCTACCACTGAGCCACGAGTACGATGCTTCAAAGCGGCACAAAAGCGCCTCTAGTGAATGCGGTGTTGCCTTAGGAACGAGCTGTTTCTAAGGCTCAGGCGTGCGTCGCTTGCTCAGGCGCACATTTCGTTGCCGCGCCGAACGCTGCGTTGCTCGACGCTCACCTCGTCCAATGCGGGGCGGGTAGTCGCTGCGCCGTAGCCCATTGTCTTACACCCCTTGGCGGGTCGACGGGAACGCTCTCGCGTTCCACTCTTGAAGGCGAAGCAGAGTAACGCATGAGTTGTTTCTTCGTCTAGCCGAACCAAATATAGCCAAGCAACAGCAGTTCACCAGGCTAAACAGTGGTTCAACAACTAAAATAAAGGCTAGTATGCTTCGCATCCTGGGCTTAACCTTAGCTAAGCCACAGCCATTTTTTCTTCTCTCTGGCCGATTAGGCATTCTCGGATTGGCTGCCTGACGCCCCGTGGTCTTTTCTAATTGGTTTGCTTTTCTTCTTTTTGTTGTTTTTCTTGCGCCGCGCGTTCTCGTGCCGGACGCTCTTCGGCGTCGTTGTTTTCCTTCTTCCAGCACGGAATCCGCCTCGGCGCGCGCACTCCTTGTCGTCTGCTCCTGACCGTCCCGATCACCGCACCATGTCGCGCACCACACATCACAGTGTGTGAATACTACGACCCAACTTTAGGAGAGCTGCCGAGAGATGGAAATATATGCCTAAACCATGAGAGGAGCAATTTCATTTAACATGTTCTGAGCGTTTGAACAACTTCCATCTGTTGAATTGTTATGAGATCAGTTTTGCTTTCTTTGGCAGTTCCAACAGTAACTGTCAGGTTGCAATTGTGACTTTATGCGTGGTTTATAAGGCAAGGCCGGGACCACGTATCTACTGAGCGCATTGTCACAATTGAAGTATCTACGCAACGCCCGATAAAGTAGAATTATGCTTCCATCTCAAAAGTCTCTACACTGCAATAAAATTACGGACATGTCCTAAAAAGCCAGTTTTTTTTTTCTTCGAAGAGTGCAACTTCCAACAGCACACAATATGCTATATAGCCACAAGTCCTCATATGCATCTCAACGGACGCATGCTACTGCATCTAACATATTAAACAGAGACGGGCTTAACTGTACGAATTAGCGACATATCGGCTGAGAGTAAATGTAGCAGGACAACTCAAAGCGCAGCAATGAAAGCGCACATGTTCTTGCACCAGCCAGGGGGCGCCACGACGCTCTCATTTATCACCCCAGCATCGCTGACGCCGGCCGCTAAGGATGCGAAGAAAATGAGACGGCATTAGGAAACAACGAGAACCCACGCTTCATCTTTCGTCCGAATGTCACCAACAGTGCTTTGCCGAGCTGAAGCTTAGGAATGTTCGCGCTCCTGATCTCGATCGCAGTTTCGGCACCTCATGAGAAATGTGCGCATTTGGAAATTATCGGATCTCGGGCACTCTTGCTAAGCGATAAGCGATTGGTGATGTCATGGCGAATATTTATAGCGTGCTTCCCTTTTTGCTGCTATAGCGCTTGCTAGGCTGTGCGTTCTGGCACTGGTGTCGCTGAGGAAAGGTTCACCCCGAGATGCCCGTGAATAGGTGCCTGATGCTGTATTCATAAAGAAAGAATTTCTCTTCCTTATCCATACACGCCCCCCCCCCCCCCCCACCTGGAACACTACTCCTTTCCGGCTGCAGCTATAACAACAAAAACGAGTTGAAATTATCAAGGTTATTACCATGATTAGGATAACGACATGGTTTTTACTTAAAGGCCACGGTGACGATTGTGTACGCTTGAGAAGGCTTTTGCCTCTCGAAGTCCTCCGACTAAAGTATAGAGAGCTCACCTGCAAACGCCAGGGCGTTGCCATGTAGGGCTGCCTTCCTTCCACCACGCCGTCCAGAAATCCAGGCCATCGTTTACGGGTACGGTGGACATCGTAAGTGCAATAGCTTTCAACGTTTTCAGTGCAGGCGCCGAGTGGCAGCAGTGAGCATAGCGTTCGCATTTATCTGCCTAGCTGCATTCGGTGTCACCATGGCTCCTGCTCGTGCAAACGTGTGCAACAGCTGCTGCCATTCAAGGGCACTGTAGAGGAGGCGCCCGCACACCAGAACTTTTAGAGGGAAAGTCACCTATCCGCGGCTTTCCTGATGCTGCACATGTGACATCCTCGCAGTCATTAATACAATAATTAGACTAGACAGAAATTTAGTGCTAGAATTTTTGACGAAGCTGAAGCTGACCTAGCTAGACAATTAGGGCCGCACAAGTAATGCACTTCACTTGGCTTGTGGCATCTACCATGCCGCGCAACTAACGATGCTTTCCACTTGTTTTGCATCCACCGGCATTATTTTGGCAGCGGAGAAGTACCGGCCTGTCTCTGTAACAATAAGAGGGGGAATGTTCCCAGGGCCCCCTCTGAATCCGCCAGTGGGTAGTAGACCTGAACGCCCACCTGCGCAAAGTCGTCATTAACGAACTTAAAAGTACAAAGCCTGGAAACCACATCATACGCTAGGTCGAAGACTACCTGCATGACAAAGGAATTCGATTCTGAGGCCCGGATAGTCAAACATTAACACCATTCCCAGTAGGACGCGGAACACCATAGGGACCTATCATATTGTCACGTGGTAGTGACGGTGAAGAAAAGCGGCAATACGGTGGAATACAAAACTAGCTTTTATTGGGCGAACCTGTGACCACAAAACAGGCTACACTTATAGCACAACGATAGCGGCGAACACGGTCGGCGATCGTCGGAAATCTGATCAGCGGGTCAAGCGCGTCGGCTTTTATACATCAGTCATCGAATGTTCCAGACTAATCGTTGGGACCCGCATGCCTTCTACAAAGTTCTACACAATTCGCGTCAAGCGATGAAATCAGATAACGCGAGGTTCGGCGACAACAGACAGCCGGGTAGAAGCATCGATAACTTTCCAGAAACGTCGATACATGCAGGCGCGTCCCGCGCTGTGCGATTACAGTTGTTAAGCGGCGCAACGTGGTCGCCCGATAAAGATAAGTACACGTGTCAATACCCCCCTCTTAAAAAGCATCAACTCGATGCTGCAAACAAACGAAAGTATTAAACAAAAGCACTCGTAGCAAAGAAAAGAACAAAAATGATGAAGTTCGTCAGCGTCCGTAAAAGGGTTTAAGGCGCACCACGTGGACCACTTCAGATCGTGCGCGGCGCTGCTGTGAATGCGAAATGCCGTCTGGCACGACCTCATTGTCCAGAGCGCCAATACGTCGGATGACCTTGTAGGGTCCGAAATAGCGTCGGAGTAGTTTCTCACTGAGTCCTCGTCGGCGTATCGGGGTCCAGACCCAAACACGGTCGCCAGGCTGGTACTCGACGAAGCGTCGTCGGAGGTTGTAGTGTCGGCTGTCGGTCCTCTGCTGGTTCTTGATCCGCAGGCGGGCGAGCTGTCGGGCTTCTTCGGCGCGCTGGAGATAGCTAGCGACGTCAACATTCTCTTCGTCAGTTACGTGCGGCAGCATGGCGTCAAGCGTCGTCGTCGGGTTCCTGCCGTAAACCAGCTTAAACGGCGTGATCTGTGTTTCTTGCACCGCCGTGTTGTACGCAAAGGTTACGTACGGCAGGATCGCGTCCCACGTCTTGTGTTCGACGTCGACGTACATTGCTAGCATGTGGGCGAGGGTCTTGTTCAGGCGCTCCGTGAGACCATTCGTCTGCGTATGGTAGGCAGTTGTCCTCCTGTGGCTTGCCTGGTTTTACTGCAGAATGGCCTGGGTGAGCTCTGCTGTAAAAGCCGTTCCTCTGTCGGTGATGAGGACTTCTGGAGCACCATGTCGCAGCAGGATGTTCTCGACGAAAAATTTCGCTACTTCGGCCGCGCTGCCTTTTGGTAGAGCTTTAGTTTCAGCAAAGCGGGTGAGATAGTCCGTCGCCACGACGATCCACTTATTCCCGGATGTTGACATCGGAAACGGCCCCAACAAATCCATCCCAATCTGCTGGAATGGTCGGCGAGGAGGTTCGATCGGCTGTAGTAATCCTGCTGGCCTTGTCGGTGGTGTCTTGCGTCGTTGACAGTCTCGGCATGTCTTGACGTAACGGGCGACGTCGGCGGTCAGACGCGGCCAGTAATACCTTTCCTGTATTCGCGACAGCGTCCGGGAGAAACCGAGGTGCCCAGCGGTTGGATCGTCGTGTAGGGCGTGCAGTATTTCTGGACGCAGCGCTGATGGTACAACAAGAAGGTAGCTGGCGCGGACTGGTGAGAAGTTCTTCTTCACGAGCAGGTTGTTTTGTAGCGTGAACGAAGACAACCCGCGCTTAAATGCCCTAGGGACAACGTCGGTGTTCCTTTCCAAATACTCGACGAGGCCTTTTAGCTCCGGGTCTGCTCGTTGCTGTTTAGTGAAGTCTTCCGCGCTTATTATACCAAGGAAGGCGTCGTCGTCCTCGTCGTCTTGCGGCGGGGGATCGGTGGGGGCGCGTGATAAGCAGTCGGCGTCGGAGTGTTTTCTTCCGGACTTGTATATTACCGTGACGTCATATTCTTGTAGTCTGAGGCTCCACCGCGCCAGCCGTCCTGAAGGGTCCTTTAAGTTAGCTAGCCAACACAACGCGTGGTGGTCGCTGACGACTTTGAATGGCCTGCCATAGAGATAAGGGCGGAATTTAGCTGTAGCCCAAATGATGGCGAGGCATTCCTTTTCAGTCGTAGAATAATTGCTTTCCGCTTTTGACAGCGACCGGCTAGCATACGATATCAAACGTTCAAGTCCTTCTTTCCTCTGGACTACGACAGCACCGAGGCCTAGGCTACTGGCGTCAGTGTGGATTTCGGTATCGGCGTCCTCGTCGAAGTGTGCAAGTACCGGCGGTGACTGCATGCGTCGTTTGAGTTCTTGAAATGCCTTGGCCTGCGGCGTTTCCCATTTGAACTCGACATCACATTTGGTTAGATGTGTTAGCGGCTCCGCGATGCGTGAAAAATCCTTGACAAAGCGCCTATAGTAGGCACACATGCCAAGGAATCTGCGCACTGCCTTCTTGTCGGTTGGCTGCGGGAACTTCGCGATGGCAGCTGTCTTCTGTGGGTCGGGGCGTACTCCTGATTTGCTGATGACGTGGCCTAGGAACAAAAGCTCATCGTAAGCGAATCGACACTTCTCCGGCTTCAGAGTGAGCCCTGATGACTTGATGGCCTCTAGTACTGTCGCAAGCCGCCTCAGGTGATCGTCGAAATTTCCGGCGAAGACGACGACGTCATCCAAGTAAACGAGACAGGTCTGCCACTTCAATCCTGCTAAAACCATGTCCATCACGCGCTGGAACGTTGCAGGCGCCGAGCACAGTCCGAATGGCATAACCTTGAACTCGTAGAGGCCGTCTGGGGTGACGAAGGCCGTCTTTTCGCGATCTCTTTCGTCGACTTCTATTTGCCAATAGCCAGACTTGAGGTCCATTGACGAGAAGTATTTAGCGTTGCAGAGCCGATCCAGTGCGTCGTCTATCCGTGGGAGGGGGTATACGTCCTTCTTCGTGATCTTGTTAAGACGACGATAATCGACGCAGAAACGCAGGGTTCCGTCCTTTTTTTTTCACCAGGACTACAGGAGATGCCCACGGGCCTTTGGACGGCTGGATGATGTCGTCGCGCAGCATTTCGTCGACTTGGTGCCTTATAGCTTCACGTTCTCGCGTCGAAACTCGGTATGGGCTCTGGCGGAGAGGTCGAGCGCCCTCTTCGGTTATTATGCGATGCTTTGCGACTGGGGTTCGTCGAATCCTTGATGACGTCGAAAAGCACTCTTTGTATCGTCGAAGTAGACTTCTGAGCTGTTGTTGCTTAATCGTGGGGAGACTTGGATTTATGTCGAAGTCTGGCTCGGGAACTACGGTCGTCGGGGTAGATGCGGCAGAATCCGAGAGGACAAACGCATTACTGGTTTCCAGAATTTCCTCGATGTACGCGATCGTCGTGCCCTTGTTGATGTGCTTGAACTCTTGGCTGAAGTTTGTTAGCAACACTTCAGTTTTCCCTCCATGCAGTCGAGCGATCCCTCTTGCGACGCAAATTTCACGGTCTAGCAGTAGACGTTGGTCGCCTTCGATGACGGCTTCTACGTCAGCGGGTGTTTCGGTGCCGACCGAAATAAAAATGCTGGAGCGAGGCGGGATGCTCACTTGATGTTCGAGCACACTCAAGGCGTGGTGACTACGAGGGCTCTCCGGCGGTATCGCATGATCTTCCGACAGCGTTATTGACTTCGACTTCAGGTCGATGACTGCGCCGTGTTAGTTGAGGAAGTCCATGCCGAGAATGACGTCTCGTGAACATTGTTGGAGGATAACGAAGGTGACAGGGTAAGTCCGGTCGTGGATGGTAATTCTTGCCGTGCACATTCCTGTCGGCATAATCAGGTGTCATCCAGCAGTCCGAATTTGAGGGCCTTCCCATGCAGTCTTAACCTTCTTCAACTGGACGGCGATGTGTCCACTCATGACTGAGTAATCTGCGCCTGTGTCGACTAAGGCGGTGACTGCGTGGCCGTCTAGAAGTACGTCGAGGTCGGTGGTTCTTTGTCTTGCGTTGCAGTTGGGTCTTGGCGTCGGATCACGGCTGCGTCGTGTTGAACTGAAGCTGGTACGTCGCGTCGTCAAGTAGTCTTTCGTCGGTGTAGTCTTGGCTTCCTGACTTCCTCGGGATGGCGGCGTGTCGTTATTATGTCGTCGAGATGGTTTCTTCGGCGTCTTCGTCGGCGGCGGAGGATCTTCGTCAGTTCGACGAACAGCAACCGCACCTCCATCGGTTGCTGCTTTTAGTTTTCCGGATATGGGCTCGCTGACCGGCCCCGGGCTGGGCCAGTGTATGGTCGGCGCTGCGGCGAGAGGTAGCGGCCTGGTGATGGCGAACGCGACGGTCGTCGAGAGCTCCACTGAGTAGCGGCGAGGTAGTCGGCGATGTCACGAGGGCGTTCACCTTCCCGAGGGCGCGGTGCATCGACGGCGAACCCTCGCAATCCCAGGTTGCGGTATGGGCATCGGCGGTATACATGGCCGGCTTCGCCGCAGTGGTAGCAGAGCGGGCGGTGATCGGGGGCTCGCCAAATGTCCGTCTTCCTCGCGTAGCTGCGCGAGGAAGACGGACATAGCTGCGCAGGAAGACGGGTGGGCGTGCTGGCAGCGGCGGTGGTGGACGACGGAATTGCGCCGTTACAGGGCCCTGGCGCGGTCGTGGAGGAGGACCTTGACGGCGTACGACGGCTGCGTAGGTCATCGCTTCGGGCTGGGGTTGCGGTAATTGAGGTTGCACCTCCGGAACTCCAAGCGACCGCTGAACCTCATCTTTGACGATGTCAGCGATCGAGGCCACTTGAGGCTGCGACGACGGGAAGATCTTCTGAAGCTCCTCTCGTACGACTGCTCTAATAGTCTCGCGTAGATCGTCCGTAGCCAGTAATTGAACCCCGGCTTAGTTTGTAGAGTTCGTGCGGCGATCGAATTGCCGGTTTCGGATCTCGAGTGTCTTCTCAATGTTCGTCACCTCACGAAGAAACTCTTCGACGGTCTTCGGTGGGCTTCTTACCATCCCGGCGAAAAGTTCCTCCTTTACACCACGCATCAGTAGGCGGACTTTCTTCTCCTCGGTCATATCCGGGTCGGCGTGGCGGAACAAACGGCTCATTTCTTCCGTGAAGATGGCAACGTTCTCGTTTGGTAGCTGCACTCGGGCGTCCAGCATAGCTTCAGCCCTTTCCTTGCGCACGACGCTTGTAAAGGTGCGTAGGAAGCCGCTACGGAACAGGTCCCACGTTGTCAAGGTCGATTCTCTGTTCTCAAACCAAGTTCTGGCGGTGTCTTCTAAGGCGAAGTAGACATGCCGCAGCTTCTCGTCGGAGTCCCAGCTGTTGAATGTTGAGATTCGTTCGTAGGTCTCCAGCCATGATTCCGGGCCTTCAGTCGCTGCTCCATGGAAGGTTGGTGGGTCCCGAGGTTGTTGTAGAATAACGGGGGGCGCTGAGGCAGCCATTGGGGTTGTCTTGGTCACAATCTCCTTTGTCGTCTCAGGTAGAAGTCCGTGCTCTGGGGGCAGTCCTTGCAGTCTGCGGCTAGCACGCTGGTCTTGGGCGATGTTGGTTCTGTCCTCGGGCTTCGGGCTTGGATCGCGGCTTTGCGGGGGCGTTCGGTACATGAACGCACAAGCACCTCCACCAGATGTCACGTGGTAGTGACGGTGAAGAAAAGCGGCAATACGGTGGAATACAAAACTAGCTTTTATTGGGCGAACCTGTGCCCACAAAACAGGCTACACTTATAGCACAACGATAGCGGCGACCACGGTCGGCGATCGTCGGAAATCTGATCAGCGGGTCAAGCGCGTCGGCTTTTATACAGCAGTCATCGAATGTTCCAGACTAATCGTTGGGACCCGCATGCCTTCTACAAAGTTCTACGCAATTCGCGTCAAGCGATGAAATCAGATAACGCGAGGTTCGGCGACAACAGACAGCCGGGTAGAAGCATCGATAACTTTCCAGAAACGTCGATACATGCAGGCGCGTCCCGCGCTGTGCGATTACAGTTGTTAAGCGGCGCAACGTGGTCGCCCGATAAAGATAAGTACACGTGTCAATATCGCCAAACCTGTAAGATCTGGCCATCGAGGGCCTTCCAGCCCGGCTCAACATTCCCGACCTACCACAGGCAATATACGCCGAGGATACCACTCGGCTGCGTTAGAGGTTGTCCTGCAGAACAAGAAGCCACGCTTCAGTCTGGCTTAGTGATGACCATATTACTAACAACGAATCTATTTTTTACACACTGACTCTTTATGCGCGCAGCAGCCTCGATCAATTCGAATCAGCGCTTTCTGCTGGGCAGGAAGCGGTAACTTGGCAGCAAACTTGGCAGTAGCGCCGAAAGTACAGTGCACGACATTAAGCATCATTCTGCTTGTCCTGCGGGTGTGCTTCTGGACGGTTGAGCATCGAGCCCGAAAAGCGCTGAGCTACAGCGAATGCACACAGGGTACTACAAAGGAAAATTTTGGCCTCGCAAGGAACGGACATTGTCTGCGCCTGCGACTTGAAATGACAGAACCTACATCACTGGTCTCCCCGTATAAAAGAAGCCACTCAAGCCCCGAAGCTTTCGCTTGGCAGTAGTGACGAAAGTACAGTGCACGACACTAAGCATCATTCTGCTTATCCTGCAAGTTAGTGCAAAGCTACTGTATTTGCATATATTCGTCCTTTTTTCGTCGCTGCTGCCGAGTATCATTAGGTTTATTGGGGCTATTTGTTGAATTTCCATTTTTCTCGCCTGCTATTCCTAAGTACCAAACTGTCGAAAGAACTGGCCAAGATAAAGGATGAACTAAAGTCTGATTTTGCTAAAGTACGAGACGAGATGCGGCATGAACTGAAATTGTTTCGTGAAGGTTTAGAAAGAGACCTACGAACAGAAAACCGCGAGCTCAAGAATGAGCAGAATAACATGGCGGAAAGTCTGGATTTTGCATTTCATGCAATTTATGAACTGAAGACAAAACTGGTGGAATGTACTGCAAAGAATGCTAAACACGACAGTGAAAACGCGGCTCTGCACGCTAAGTGTTCCTTTTTAGAAAGCACTGTTCAAAGCTTCGAAAACTGACTCGTGCAAACTGAGCAATACTCTCGTAAGACCAACGTAGAGATTCAGGGTGTAGTGAAGACCGAGAATGAGTGCTTGCGTGACCCACTTTCCAAACTTGGCTCTACGATCAATGAACCAATCGCTGTATCGGGCATTGAAATGTGCCATCGTGTACCTGCAAGCAGTAGTGATCGGACAAATATAATCGTCCAGTTCAAGAGACGCGCGAAGCTGGATAGCGTTTTCCACAAAGCCAGAAGAATGCGTCTCACAAACACAGATCTTGGGTTGGAAGGCTATCCTTCGGTGTATGTGAATGAACACCTTTGCCCTGCCCTGAAGAAGCGTCTCGCGATGGCCGTGAAAAGAAAACACGCGCATCACTGGAAATCGGTGTGGTCGTTTAACGGCAAAATTTTTGCAAGACATACCGATGACACGCCCGTTCTGCAGATAAGAAACGAGAGTGACGTCGAGAAGATAACGTCGGAGCAGCCGCAGGTGTAAAGTGAGGGAGTAGCGCGAATTTGTGTACCGCGCAACTATGGCTGCTCACCATCGTCAAAATGGCTTATCAAGAGCTTGCTCTCCCGCATCTCATTGCTGAGCAGGATGCATCGGCCACGGCTGTTTTGCATCTTAATGCGCGCTCAGCATGCGACAAGAGTGACGATATCATCCATTTTTGGCACAATTTACTTTTAAGTTTAATGTGATCATGATATCGGAAGCATGGTACTACAGTAACTGTGCTATGCTGACTTTACAAGGTTATCACCGCTTTTTTATTAATAGGCCCAGCAAAAAAGGCGGTGGTGTTGCACTTTTTGTTGAAAGCTATGCAAAACATGAATTAGTACCAGACTATACGAGAGTAACAGATGACTACAAAATACTCACTGTAAAGAGTAAAAACAGGATAATATCTCTGGTGTATCGGCCACCGAGTGGCAATGTTGTCACTTTTCTAGATTATTTTGAACCATTCCTAAATTATGTAAGCATGAACAATTTGATTCTTGTGTATGGCGGCGATCTTAATATAGATGTACTTAAACAGAGTAACTCATCGTTTCAACTGAACACGTGCCTCCAGTCTGCAGGTTTTGTAAATACAATAACCACACCAACACGCATTACAAGTCGTACATCTTCTTTACTTTGGTATAAAGTTTGTAAACAGGGTTAAGGTGCCTCAGAGAGGCTGGCCAACGTTTCGATAGGAGGACCTATCTTCGTCAAAGGCGGCCTCGTCATCCTCGGCATGTTAGTTTCAAAGGGTTATTGCAGTGCCGTCCCGTGCGGGTGTTGTCGCTGGGGGCTGGTTTTAAAGGGAGAGACCTTTGAGGTAGCGAGCGCTGTCGTCCGACGTCTGTGACCTTTGTTCCCAAGACGAAAGGACAAGAGCGGGAGAGTGGGAACGCGGGGAGAAAAGAAAGAGAAGCTCTTCCTTTTCTTTTCTCCCCGCGTTCCCCACTCTCCCGCTCTTATCCCTTACCCTTGGGGCGGAGGCGTAAACGTGAGCGGTCTGCATGGTGCAGCCACTTGGTGGCGCAGTGCTCAAACAGACAGAAACAGTTAATGTTGCATTAACCGAGCGTATTCTTCTTCGCTGCTGGTGTGAATTTTCGGCACTGGCGTAATAGTGTTGCTGCCCCAACGCCCCCCGTCCGCCTGCGTTTTACCGGAATACCGGACAAGCTAAACCTATCTATTGTCAGCAGTGAGATAGCCGAGCGTCTAGCGACGGTGTTCGAGCATTGTGTAGCACCGTCGATTGATTGCTGTCCACCAGTTCTCACTGCACGCGCAAGCTGTAGGATGCGTGCTGTGAAATTGTGAAAACACAAAACCAAAAAATATAAATTTTATGCTATTTAAAACCAAGAGTATTTATTTAAAACGATGAATGAAGCATTTTTGCACCTTCCTGCCTAGACCGTATTCTTGCCCAGGTTTGTAATGGTTGCGATAAATGCATTGTTTTATGTAAGTCCTTCTTCAATAGCAACTGATGAATTTTAATCTTGAGAAACGAGTAGTAGATACCCCGTGTACACGTGAACAAGCGCAAAAGCGTTGCAGAGCTGCTCTTTCTACTTTTGTCACTTGCAATGAAGCTAAAGAGCAGACGACGGGCAGCGTTGTGGAAGGCACGGGGTTATTTTTCTGCCGCTATCCGGCATGTGCTGTAGCACCTGAGAGCTCTAATAAACCAGTCATCAAAATACAAAAGTCTTTATTTATACCGAGAATTACACGTTTCTGGAGCACGATGTTTCGAGCGGGACTATTTTAGTCGCAGAGGCAATCGGCTGTCGCGCTTCGGTCATCTGGGCGGGGCCTCCCCTTTTTTTCTAAAGTTGAATCTGACTGTAGGATACTTGTCGCACTTTCCGCTGTCTGTCTTTCTTTCCCGCCAACTTAAGTCAGTGGTTAGTGCACGGATGGTCGAATGGGTAGAGCGTCGGGTGCTGTGCTGAGCGAACCGGGCTCGGGAACAAGCGCCGGACTATGCAACTTAGGTCACTGGGTATGTGCTGCTCTTCGGTGAACCTCTTTGACGCCATATTGGGTCTCGGGGCATGTCCCGCTCTTCAATGAATCGGTTTGATTCCAGCGTGGTTCACTGGGTACATGGCACTCGGTATGTGGCGCTGGGTAAGTGCCGCTCATGGATGAACCTCTTTGTATACTGCAACATCGGTCACTGAGCGTGTGTCGCTGTTCAATGAAAAAAAATCCTTTAAAATTTCTCCAGAGCTGGGCGGAGTGGAACGTGCGTCATGTATGTTTAGACTATCTTGGCTGAGTATATTCACGCGCGAGCCATTCAGAGACTTAGCGACGCCGCCAGGTGTCGCAGCGTGTGCAGAAAGCGCGAGACGGGAGCCTCGCTGCATACATGCCTCATACATGATACGTTTTGTCGCTGACAATAAGGCTTTTCGTTAAATTGATTAAATGCTGATCGCATTAACGTAGACCTTCATCGTGAGCTGGGTTCCGTCGGAATTTTTCCCTGTAACACCGCTTTCGAGGAATCAGGTACCCTGGTATGGGTTCGCACAATACTGCTCAGTGCTTTGAAGTATCGCGACTTCTCTCGTTTTGATTTCATTATTTGCTGTTGTAAGAGTTGTCGGAGGATCCCACCGCTGTCAAACAGATGTAGGAGTCGTCGGACGATCTCGCCGCTGCCACCGCTTGAAGGAGTTGAAGGTCGTAGAGAGCAACTCGGTGAACAGGATTTATTTACATTATTTACATATACGACAAGACATACATCGACAGTCTAGCGTGACTCCCAAATGGTGCCCGTAAGACTAACATACAGCAAACAGCTTACGAGCACACAGCTCACGAGTACATTTCGAGCATGACAACGAGCACACAACTCACTATGACGAGCACGCAACGAGCACCACAACGATCACCCAGCTCCCGACGACGAGCACGCACTAGCAGCCGACAATCGCTGCTTATAAGCTCTCCGCTCGACGTCATAGTTCGACGTCATCGTTCGACGTCACCGTTCGACGTCACCGAAAATGACCCGCCCTTTTGGAGGAGGCGCGCTCAAATACTCGTGTTGCACACACACACAGGTGTAAAGGTCCGGAGCCGACGTCAGAGGGGCTTCGTAGAACTCTGCTCCGTCAAGGATGGCGCGAGCGTTCACGTCCCTCTTGAGTTCGACCAAACCCGACCGTCGCGCTGCACAAGAGCAAAGGTTTACGCAGAATTAAACCGAAGGCTCTCAACCACCAATACCCGAACGTATCTTAAGCAGCCTAACTTCACGAACAGCCTGTTCTTACCCTATCGCAGTGGCGTACTTATCTCATGTGCTGTTGCCTCCGAACCGTGTAGCCAACTCCAAAGGTACGTCATCACAGACGCGCTAACTTTGTGGTCCCTATTCCGAACGCGTACTTGCGTCTTACGCAAACGTTTCATTACGCTTACTCACATTTGTTCCTTTAGTCCACACAGGACACGTTCCGTAAACGAACAACTACCTTGCGTAACTCACGCACACCACAGAACCCTTAAAAAATGCGTCTGCCGATAACTCGTTCTACGCACGCTTACTAAAGAAGTCAGAATACGGCTGCCCTTAACACACACGAGCAACCCAGTCATAAATCTTCTGCTTCCCTCCGTCCACCCAGGACATGCGCTAATGGAACTACGAACTCAGTGCAAATCACGCACTTACTGATCTACGCGCTTAACCTTAGAAAATAACAAAGCACTTAAAAAAAAGAAGGTTAATAACACACACGCGCGTTACGATAGGCCTCTCCCCGATAACCTTGACACTCAGGTTACTCACAAACACAAAAAAGGAGCCTATATACTTATTAATGAACACCTCGCGATACTACATGTTTACTTAAAACGCGTCTTTCAACTCTCGGAGCTTCTCAAACAAAACAAAGCTCATACTTTTACATATTAAAAGAAACTTAAATCGCGAAAATTATCCGATGCTCAAAAAATAAAACAAAACACCTTTTTTTTCCTTCTACGGAAGCTCTCTTGGCCTCTCTTTTTCAAACGTTTACAACTGACTCATACTATTTGAGCCGTACTCGAGGTGGTCGCGGTCCGAAAGTTACTCTGGCTACCGAGGAACAACAAAAGGGCTGACTCACTATCAGCTCCCCCAAGACGTTACAGTTCCCTGCCAATTTGCGTCCTGGCGCCCCGTTTTCATCACGACCTCGATTGACCGCGTCGCTACTCCCCACCTGGTCTCGTCTGGCCACCTTGCGCTTCTTTGTACTACACGCTGAGCTTCGAAAAGAACGACGGAACGACGAGGAATTTACCTGCCCCGTGCCCTTTGTCCGCGTCCGTGCAGAACATGCTTCTCGGTCCCCCTTTGACCGGTGGCTCGAACGTGTTTGATGCGTCAACATCGTCACCGACGACCGCATCTTTCTTTTCCTCGCGCCTGGCTTTTCGTGCCTGTCGCCGTCTTTGGCTTCGCTACATTAGCCACCGCATTCCGATCTTTTCGGCGCTTCTTTCTGCGGCGCTTTCTCCTCGAACTCTCTTTCATGCCGTCATCTCGCGCCTCGTGCTGGCCGTTACAAATCTCGTCGGCCCGGATCGGTCTCTTACCCGCACAGTCTGAATGATCCTTAACCAAAAATCCTCTCTTGGCTACCTAGACTGGCGGAGAGCCGCACCGATCCCTGAACAATGCAGTTGTTCTCTCGTGAGCTACGGAGCTCGCCATCCCGAGAACTACTCTCAACTGCATCGTCCAGCTGGCACTTCTCTTCGGCACGCAGATCTGGCTCGGCATGGGTGCTCGCGTCTGTCGGGTCAACAGCACTCTTTACTTCGCTAGCAACCTCGCTAACATTACAAGCGACGCACACGCGCGGTAACTGTGCCAATTTGTTCGCTGCTGGCCTAGCTGTCTCTACAGTCCTCTGTTGGCAGAGCACCTCGTCGCTCTCACTCTGGCCTTTAACGGCCTCTGCTGCCACTAAGGCATTGTTAGCTGCTAGCACTTCGAGTTCACTTATGAACGTGCTGCTAATCTCGCAGGTGCTGCTACTTCTCTCGGATTTTGAGCAAAATCTGCTATCTACTTCCTCCCACTTTTGCTGCGTCCAGCCTACAGATTTCTCCAGCCGCTGTTGACTTTGCTCGATTAACTGCTCAAAACCTTCAATCTGTTTGTTCAATGCCTCAATGTACTGCCTCGTTACTTCTGTTAGGCCTTCTTCCTGCGAAATATTTTTGAGTTCCTGCCTAGCTTCTTCCTGTTCTTGCTTAAATTCATCCTGTTCTTGCCTAATTGCTTCCTGTTCCCGTTTCTTACTTAGAATTCGTTTGCCCATTTGTTCTATGTATTTCAAATCATTCTCACTTTCGAGAATTGTCTTACGAATTTCTGTTTCCGTTAAGTCCTCCTCTACGTCTACCTCGATCTCTTCACACAACCACAATAAGTCAGCTCTCGTCAAACACATTAGGACCATGGTCGCTACCTTAAGCTTTGGCTTTGCTGTCACACAATACTTGCTGCGATACCCACGCAAATCAAAATACAAGTAAAGGATCCCCAGCGAATCAAATCAAAAACACAGAGAAATTGAAGCCTGGTTAATCTTACAGCCAAAACCAAACGCTCCCCCACTGAACCAGCACCACATCACCAGTCCTTCCCCGCCGTATCCAGTCAGTTGCAAGAGGTGGTCAATCCCAAGTCGCCTCCAACTTGATCAGGATACCGGTCGGTCACCATGTGCCAACGTCCGTCAGCTGCCGTTGCTGTCTCCGAGTTGTAGGCCGATTTACGAGCCGTAGGCCGATCTCACCGCTGCCATTCAGTTGTAAGAGTTGTCGGATGATCCCACCGCTCTCAAACAGATGTAGGAGTCGTCGGACGATATCGCCGCTGTCACCATTTGAAGGAGTTGAAGGTCGTAGAGAGGAACTCGGTGAACAGGATTTATTTACATTATTTACGTATACGACAAAACATACATCGACAGTCTAGCGTGACTCCCAAATGGTGCCCGTAAGACTAACATACAGCAAACAGCTTACGAGCACACAGCTCACGAGTACATTTCGAGCATGACAACGAGCACACAGCTCCCGACGACGAGCACGCACTAGCAGCCGACAATCGCTGCTTATAAGCTCTCCGCTCGACGTCATAGTTCGACGTCATCGTTCGACGTCACCTTTCGACATCACCGAAGATGACCCGCCCTTTTGTAGGAGGCGGGCTCACATACTCGTGTTGCACACACACACAGGTGTAAAGGTCCGGAGCCGACGTCAGGGGGGCTTCGTAGAACTCTGCTCCGTCAAGGATGGCGCGGCCGAGTACCACATTCCTGAGCTGACCCCGCGCCACGTGGCTGCCGGTTATCCGCAGTTCTCTGAAGTGCACCCCGTCTGGTTGGATTGGAACACGTGCAGCGGGCTGAATTAGCTGGCACGTTGTCACCCCGTACGGCCATTCCTAACACTGTCCAATACAGCTCAATAGCTGGTTTAACTCTCCATCCCCCTATCCACTATGTTGTTTCCCAGCTCAGTGTAACACCATCTCCTCTGCTAGTGTCCACATGTACGTGAACTATTTACTGGTTCGTTCCATTACACATTTGCACATTTTCTCCGCTTTGAGCCAATGTACTTAGAAATCTGCCAACCTTTCCCATAATTTTCCTATGCCCTTCCAATAGAATGCGAAAATGGGTTTGTTGTGGAATGCGGGCGATCGCTGAAGTATACTGCTCCGTTAGATCATATTTTTTTAAAGGTTCTACTGGTAAACTGAACGCGTGTAATGAGAGTCGTTATGCTCCCTTAGATGAGGATTACCTGCTTATCTGCTGTTACATTATTTTCCGCTTTTTCATCGGGCGGATACAAAGTGATGCCAAGATGTACTTTCTGCAAAACCACCCTTATCGGCGCGTACTGGTACACGTCGAACATTAACACTCGGTTAATATTATGCTCACATTCAGTATCGGTACAAACTCAATATGGCGCGTTCATGGTAAACATGAAGGTATTGGCACCTC
Source organism: Dermacentor andersoni (assembly GCF_023375885.2). Taxonomy (NCBI): domain Eukaryota; kingdom Metazoa; phylum Arthropoda; class Arachnida; order Ixodida; family Ixodidae; genus Dermacentor; species Dermacentor andersoni. Next base: position 61,812,236 of record NC_092820.1, read on the forward strand.
TTGAAATTAAACGGTGGTATATCTCACCAAAACTTCGTTCTTTCAACATTCTGGTGTATTTGCGTGTTTATGTACCTTGATACCATAAACTACATTGGCTGTCGTTTACTTAAGCATGGAAATGAAAAATACGTAGCGCGCCGTATTGTGTAAAAACTTTGTTAAGTCCGTACAATGCGCGCCACCTAGTCAGTGCTTAATGTACAGATTACGCACTGGTGCATAGTGTGGGTTAAACGTCATGTACAAACGCGCACCTAGCAAAATACCAAGCTGACCCACTTTGCGGTTGGGCCATGCGGCAGTGTATTGTAAGTAGTGTAAAAACGTCATGGTAAAATCGCTGATTGCCCAGCGTACGTGTTTTAATCTGATGCAAGTCTGGCCGGCCACATAGGCTGTTGCAGGATACCGATATATTACTTGTCACAATGTAAAAAAAAAATATTCTTACGCGTTATTACAGGAAATTTGAAATTAACGACGTGTGCGGGCAGGAGATAATTTGCACGCAGGTACGTGCAACCATGCAGCAGCGCTTATAGCGACCTAAATAAGGAAAATATATAAGTATCTAATGATACAATTCGCAAGTATCGTATCAGATACTATAAGTTTGCGATTATCTTGGGTCTGTATATCATACATATCAGTTCAGTATCTTGTATCTGTATCGTGATACATCGGCAAAGTATGTTTGCCCAGCCCTGGACTCTGCACCCATTCTCTGTCAATCCCCCTGGATGAGTAAGCGTTGCCTCCAAGATGCGAGGTCCACTGGTGTGTCGGAGCTCAGAGGCTACAAGGGGATTTTGCGGCGGCGTAGCTAGACGGCGTTATGGAAATTAGATATTGGTATTGCGGTACTGGTGGGGGGAAATCAGAAAAGCGATTGACAGAACCACACTCGTTGCACGCATAGATATGCCTACAAGATAGAGATAGAGGCTTTAACGAATACAGAAAAGCTTGAGAAAAGATAGGCGAAATGCTAGACTGTTAGACTGTGACAGATCAGTAAAACCTGATTAGATTAATCAGGCTAGGTAAGTGTTTGTCGCCGCCCCGCTTCGCAGGGGATGCCAATAATTTATCATCATCATCAATATTACTGACGTTTTAAGGGATATGGGTACGAACCGAGCATGCAAGTACGACGAACAGGCGGCACTGGGCTTCTTTGTCCTCTAGAAATGTGCAAGCAACATTGTCGGGCGCGCACAATTCTGAAAATCGTTCTAGCGCGGGCGCGTCGAAGGGAGACGAAAGGCAAATAGCCTCACTACCCGCTGAGGTTAGGTTTGAAATGTTGCGTTCTCCAGGTTTGGACGGCTTAGCGCTCTGCGCTAGTAACCCGTGAAGAAGTGTATTTCCCCGTGCCTCGTTCCGTTAAGGGGCTCAGCAATCTTATCGTCTCCGTTCCTCACCCAAAGTTGCTGCTTAGCGCCCAGAAGTTTAAAGAACGCTAGCGCCGCCGTTATGTGGTGGAAAACGAGAGAAAAATATTTTTAATTCGGAATCGAGAAGGAATTAAGGCGAGCGTCGGAGGAATTGCTAGTGCTGGGTCCCTGGGATTACTGCAGTGACGCTTTCGGCCCTCTGTATCGTAGCTCGGCGAACTGGGGACGTAATTGAGCTCACAGGCGCTGAATTGACCCGGACAAGAAAGACGACAGGACGTCCGTTAACTATCAACTGATTTTATTTTAGGAGATGGTACTTCTATTGGAAAAACGAATACAAACGAGAAATTATCGCTCGTGCAAACCAGTATTTTCCAAATACGCAATTTCTCTTCAGCTCCGAGTAATCCACAGGGCGCTGATGCCGTTACCACCCTCTTTTACAATCAAGCTTGCTTCGATAATTTCCCGCGTATCCTTATCACTATTTCTAAACATGACGAAACAATCGTTAAACACTGGTTCACACCCACAACGTCACAGTGCACTGAAACATGCCCGCCTCGATAAGAGTTCAGCTTTTACCTATGCTGCCTTAATCTGTCATTGAGGCATCTACCGGTCTGCCCTATGTAACTTCTTTGTGATCGTCTATGTTAATCCTACAAGTGTCTGCATCATATGATAACGCCGGTAGAATGCAATCATTATACACTTTTCTTTTCAACGTCTTTTATATAGGCCGTAAAACTTTCGCTCTCCTGCTACGCACGTCGGCGGAGCTTGCACCGTTCGAAGCGGCCAAACACTTCTTCAAAACAAGTCTTGGAAACGGTCCAAGTGACAAAACGAGACTCGTGGTTACGAAGCCACAGCATTGCGACGTTTGTAAGGTACAACAGGACATTGTGAAGTTTCTCAGTGTCGTCCCACCTGTGCGCGCTCTACCTTCCAAACGACGACGGCCCATGTTCTACGTCATCGTTTCCGCTAAAGTAAGCGGGATTGCGCTGGCTCAGCACACAGAACACGATGGCCGACGAAGATTGGTCCGTACGCCTCTGGGTGGCTTCGTCAGGCATTGTCGGGGCGGTGAGAAACGTCCGGCTTCGGAGTTCCAGGCTAGAAGGTTACCCCGCAGCCCCACCACTTTTATGAGGGGATTTATCGACAGCGAGCGGGATAGGCGAGAGTTCGGCGCCCACTTGTCGTGACCTGCGCTCGCGTGCCCCATTTCTGCGTGCTCCAGTCTCTTCTTCACTGTAGCAAAACTATTACTGTAGGGTAGTAAGTTGGTGGGATAGTTAGGCCAATATGTGGGTTAAGCTCAGTTCTGGTACAACAGAAAAACAGAGTAGTTAACAGAGCAAAGTTCGTGTCTGATATTCCGACTTTCTAGGCTATACCCTATAGCGTTAGCAATTACTCAAAATGTAGTATAAGTTTCAGCTCCGACCCTCTCCGTGGCCACTGAAGTAGGCGGGATTTGGACGCACTAACCTCGAAACTATGTTTTTTCTCTCTTGAGGGCTCATTTGGGTGATATACTCAGATTTTTAAATCCCAATTTTAACCACAGAGCTACAAACCCCAGGTCGCGTGCTTGGCAGTTTCAGCGGCGTGTGCATCGAGAATGCGCTAGATTGCCTCTGATGGCGGCGACATGAGCCTAAGCATTTCGGAGGCAGAAGAAGAAATCGTACATCCACGTAGACGCTGCTCAAAAAAAAAAAAAAAAAAACCCGCCCATGCACTCCGTACAGATGATAAACCAATGAAGCTGAAATGTGCGTCCCCGATGTTTATCACTAGTTAATTGCGAATGTTTATTAAACTCTCTCTCAATTATTGGTTACGTCATTAGGTTCCTTAATGAGATTACGCACACGTTGGGCTTGGGTTTATCATAGTGCTCATTTGCAATGCCGCACATTGGGCTTCGCATAATCACCACCATGGAAGGGTGCAATGAGCGGTTCATTGTATCAATCCAGCAGTTTAATGTCTTTCTGAATTATGTTACGCACTTGCGTTTCGTAATGCATTGTTCATGGTGTTTATGACTCAGTTGTGCACAGCAGTGATGCACCGGGGCCGCACACTTTATTTTAAATAAAGACGTGGAGACATTCTTCAACCTATCGCGAAGTCGGAGAGAGAGGCTGCTGCGCACGCGCTCTGCTGCGAGCCACTATCGGCGTAGCCAACGGCGCGCCGCACCTTGCGTCGGAGGGTTTCTGTGGTCGAAGTGCGAGCGTTTTGCCTAGGCTTGTACAACGTCGCTGTAAAACGTCAGAGACCGAAGTGGCTAGCATCCACGTAAGTATCGAGCTCGCGAGGAGTTACAAACTCCTCGCGGGCAAGCGAGCGCGTTGATACGCTTGGCCAACGCCTCCTACAAGGCCGGTGCACTTTTCAATGCATGACCTCTTGCCACCTTGCCCGAGGGCCATAGAATCTAATGGGGACGTTCCCGAGTAATTAAAACACAGTGATTTTGACGTCACCGCTTTCGTCACGCCAGGCTTGGCATGACGCGACATTTTGACGCGACATGAGGCAAGACCGCGTGCGGCACGCACGGTCACACAAATGCGGGCATGTTGGCTATGAAAGCGTTGCTTTGAAATCATCCTTACAACGAGAAAATGTTTAATAAATCCAAAAGAGAGAGCAAGAAATATTTTTTTTTTACAAACGTCTTTATTTCTGCACTTAATAGGCGAATTCTTGCGGCAGAAAAGGGGTGCTCTATGGGGGAGGGGGACCGGTGCTCTCTTCTTTCTCGAGGTGGAGTGGTACCGCGGTCGGCTCTGCATAAACGAGGCCAAGCCCTGCCTTTTCCCTGAAAAATAAATATATCTCTCTGAAAAAGTCCAGAAAAGCACCAGCTTTGGCGTGCTTTTCTGGACCTTTTCAGAGAGAAATATTTATTTACAGAAAGGCAGAGAGGAGGTCGGCCCGAGCTAGAGCTTGCTCTGACCTGCTACTCCACACTGGGCAAAAGCGACAGGGAGGAAAAGGGCTGATGATACTCTTGAAGTACGTATTGCGTTCTCACGAACAGACACAAACGTCCTACTTAGCCGCGTATTACGCTACTCTACGTTGAAGCACTGGATGTAACCAGCTCGACGACACAAGCGAGCGCATAAGTGTTACCCAGAATTTAGATTCCGTATGCCTCACAAGCTCAAGAGAAGTCAAACAAGCATGATGCAACGGATTTGCCTTGGTATCATATTCACCAAGCGTTACAGACACCTCATAGGTTGCAGAGATACTAGCCCAAACTGTGAATGCTGTATACGGTGCCAGGAACACTTCATCATATATTTTGCGTTTGTCCCGCGTACGCGCAAGAACGACAGCGATTAGTCTCTTCCATTGCAAACGTCGATAAGACGCGACTACCAGACGAGTTTCTTTTGGGTGCTCGGCCTAATGCGAACAGCGCAGCCTTTATTACAAGTGCCACTCTTATCTTTCTACCAGCCACGGGGCTAAACGCACGGCTTCAGAGATCCCACAACGTTGTCAACTTGTATATTCGCACCTGCTACTCATATCATATTCACCATTATTGGTACACCTAAGACGCAAAAACAAAGCACGGGCGGCAACACCGCGTTGAAGTTACCGCACCCTGTCGCCATGACGTCATGAATTTTATGTGCCTGCTCCGGCCTAGTTGATTTTTTACTTGTAAAGATGGACTACATTGTATTCTGGGGCATTCAATAATTTAACTTAGCAAGTTTCGTGAACCTTTGCCGCGCCGGAACGCCCCAAGTGATAGAAGATGCTTCGAAATCCACCACGTCACGCTGGCGTGCCGGAGCTGGGAATTCGGCGCGAAGTTTTCCCTCCATTTACTCTTTCAGTAATTATTCTCCTACGACGAAATTAACAAAGAGGGAGGGCCGAATTCATAGAGGCTTTCTTTCGAAAGTGCTCTTTCTGACTGGTCGGTCGCCTTCGGTAATTATGCGTCCAGCATCAGCACTGGCATAGATTTTCTCTTAGGAACAACTCTAGCGTAAGAGCTTTCTTTTAAATACGGGCTAGTGTTCAACGGATAGTTTATCAGCCTAAACTGACTTAGAATTTATCTTTAGCGTCCCTTTAAAACAGACGCCTCAGACAACGACACAATTGACATTATCGAAAAGATGTGCCGTTGGACATGCTGCCTACCGAGGTTGCGGTATCGTGGTACCTTATTCTAAAAAAAAAAAATATGATTGATTTGTTCGAAAAAGCTGATTCCAGCCAGTTGTGATCTTGGACGCGTTCTTATCGAAGTCAGTAAGCCAGCAGCGCAACATACGAAAAGAAACAGCGAAAAGGTTTGTGAACCCTGCCATTGATTTTCAGCTCAATATTTAGAGGTACAGCTGTCCTCGTTCCGCTCCCTTTTATGTGCAGTAGTGAAGCATTGTCGCCAGCCGGAATATGATTTCACTCGATGTAGTTTTTGATAATTTCTAGGGCTCGTAATGTCATGTAGAAAAAAAGCAGCTTTTCTTTCATACCTTGGCCCTTCTTCATTTAGAATTTTGTTTCTCAAGTGGTGCAAAACAAACAAAACATTGTTCTCGTGTAGCACTTTATTAGACCAAGCTCTCTGACACCATAGCCAATACGCCGCCGCCAAGCCAAAACTGCAGATTTTGCTATCGTCAAGGGATTTTCAGTGATCCTATGACGCGACGAGTTTTTTCATTCTTGTTTCATTTATTTTCTTCCCTCGCTTTCGCTCGCTTCGACCTTGTTGTTGCTGTCACGCCGGCTATAAAAAGGCAACGTTTCTATAGATCGTGCTTCATTCCCGAAACCATATTGCAACATGTGTTCCATGCGATGTAACCCTGAGATTGCTCTTTACGACCGCGCATTGATTCATGTCCTTCTCGATGAAAGCATGCTGCAAGATAAACACATGCTGTGGTCCTTCAAGCCGATGTGCTGCACTGTCATCCTGCAAGGCAGGGGCACGGTGCCGTCCGTGCCTTGTTGGTTTCCTCACGTGGGGCGCCACGTCGTATTCGTTTGCAACAGCGGACGCAGGAATTCTGCGCCAGGAAGTTGCAGTCGTATTTCACATTGTGGCAGCTTGTTACCTGCAGCACCCAGTGCTTCCGGCTAACAGATAATGTGTATGGATCAGGAAGAAAAATTTAACAACGCGTCAGGGGCGCAGAACGCTTGAGAGAGGCACAGCCTTAAACTATGATTCAGCGTGACCCATCCACTACGCTCAAAAATGGGGGAAAGGGAGGAGGCATTTCACTGTATGCAGCATTGTCACTTTTTTTGCTGCGTTCTTCTTTTTTGCATTGTCACCCATTGCTGTGCCCAGTGGGTCGGGACCGAGACGCCTTGTTGCATTTAACTTCCCCGTTACTGTTCTACATCCTGCATAGTTTTTTTCGACTGCCTGATGTCAGAGAAGTGCAGTACTCTCCCCAAGAATTTACAATCGCCGTGGCCGCACCAGCGTATTTGCGACCAGCTGTGGCTACAAATGGCTCCAAAACGAAGGCCCGGAAGCGCATCTAGCAGCTGATAGTTGTGCGGCTTCATAGCTGGTCACGTGGCCTCACAAACACATGACACGAAAAACCGCTCTAGTTCAGGTGCCAGTTGCTATCCACGCACGTGCTGCACTGCTATATTCAGGAAGCTGAAACTTTTTTCTTTTCACTAACCTCATTTCAAGTAACCTAGGCACTATTGTTTCACGTGTAGTTTATGATCCTAGTGTTTTGGTCATTACTGGCACCGTACGGATCATTCATTCTAATAGATCTAGACTTACCTGTAATAATATTCTTCTTCACCCGAGGGCTCGTACCAATTATGCTAAACAAAAAATCCCGTTCTCCACCATAAAATTTTATAATGATCTCCTAGTTCACACTAAAGCTACTGGATGCTAACAACTTTCAAACTGCTAAAACACATATCTCATAATTTCACACTATAAATTGTACTCGTGCCCTCTTTGTGTGCGTCGTTTCTGCAGATATATTTTTCCTCTTCTAATTATGCGTTTTCGTGCTCATACTATTATTTATATAGATTCGCCACTTCGTTCCACAGCTGTTCTTACTACTGTTTTCAGAGTCATTATAACAAGAGGTCCCATTACAGTACGCCATTCTAGGAGCTCTTTCTGTATACTTGTAACCATACACTTCCCTATATATTAAACAAATAAATTGAAAATGAAACTACGTCGTAACTCAACGTTACTGGACTAGCTTAGATCACTAGATTTGTCGTACTTGTCTAAATTTTTGTTGCTGCTGTGCCTTCCAAATATGGCACGTGCCAACAATATTGGTCGTTCTCGTCGTCATTGTCAAGTTAGGCCATCGATATTCTGCAAGCCGTAATCTTGTTCTTGTTATTGTGTCCAAACACTGTTCTTGTGTCAAGAAGGATGCCGTTTCCCATGAGTGTTTATTAGGATTATAACAGAAATTATGTTTGCATAGCAGAGCGTGCGTTAAAGATAAATTTAGAAATTATTTTTTTTAAAGCTGGAGTCTTTTCAGATAAAATAATTTAACATCAATGGAGTAAGATACAAGAAATGTTTGATAATTTCGTAAGTTCATCAATGTGATTTCTTGTGTCCGAAATAAAATTGTAAATGGCAGGAAAAGAATCCCTGTGCCTGAATCGCAGCGAAGACACCCCAAAAGAGAGAATGGTTGGCGAGCACAACCATAGCCAAAGTTGTCGAAATTATGCTTCTAAGAGTTTTCTTTGTCCGAAAGATCGGCGGCACGAAAGGAAAAAAAAATTAGCTATAGATTCATGTATATTGCAAAAGTAACATGGAGGGGACATATCCAGACCAGGCCTGCACAAGTAAAATTTTTAATGCGGAATGCGGCATCTCAGTTGTGAAAAGGAAAGTTCAAATTGTCTTGAAGGACACCAATTATAATTCAACTGGATACAAAATGGTGGAATTAGGAGACGATATTAGGTAGGTGTTGCGGAAATTGGCCGTAAGGAGAAATTTCCGTACCTAACCGCGGTTACACACCTAAGCCGATGCTGGCAATACAGAGACATAGGGCCATTGAGGGATGCTCGTGGGAGTGGATCAGGCATTTCGTTCAAGCCCAATCCACGTTGTTTCGGTACCCAAAGCGAATGAACTTGCTGTAAGTGCGGAGGAACCATTGAACAATGTCTTCGCAGGATTCCCGAATTTAAGGATGCAGTAAGTGTAAATGGATAAATATCTGCCTGATTACAAATCTCTGCCTATATGCCTACGTATACAGGCAGAGATTTGGGTACAATGACCGCTAATGTGTCATTTTGGGAAAGTTTTCGTAATGCTACAATCGATATTGTTCCTGTCTGAAATATGCCTGTGGAGTCAGGAAGGCGAAAGGAGTAGTAGACACTTATGGCTTCGTTAGTGAGCCATGGCGCTGATGAAGGAGCAGACTTAAAAGCAGACTTCACTTGCACATGAAAAGGAAACATACACAGGCCCTGGCGAAGAGAGCAAGACAAATGAAATTCAGAGAAGATCCCAAGTCCTGCTTTCTTATTGCACAGAGAAGCGTCACTAGCTAGTATGCTGTCAGTAGCTAGCTGGATTAGGTGGTCTTGTAACATGTCAACTAAATGCCTGCAAGAAAGTAGTTTAGCATGATTCGATAATATGTCCTTAGACTAAACTTTGAGGTCTGTAGAGGTATCATTCGAATGGTGAACTTGACATATGGACACATTCAAGTGTTGTAACTGTGATTGCAGATATATTACCTGAGGGCTGTGTAATCGCAAACACGACATGTAGAAACACTCGGACGGTTCAGTGACAAATGCACATTGTGTACACCTCATTGAAAAATCATAATTTTTTTCAAAATTTTCGGAAACGTAAGCATGCGGAATCTACAATTAAGGGTGGGTGTATGAGCTTGGCAAGGAATCTAGGTCAATGCCCAATGCATATGCGTATAACAGTGTAAGTGTATAACACCTCTGTCTTACCAGTACTCACCTACGGGGCAGAAACCTGGAGGCTTACGAAAAGGGTTCTACTTAAATTGAGGACAACGCAACGAGCTATGGAAAGAAGAATGATGAGTGTAACGTTAAGGGATAAGAAAAGAGCAGATTGGGTGAGGGAACAAACGCGAGTTAATGGTGTCTTAGTTGAAATCAAGAAAAAGAAATGGGCATGGGCAGGACATGTAATGAGGAGGTAAGATAACCGAGGTTCATTAAGGGTGACGGAGTGCATTCCAAAGAGAAGGGAAGCGTAGCAGGGTGCGGCAGAAAGTTAGGTGGGCGGATGAGATTCAGAAGTTTGCTGGGACAACATGGCCACAATTAGTACATGACCGGGGTAGTTGGAGAAGTATGGGAGAGGCCTTTGCCCTGCAGTGGGCGTAGCCAGGACGACGACGACGATGATGATGATGATGATGATGATGATGATGATGATGAATGCATATGCGTGTCACTTCTCTTCGTAAAAGCACCAGATATTTAATTTTATAGGCGGGACCAGCGAATTGCAATACGAGCCGAACAGACATCTCATATATCATCAGTAATGCAGTCCTGCGTAGTCCAGAGCAACGGTGACTAAGCCAGCGGAGCATAGCTGCAGCACGTTATGCCTCAGTTGCAGTATGTGCAATGTGTCTCAAATAGGCGAGCTTGCCATCGTATATAACGCCTAAGCTCAACTTGAGGTATTGTTTCCTGGCGCTATTCGAGAAATACATGCCCCGTTAATGTAAAAGTCACTACAGCACTTTTACTAATTTTTTAACGACACGTATAGCCAGCTGCTGCTGCTGCTGCTGCTGATGATGATGATGATGATGAGGAGGAGGTGGAGGAGGAGGAGGGGGGAGGGGGAGGAGGAGGAGGATACTCTGTCATTGCAGCGTTGTCGCACATGACGGCACCCATGGCTCCCGCTTCACCGTGAATTCTAGTGATGGCTACGCTCTCGCTCTCATTGATCGCCATTAACTATTGAATTGAGCTTTCGCTTCCCCTAAACTCAACTGAAGCGCTAGATATTAACGCATAGCGCGTCCAATTTCTGAGATCGTTCGACGATTCCTGCGTCCTTAGACACGCCTGCATAGTAACAAAAAAATAATTGCTAGTGCATTGTCTTGGCTTGGGTACGTTTGTCGCGAGGCCTGTACCAGACGGTGCCCTGTCTTTGAACGTCATCCTTACGTTTGCCTTCCCGTACGTTAAACTAAAAGCCTTAAAGGGATGCGTTTAACGTACGTAAGGCGATTAACAGGCGCAAAATTGTCTACTGTGTAAAAATGCTGCTTTGACTACTCTGAACTAGATGGCGAGCCAATCAACTTTAGAGCTTTGACTACTCGCACCTAGATGGCGCGGCTAAATTTTGCACTTTGAAGCGCATCGTTGTTTTACGCTATACTAAAACTCCGTCGAATAACGTCCCGCAAAGGTTCAGCGTGCGAACACGCCAACGCTAACGCAAGCATCTTACGCTATACCAAAACTAGACAGTTTTAGTATAGCGTAAAATGCTTACTGTCTAGTAATCGTTTCCGTGAAACGTATGCGGGCAACGCTACGTGCTTTGCATTGTTATCAGGAGCGCCTTATCAATTATGTGGTTCCCATGCTTGTTTTCTGCTTGTTCTTTATCGAAACTAATGTTGTTCTGCATGTTGTATGCGTGATTATAAAGAAGGTATGCACTTTTGCTTCACTTTGCTGAGTGCTTCAAGTCTGCTTCACCTCCGCCGCGGTTCCGCCCTGTATTGCACAGCCTCCGGGATCAGCCTACATTTTTGCCCACGGACGCCGCCACGAAAGATGACCAACAACAGGCGAACAGCTTCGCTATAAAATCTCTGCTTTTCTCGCCTTTTTCTTCTCGCCGTGAGGTGGCGTCACGTCGCGTAAGCGTCGTCCAGACGTCTCGAGGAGGAGGAGGAATAAATGTTTATTGTACAACCAGCACTTTATGATGGCTGGGCCTAAGAAACTCGTTCCATTATTCGGTCTCTAAGCTGGCTCGTCTGTCTCCTTAGCTGTCTACGTAGACTGTCTCCGATACTGGCCAGAATTGGCACACACGCCCTTCGCCTTCATGCCCATCTCTTTTGCGATTTCCCCACTATGCTAAGTCAAGAAACGCTAGATTACCTCAGCGACGCCGTCGTCCACTATCTCTTTAGCGATATGCGATTGAATATTGAAATAGACATTCCCATTTGGGGACAGAAACGAAGTTACTATTCAGGGTCTCCGCTTCGGTAGCTATACCCAATTTAAATGAGAGAGAGAGAGAGGTAAGGCAGGGAGATTAAGCAGAAGCAAATCTATGGTTTGTTACTCTGTCCGTGGAGAAAGGAGGTTGAAAAGAAGGAAGGCAGAGAGAGAAAAGGAACCAAACAAGAAAAACAGGAACCTCGAAAGGCGCTCACGTTCCCTGCTCGGCTACAGTGCTTGCCTACATCACCCGGCTAGTCAAGGTGACAGACGAGTGACGTGTCAATGTCCTAGATTGCTTATGTTGTGGTGTGTAGCAGGAATGTACTATGCGCAAGCAGCTGCTCTGAAAACCTTGAAACCACGGATATGGAACACTCTAAGGAAGGACATTTGCGGAGTACACTTCGGTTTAATGACGTACGGTTGTGCCTATACGCTTTAAGCACACACACACAGACGCATAAAAAGAGAGAGAGAGATTGGGAGCTAAGCGTACAAGGGCTTTTTCGGAACTGCTGTTTTTTTGCTTTTATCAGGGACAAACTGTGAACGACGAAACGGTAGAGCAAGGACACTGCGAACGCGTATTGAGAACGCGGCAGCTGGTCGTGAACTGCTCCGTAAAAACATCCTCCCACGCGGTGAAATCTGTGTTATTACTAGCATAAAAATTTTGTTAGCGATTTCTTGGCACTTTTGCTTGCCGTACAAGCACCGATTTCTTTCTATACTTTCTATACTTTGTAATCTAGGCATGCACTCTGTGGGGTACTTATGTCAACGTACAACAATCTCTTTATGCAAGCAAAAAAGAATCGGAATCTGCAAAGAAACTATGTAGTGTTTTTTTCCTCAGTACAGAGCAAAATGTGCATCGGAAACACACCGACGTTATGATTCGGCGTCATGAATGCATTTTTTGTAACCACCGGCAAGTAAGCAGGCAGTGCACTACAAATTGTAGCGCATTCAATAAATAACACACGAGTAATGTTACCGAAACCACACATGGCGCTGAAAATGTTTGTGCAGGAGGGGAGAAAAGCCACACACGACCGAACCCAACAAGTAGCTGGCACAATTCGTAGAAAGAGCAGCCTTCGTCTTCAGTGCACATATTATAGGGATCGTTAATACACTTCGGGTGAAATTAAACAATCGCGATTTTTGACTCAGTTGCATAGACGAGAGCCCGACACCTGCAGATATGTACACTATACTTCAGGACACGGTAAGCGGTCAGGGATCAAAAAACGTACACTTGATTCGCGGATTCATGCGCGAGTTCTCGGGACAGCGGAAGGCGGCCGCGAATCGCTTCGAGTTCTTGAGCGGCACATTGCACTCGTCGCCCATGGTCTGCGGCCGCTTCGAGCACAAAGCGTAGCAGTATGTCAGGAAGAACACTTGGTCGTCCGTGAACGCCTCGAGGTGGTGCACCTTGAAGTCGTCCAGAGCGCGGTAGTCCGCCGCAACGGCTGCCATGTAGCTCCGGTACGCAATCTCCAGGCCGACAACGACCGGAAAGAGGCGCATCGGGCGCCACTCGCCCCCGTACGAGCTCGCTCGGACGTTGCAGGCGACCTTCTCGGCGTGCACGGCGGCAGCGTTGGGACTCAGCCAAATGCCGCTCTGACCCGCGTCGTCCACCGTCACGCCGACGTCATCCAAAGACCTGGCCATCTGGCGAGCCGCGAAGGATCCCAGGCCGCCGTAGATGATCGCGAACGTGGCGTTCTTGAAGAACAGCGGAGGGTGCAGGTCGAGGACAGCGAGCTTCATCAGGTTGGGAAGGTAAAGGTACGTTTCGCGTCCGAATCGGGGATGCACGCGGACGCTGTAAACGTCCGCGAAGTGCTCGTGGTTGCGGAGTCCGCGGTAGATCTCGGATGCCTTCACGATGTTCGTCACGAATGTGTTGCCGGCCATGTTCGGGAAGACGCTGTACAGTTTGTCGCGCTTCCCTCTATCGAAGAAGCTGTCGTTCGGCATTAGTACGTTAGTCATGCGTTCCAGCTTGCGGTACGCCACGCGCTTGCTGTCCTCGTCCATCCAGGTGAGGTTGTTTATCAGGCGCTTGACATTCTGTTTGATTCTGTACAAGAAGCTTATCACGTGGAGGCGGTTCTCGCTAAAGCCGTAGTATTCGCTAATGGTCTGGGACAAGCTCAGTAACCCAAGACGCGAATCCACGTACTCCATGCAGCCACGACGTCTCACCGTCGAAAGCACGTCGGGCGTACCGTGGAATCTAATGGACGGCTCGCCGTAGACAGCCCACAGGTGCGTCTGGATGAACATCCACGAGAGCCCGATGATTAGCTGGTCGTGGTCGAAGTCCTTCATCAACTTATCTATGCTTCGAAATATTTTCACGTCTTCGGTGATCACTGCGCTATCAGCCGTCCAGGTGAACTGTTTGTCGTGCTTGGTGAGAAAGCCAAGCCAGAGGGCAGCCGATGCCGTTTTCGTGTGGCTGTCCAGGTCGCTCAGCTTGAACCAACTTTGACGAGGCGCATCGTATAGAAACGCCACCTTCGCGTTCAGGATGGCCTTCTCCAGCTTAAGCAGGCTGGCGGATTCAATGTCGACCTGTCCGTCGCTGATTCCGAGGATCTCGTAGTACTTCCTAGCGTAATTCTCGTACTCGTAGTGCACCCACGAGTAATGCGCGCTCTGCTCCCAGCCCGCGTCCAGACGGCCCCGAGAAAACAGCAACGCGGTGGACTCGCGCACAGATACGGCGCTCAGATCGAAGAGGAAGTTCATTTCCCAATTGATCGCCAGGTCCACCATGACGTCCAAAGGATGGACGGAGCCGTTGGGCTTTCGCTCGGGCCAAGACAGGCCGAGGGACCGGCGGAGCTCGGCGAATTCCCTGAGATTATCTTCCCTCTGCACGCTCGCCGTGTTGCAGCTGTGAAAGAACTGCGTCGCCTTGCTGGCGCGACCTCCGTCGGTCTCCATCTCGGCGATCGCCAAGTCGGCGGCGGCGGCCGCCATGCGCGCCTCGGTCGTCTCTCGGCGCTTAGGGTCTTCCCAGCTTCCGCACACGAATCTGTGGAAGTCGTGGCATGGGTCGGCCGCCGTGTCGATGGCAGCGCTGAGCTCCAGGCCGAATGCGGTGCAGTCTTTCGTGGCGCAGAGCGCTTCCTTGGGCGAATGTTCCAGCTCGGAGAAGTACTTGGCAAACGCCACAATGACAAGGACAGCGGCAACCAACAGTAGCACTTTGCAGCAGATGGCCGTGCTTCCTTTGGCGTACTGCGTGAGTGAGAGAGAGAAGCTTCAAGGCCTTGTTCAGAGCCTTGAGCAGTTGCGATAAGAAGAAAGTTTACCTCAGAAGTTCCTATCTAAATCCATCGGAACGTAGAAATTCTTTTTCGCAGCAATTATACTGCATAGACTTTTATGGAGTTTGTTGCCTTTAACAGTGCAAGTTCAGATATACCGGCGGTAAGAAGTAGATTTCTTTAATTAGGCCATCAATTTTTTTGCATAAATTCTTGGTATTATACAATATTTACAAAACAAAACATTCAAGTTCACAGCCCTAACTTAGCAATAAGATATGCTATAACTCTGTCAAGTGCACCTGTTGAGAGGTGTGAAATTCGTGTATTATATACCGCTCTGAAATATGCCACTAATTTGCGAATAGGACTTTTGCAACACCCTCTTAAGCATTATAACATATTTACGTAACCTGTACACTTATGTGAAACGTTTACGCGCTTTAAATGCTCAAACAGATGAAGCTGAAGGAACTTCTATATGTGCTTTTGTTGAGGTATTGCGAATTTTTAAAGCTTCCCCTTTGGTTTCTTCTCGTTTTCTTTACCGCCTTGCAATATTTTTTCAAAACAAATTAAAGGCTTTTTGGAAATCATACCTACTACAGTGGGTAAAATTCTGCTTTCTCTTTCAACTGCGTTAAATGTCATTCAAATCTGTTCTGCGGCTGTTTTACGAGAAGAACTCTGTTTCTGCGTCTTCCATTTACTTGAACAGAGAACTCAGAGTTTGCCCCTGAGTAACTTTCTTCTTGATCCTGTGTCTCTGAGATCTTCCCTCTGGTCTTTCGCATAGTATGGGGAATTAATTCCTACTTTTTTCTAACGAGAACGCCATGTGAAGACGGAATCACAAAAGCTGCTGTCAAATGAAAATATGGTGTATCGTGAAAGCTGTGTATGCTGCTTAGTTCTTTCGACTGCTTTTGTAAAGTCATTCGTAGAGCAGCGATATGCAGGAGTGCTGCCGCTATAAGTGAGGTGCCGAGATAATGTCGTTTGCCTTGATTGAAGCCTCGTGACAAGAACTGGTTTTATTTGTGGATGGTGGCAACGCTGATCAAAACAGTCACTAAGAAAGAACGCTGCACAACTTAACCTACACTGACCCTGTCTAAGCATCTGCAACGTGTCACGTGCCTGGAACCACCCCAATCCGCGATTATTCTCGAAAAAAGCCAAGCAAGTTGACTGCCAACAACAGCTATCGCTGCATAATACAAAACCACCAGTACCTTTTCGGAGTGTTTGCAAGCGATCAGTTATATGATCATCTTTGTCACGGCGTCAATTCATGCTGTACTTTGTCGTCCCCTTCAAGACGAAGGTACGCCCCAGCAACCTCCATTTGACCTCGTATCTATAACGTTACACGTATGCAAGAACCGACTTCATCCTTAGCCTGCAAACTTATTAAACTAATCGCACCACCTTATCTGTACCAAGCGTGGAATTCCGCTGAACACAAGGTAGCGGGTTCGACTCCCGGCCACGGCGGCCACATTTCGATAAGGGCGAAATGCAAGAACGCTCGTCTATTTACATTGATGTAAAGGTTAAAGGACTCCAGGTGGTCAAACTTAATCCGCAGTCCTACATTATGGCGTCTCCCATAGGCGCAACTGTTGCTCTGGGACGTTACACCTTGAGACAACGGACTCGACCACGTGGTCTGCTGTCCTTGACTATCTACCCTTGGCTCCGTCGGGCGTGCACGAAGCGAGCGACGGCGCGGCCCTTTGAGGACATCGGCTTCATGGTCGCCCGACGGAAAGGACACCTCGCTCATGCGCTCTTGGGAAGTTGGGTTTCAATTTTCTAGGCGAAATTTATTGCGTTGAGAAATTTGCGTCGTCAGCTTTTTGCGTGCCTGGAACCGTCTGTCCAGGCACCACGTCTCGAGGTTCCGAAGTTCTGGGCTGACGGGCTTCAAGTATTGCATTAGCAACACTCGTCTGACTCTTTCGAAAAAAAAAACGATTAGTTAGCTTATCTTTCATAACTACAGTTGTTCATTTGCTGCCTTATGTCGTATTGAAACGCAGTACCCTGTACAAAACCTGTCCCGGGGAAGTCGCTTAATTATTGCAACTTCCTACTTTTGAGAAATTTCAAACGCATTTCTAAAACATCCTCCCGTCAGCTGCACTCTGTGTATTCCTAATGTGGTCCCTTGGTGTTGTATAGTGCCGTATGGTGCTGGTATGCGCAGAGCTCTTGTTCCGTGCGCATTGTGCATTATAACTGAAATATAGCCGCACACAGTAAACATTCTTATTAGAAGGCTTTTTTTATTATTTTACCCTGGCGGGATACGTTACCATCACAGGTTAGGCCCCCTGTACATGTGCGTCATGCAGCGCTTACTAACGCTGCGGCTACCGCTGTTTATTGTCATTGCCTAACTAGGCAGCGTTCAGGCCTGCTTCGACTATAATTTCTCCCCATCGTTAGGTGAAAAAAATAAGTGGAAAAGTCAGCCATCACTTAGTATAATCCCGGGCTGGGGTATTCCGTAATTCGTATCAGCAATGCTTGTCGACAATATTGAGATAAAGTGTTCGTTTTCATGCCACTACGCCACGAGAAACGGCAACTAGCCGAGAAAGTATTCTGATTTTCACGAAGCAGATGGCGCCACAGCATTATCGTCGGCGATGCAAAACTTTTCGAAATAATTATTCACGGTTTCATAACCTTAATTTAGGCTCCAGCGCGCTGCGCGATGATGACAGTGTGCTAAAGCATCGATCTCCCGGCATGTCTATAAGGCGGTTCCGCGGAGCGCATGCGCATAGGGCCTGACCTGTGACCTACTATGGTAACGTATCACGCAAAGCTAAAACACTCTATTGAACCGATTTAGGGTATTCGCCATATTCTTGCCGTTTGCGTTTCCTTAGCGGGGGCGTAAACGCTAGAGGCTGGTTTGGCGGCGCAGAGCCCAACCTTGCAAACACAGATCTATTGTTGAAGTAACGAGGTGTATGGGCCCTTCTAACGTAAAGCTGCTCCAATATTTTTTTATTCTAATGTCCTGACGTCAAATTTGCGTAACCGCCGACGCAAGCATCGGGCGGTCACCCGTAGGGTTGCCTGAACAGACCAATCAAACGATCTCCTCGTTCATAGGAGGTCACTTTTGTTTGCTTGAAAAACGAATACCATTGCCTGCACTCAGCGGCTTGTCTTATCTAATTGGCTCGCAAGAGGCGAGGAGCAGCTCAAGTGGAGAGGGATTCGATGTGGCCGAGCCACTGCACTGAAAGTCGATAACCGGATGAAGAGGGTGGTGCCGGCGTCTGCGATTGGTCCGCTTTCCCGTACTTAGCTTGCGGTGGCTGGTCGAAAATCGCGGCGGCATGCAACGGAAGCTTAATAATGGCGCTAAAACGGATCCTCTGCAAAGAACACTTGGCAGAACGACTTCGTAAAGGTGTCCAAAGTGCTCGAAAACGTTACACCGCCACGTTTTATTACACGCAAGTAAACCCATGCTCTCCGGCAGGTGTGAGCAGCCAGTGCTTGAGCGATCGGCGGCAGCCATCTTTTATGCCTTTCGGAACAGGGCAGCCTGCGGCTATTCAGAAGAATATTCAGTTTTGCTCGGCATATTAATGCATCTTTAACGCGTACACGTCAATTTAACGCGGTAAGATTTTGTAGTTTTGTGACCTCGCGTGACAGGCAGGTGAAGTGGGTGCAGGCCGAAAACTTTTGACCAATAGCCGAGGGCTAATGGCGAAAAGGCCTCGAATCAGAAATAACTATTTTTCTTTTGTTCGGTGAAATCGTGCATAACCAGTGAGTACACGTCATATTACATGGGGGGCTATTGCGGTTTTCGTGACGTCGCGTGACAGACAGAAGTAAGGGTGGTCCAAAAACATTTTGCACCAATCGCGGAGGGCTGATTGCAGAATTGAAATTGAAAAGTTTGGAACAGTTTTACGTTATAGCGCCCTATTATACTTCGCCGTCCGCGTAAATTTGCGGTGGTAGCGGAATCGTAAACATATCGGCTTTTCACATTTCTTTTTTTCTGCAGTAACAGTCACGTTAGACGAAAACGTGTCTAAGACGTTGTGGTTAGATGAAGCGTCACAAGATGTCGCTAACAGCGTTGTTGCTGCCGTGCACCTCTCCCGTAACCCGGCAAATCACAGACGGTAAGAAGTTTGCAGACAAGGTAAAACTGATTGCGCGTGGAGCCTAATAATAGATTCCGACGAAAGGACGATGCCATATAACTACAGTCATCTACCCATCTTGAGTTGGTCGGGTAAATTCTTACATCGATAAACCTTTTCATAAAATAGAACAATGTATACTTGTTTAATATGAAGTTGTTATAATGTGCATAATGTCACCTTCTGCCCCGCACGGAACACCCTTTTTGACGGTCGCTGCAAAGACCATTCGGGCACTTTAGGCACTGGCACCGACCCTGACGGTACAGGTGGAAGCTGCGAAAAGAAGAGTAACATCAGTGATTCGCCATTATGCATGAACAGTCCCCTAATCACTGTGGCCGAATTATACGCACAGCGACAACAGGAGTATCGACTGGGCTCGCTCGAAACGGATTTGTGCTCACTATTTTCACCAAGTCAGCCTCGTGGTATGATTTAGTCACTTATTAACGCATATTAATGCTTTTGTTATCTTTAGGGCTGCTCTAATACAGCGGAAGGATCGCGTGATGCACTTATCACATTTACCTGCTACCCGCTCCAATTAAATTTATGGAGTGGATCTGTAAAACAGATGAAAGTTTGCGCTTGCCCTCGAGTCCTTGTCTTTATTGCAGCGATGTCTTTTGGAAACCATTACGAGCTGGCGTGGAGTCAAGCATCGGTAGATGGCCAACTTTCAGCAGAAAACAGTAAGACAGCTTAAAAGCTATAGTGAAACGTAGCGCTGCAAGAAAATATTACATTTTTTTACTAGTGTTTCAGCAAGTTTTCTGCTCTTGTGTGTGCGTGCGCGTGTATGTGGGGTAGAGATATTGGTTACGGATGGCGGCAGAATTTATATCGGACAGTTTGATGAAGCGATTTATGAAGCCATGAAACAAGAGCTTCAGTTTTTGTGTGACTTCATCATCATCATCCTCAGACTGGCCACGCCCACTGAAGGGCAAAGGCTCCTCCCACACTTCTCCAACTACCCCGGTCATGAGCTAATTGTGGCTATGTTGTCCCTACAAACTGCTTAATCTCATCCGTCCACCTAACTTTCTGCCGCCCCCTGCTACGCGTCCCTTCCCTTGAAATCCAGTCCGTAACCCTTAATGACCATCGGTTATCTTTCCTCATCATTACATGTCCTGCCCCTGCCCATTTCTTTTTCTTGATTTCAACTAAGATGTCATTAACTCGCGTTTGTTCCCTCACCCGATCTGCTCTCTTCTTATCCCTTAACGTTACACCCATGAATCTTCTTTCCATAGCTCGTTGGGTCGTCCTCAATTTAAGTAGAACCCTTTTCGTAAGACTCCAGGTTTCTGCCCCGTAGGTGAGTACTGGTAAGAAACAGCTGTTATACACTTTTCTCTTGAGGGACAATGGCAACCTGCTTCGATGGCGGCGAAATGCAAAAACACCCGTGCACTTAGATTTAAATACACGTTAAAGAACCCGAGGTGGTCGAAATTTTCGGAGTCCGCCACTACGGCGTGCCTCATAATCAGAAAGTGGTTTTGGTGAGTAAAACCCCATAACTGAAATAATTTAAATTTCGTCTCACTGTTTATGTGTCGTCTGTTAGCAACAAAATATTCATGATCGAATCATCGACTAGCCCGCCTTAAATTCCCAATACCCGCAGCATGGCAAGCGAAGGGCCCGCGTCTGCACTGGGGTGAAGAAAATGGCGCTGTGAACGAGAAGTCGCCGAGCAGTAGAATAATTGAATGCCTTCGGGGTGTACACGTGTGAGTTCATGGGTAAAGTGGGCTTCTGCACGCGGCTATGATAATAACGAGGACGTAGATCTCAGAGAAATTACATATTATATATATATATATATATATATATATATATATATATATATATACATGTATATATATATATATATATCAGCAGCAGCAGCCTGGTTACGCCAACTGCAGGGCAAAGGCCTCTCCCATACTTCTCCAACTACCCCGGTCATGTACTAAATGTGGCCATGTTGTCCCTGCAAACTTCTTAATCTCATCCGCCCACCTAACTTTCTGCCGCCCCCTGCTACGCTTCCCTCCCCTTGGAATCCAGTCCGTAACCCTTAATGACCATCGGTTATCTTCCCTCCTCATTACATGTCCTGACCATTCCCATTTCTTTTTCTTGATTTCAACTAAGATGTCATTAACTCGCGTTTGTTCCCTCACCCAATCTGCTCTTTTCTTATCTATTAACGTTACACCTATCATTCTTCTTTCCGCAGCTCGTTGCGTCGTCCTCAATTTAAGTAGAACCCTTTTCGTAAGCCTCCAGGTTTCTGCCCCGTACGTGAGTACTGGTAAGACGCAGCTGTTATACACTTTTCTCTTGAGGGATAATGGCAACCTGCTGTTCATGATCTGAGAATGCCTGCCAAGCGCACCCCAGCCCATTCTCATTCTTCTAATTATTTCATTCTCATTATCCGGATCCGCGGTCACTACCTGTCCTAAGTAGATGTATTCCCTTTCCACTTCCAATGCCTCGTTACCTATCGTAAACTGTTGTTCTCGCAATCGCAAGTAACTAAGGCATTCTCCATTAACTCTTATCCCCAATTCTACCCAATCCAGGTATCTGAATACCTCCTGTAAACACGCTGTGAATAGTATTGAAGAGATAGTATCTCCCTGCCTGACTCCTTTCTTTATTGGGATTTTGTTGCTCTCTTTATGGAGGACTACGGTGGCTGTGGAGCCGCTATATATATCTTTCAGTATATTTACATACGGCTCGTCTACACCCTGATGCCGTAATGCTACATGACTGCTGGGGTTTCGACTGAATCAAACGCTTCCTCGTAATCAATGAAAGCTATATATAAGGGTTGGTTGCATTTCGCTCATTTCTCTATCACCTGATTGATAGTGTGAATATGGTCTATTGTTGAGTAGCCTTTCGGAATCCTGCCTGGTGCTTTGGTTGACAGAAGTCTAAGGGGTTCCTGATTCTATTTGCGATTACCTTAGTAAACACTTTGTAGGTAACGGACAATAAGCTGATCAGTCTATAATTTTGCAAGTCTTTGGCGTCCCCTTTCTGATGAATTAGGATTATGTTAGCGTTCTTCCAAAATTCCATTGCGCTCGAAGTCATGAGGCATTGCGTATACAGGGTGGCCAGTTTTTATAGAACAATCTGCCCACCATCCTTCAACAAATCTGCTGTTACCGGATCCTCCCCAGCTGCCTTGCTCCTTTGCATAGCTCCCAAGGCTTTCTTTACTTCTTCCGGCGGTACTTGTGGGATTTCAAATTCCTCTAGACTATTCTCTCTTCCATTATTATCGTGGGTGCCACTGGTACTGTATAAATCTCTATAGAACTCCTCAGCCACTTGAACTATCTCATCCATATTAGTAATGATATTGCCGGCTTTGTCTCTTAACGCATACATCTGATTCTTGCCTATTCCTAGTTTCTCCTTCACTGCTTTTAGGCTTCCTCCGTTCCTGAGAGCATGCTCAATTCTATTCACACTATATTTCCTTATGCCAGCTGTCTTACGCTTGTTGAATAACTTAGAACCTTCTGCCAGTTCCATTCTAGCTGTAGGGTTAGAGGCTTTCATACATTGGCGTTTCTTGATCAGATCTTTCGTCTCCTGCGATAGCTTACTGGTATCCTGTCTAACGGAGTTACCACCGACTTCTATTGCACAGTCCTTAATGATCCCCACAAGATTGCCGTTCATTGCTTGAACACTAAGGTCCTCTTCCTGAGTTAACGCCGAATACCTGTTCTGTAGCTTGATCTGGAATTCCTCTATTTTCCCTCTTACCGCTAACTCATTGATCGACTTCTTATGTACCAGTTGCTTCCGTTCCCTCCTCAGGTCTAGGCTAATTCGAGTTCTTACCATCCTATGGTCACTGCAGCGCACCTTGCTGAGCACGTCCACATATATCGCAGAGTATGAAGTCTATTTCATTTCTAGTCTCGCCATTCGGGCTCCTCCACGTCCACTTTCGGCTATCCCGCTTGCGGAAGAAGGTATTCATTATCCGCATATTATTCTGTTCTGCAAACTCTACTAATAACTCTCGCCTGCTATTCCTAGAGCCTCTGCCATATTCCCCCACTGACTTGTCTCCAGCCTGCTTCTTGCCTACCCTGGCATTGAAGTGGCCCATCAGTATAGTGTATTTTGTTTTGACTTTACCCATCGCAGATTCCACGTCTTCATAGAAGCTTTCGACTTCCTGGTCATCATAACTGGATGTAGGGGCGTAGGCCTGTACGAACTTCAATTTGTACCTGTTATTAAGTTTCACAACAAGTCCTGCCACCCCCTCATTAATGCTATAGAATTCCTGTATGTTACCAGCTATATCCTTATTAATCAGGAATCCGACTCCTAGTTCTCGCCTCTCCGCTAAGCCCCGGTAGCACATGACGTGCCCGCTTTTTACCACTGTATAAGCTTCTTTTGGCCTCCTAGCTTCACTGAGCCCTATTATATAGCTAACTATCAAGCCATCAACAGAGAACTATGCATATTTCTAGACACTTTCCTACCACTTCATCTGCAACGCTCCGTAGAAACTAACTGGTCCACTTTCAAAAATAAAATAAGTGAGCTTATCACCAAACACGTACCCCTTCGATCCGTCTATGCTAACAATAAAGCACCATGGTACAGCACATATCTGAATCGGTTATCGAACAGAAAAAAACGTTTATTCCGTACAGCGAAACATTCCTCAAAACAGACACATTGGCTAGCATATAAACACGCAGCAATTTCATATATTAAAGCCCTAAGGTCAGCCAAATTTTCATACCTTAATTGTACACTTCCAAATTTATTGAAGACTAATCCAAAGTGCTTCTGGGAAGCCATACGAGGAAACAACCATAAAACTGGAATATCATTGCTAACAACTTCTGGGGACCCAGTACCTGACCTATTGTGTTCTACTCTGCTTAACAATACCTTCACTCAGTCATTCTCATCACCTCAGACCCCTGATCCGATGCCCGAGATAACATCAACTAACTACCATTTCATGGATCCCATAGTTTTCGACTCAACTGGTATCGAAGCCATAGTACAAAAATTAAAACCTAAAGCATCATGTGGGGTAGATGAAATTAACACTATATTCTTACAAAACACAGCGGAATACTGTTCAATCCTACTAGAATGCATTTACTCACAATCTTACAACTCTGGCACCTTACCGTATGATTGGAAAATTGGCAAAGTAACGCGCATTCACAAAACTGGACCAACCCATGATCCACAGAACTATAGACCTATTTCACTTACATCTGTACCATGCAAAGTTATGGAGCATATAATATACACGCATCTGGTTAATTTTCTTGAAAATAGCAACTTCTTCACAGTTATGCAGCATGGATTCCGTAAAAACTTCGCCTGTGACACTCAGCTTATCCTCTTCACTAATGCCCTACATGCCAATTTAGATTGTGGTTTTTTAACAGACTGTATATTTCTCGACTTCTCTAAAGCGTTTGACAAAGTGAACCATGCATTGCTTCTTCGTAAATTACGCGTTCTAAACATAGACCCCTCCGTAATTAATTGGATTCGCGCGTTTCTGACATCACGTGTTCAATTTGTAACCACTAATGACGCTAACTCACCTTTAGCCCCAGTTGACTCCGGCGTCCCGCAAGGGTCTGTGCTCGGTCCTTTATTATTCCTAATTTATATTAATGACTTGCCCACTCATGTTTCCTCGAACATTTGTCTATTTGCGGATGACTGCGTCTTGTATCGTAAAATAACTAATTCTTCAGATATTCTACTAATTCAGGAGGATCTCAATAACATAAATGAGTGGTGTCGTACGTGGCGCATGGAATTAAACATTAGAAAGTGTAAGACTATGAGGATTTCTCGTACTAACGTCATCTGCCCCACCTATACGGTAAATAACATCCCACTAGAATGTGTAACGTCATATCGATACTTGGGGGTTCACATTGCCAGCAATCTATCCTGGAAAAGTCATATTGATCACATAACATCTAAGGCCACTCGTACGCTGGGATGCCTTCGTCGGAAATTTTCTCAAGCCCCATCATCGCTAAAACTCTTATTGTACACAACTTACATTCGTCCACAACTAGAGTACGCATCATCAGTATGGGACCCTGGTCATGACACCCTCATACAGTCTCTAGAGGCAATACAGAATCGATCAGCCCGTTTCATTCTCACCAACTACCAAAGAACTGCGAGTGTCACTAACATGAAAGCTCTCCTTCACCTCCCGCTGTTATCAACCCGTAGAAAACTATCTCGCTTATGTCTTTTCCATAAAATCTACTACCACAACACATATTTACGTTCTATCTTTGTTCAACCGCCACCATACATTTCATCTCGCATAGACCACCGCCAAAAGGTAAACATTCCGCACTGCAACACCGTCGGCTTTTTATATTCATTTCTTCCCCAAACGAGCAAAGATTGGAATAACTTACCCGCATTACTTACGAGCATAACTGACACCAATAACTTTAAAAGCACACTTCAAAGCTTCATGTTATAAATTAATGTTGCGTTTGCTTGTTCTGTATAATAACTGCTTTTTATGCCATTATTTTACATTATCGCTTGTATTTTTATATCGTATGTTCTTTCCTTTCCTTCTTTTTTTTTTGTTACGTCATGTATTTTTGCCACGCTTACAAGTTTCTATTTACCATTCTTATTTTGTATACGATGTTTTTTGCCGCGTTGTTTGCCTTCCTTCCTTATTTTGTGATTTGCCTCTGTATTTACTTTGCCTCTCCCCTCTGCAATGTACAACCGTACCTTGAGGGTATGATAAATAAATAAATAAAATATCCAATTTACTGCCCTCTAATTCCTCCAATAGCACTGCTAGACTCGCCTCACTAGATAACGTTTTAGCGCTAAACGTTGCCAGGTTCAGATTCCAATGGCGGCCTGTCCGGAACCCGGGATTCTTAGCACCCTCTGCTGCGTCGCAGGTCTGACCGCCGCTGTGGTCAGTTGCTTCGTGCTACTGGGGACTGAGGGCCGGGGTGTGTATATATATATCATCATATATATATATATATATATATATATATATATATATATATATATATATATATATATATATATATATATATATATATATATATATATTATAATACCAAGACCGACCAAGTTGTCAAGCGCTGGTAATTCCCAAAAAAGGCAACGCCCTGGCTCATGCCCGAAAAAGAAGAAGAGCAGGGAAGATGATGGCTATGTACAAATGAAAATGACGAAGTACGTTAATAGTGCTTACACTAACTTCCCTTCGTCATGGAAGCGACCAGCCTGGCCGCTGATTAGAGATTATCTAAACGGGGAGTGAAGGGCTTCATCCGCGAGACGTGAACAATTTCGGCATACCGGCGGCGTCGGTCATTGACGGACTTCACTGGGTGGACGAGATAGTTCACTGCAGATGTTTGCTGCACAACGGTGTACGGGCCAATGTAGCGCTGAAGGAACTTCTCACAGAGGCCTGGAGTGCGGACTGGAGTCCAAAGCAGGACTTGGTCTCCAGGGTGAAAACGTAGGTCACGGCGTGTGTTGTCGCAGTGACGTTTGCGCTAAGCTTCGGTAGCTTCTGTGTTTTGCCGGGCGATTTGACGGCAATGTGCAACTCGGGCAGCAAAATCTTCTGGAAGCGACGAGTTAGGTGAAGAAGGTGCTAAAAAGAATTCTCTGTCGAAAATGGTGGAAGGAGAGCGTCCATATACAAGGAAGAAAGGGCTGTAGCCGGTAGTCCGTTGAATAGCAGTATTATATGCGAATGTCACAAAAGGAAGAATTTTATCCCAGTCAGTGTGGTCAGGATGGATTTACATGGAAATCATGTCAGACAGCGTACGGTGGAAGCACTCAGTAAGGCCATTGGTTTGCTAATGATAGGTAGGAGTAGATTTGTGGACGGCATTAGTGGCCCGAAGAACTTCCTCGAGGACTTGTGAAATGAACGCCTTGTCACGGTCACTGAGAAGAACGCGAGGAGCCCCGTGGCGCAAGACGATGGAGCGCAAGAAAAAGTCGGCGACCTCAGAAGCGGTACCGGATCGCAGAGGGGCAGCTCGGCATATCTTGTTAAATGGTCGACCGAAGTGACTATCCAACGGCGACCGGATGGCGTCAACGGCAAGGGACCATATAAATCAATACCAACAAATTCAAAAGGTGCGTCCGGGCAAGGGAGAGGTTGTAATAAACCGGCAGGAGGGGATGTCGAGCGTTTGCGGTGCTGACATGACGCACAAGAGGCAATGTATTTGGCCACCGTTGTGGATAGGCCAGGCCAGAAGCAGCGGGTCTTGGTGCGGTCGTTAGTCTTGTGGAAGCCTGAGTGGCCAGCCGATACGTCGTCGTGAAGTGCCTCTAATACTCGCAGGCGAAGGCAGCGAGGTAGAACTGGGACCCACCGGTGACCTGTTGGGTGGTAAACGTAGCGGTGTAGCACGCTACGTTTACACGCTACGTTACGCACGCTACGTAGACGACGGCGCTTTACCGGGAGAGAGCGAGAGCGGGCAGCGAGACAATGCGTCTGCATCATGACTTTTTCCACACTTGTACATTATTGTAAAGTCATATTCCTGCAAGCGGAGTATCCAGCGTCCTGACATGTTTTTCATTGATGACAGCCAACACAGCATGATGGTCGGTGACGATGGTGAAGTGGCGGCCGTAAAGGTATGGGCGAAATTTCTGAATCGACCAAACGATAGCCAGGCACTCTTGCTCTGTAATGGTGTAGTTCCGCTCAGCTGGAGAAATTGTTCAGCTGGCGTATGCTATGACTTGCTCTTTAGAGGCTGCATTACGTTGCAGAAGTACTGCGCCAATACCTTGTGCGCTTGCGTCAGTATGGAGTATGGTGGGGGCTCGATTATCGAAGTGGCGAAGCGCTTGTCCGAAAGTAAGATGTCGCTTAAGAGCTTGAAAAGCCGACTCGCAGTCGCTAGTCCATGTGAAAGAGGCACCGGTAACTAGTAGCTTGTGTAGAGGAGCTGCTATTGCAGCGAAGTTGCGTATAAATCGACGAAAGTATGACGCCAAGCCGAGGAAACTACGTAGATCCTTCTGTTGCTGGGGGCGAGGAAACTGGAGAACAGCACTAATCTTTTCGGGGTCTGGCTGGATGCCATCTTTTGAGACGACGTGTTGTTTCGCTTGCAAATTTACATTTTTTATTGATCTGGAGACCAGCATTTGCAAGGCACTTGAGAACTTCGTCTAATCGATGAAGATGTTGGCTGAAGTCAGACGAAAAGATGACAATATTGACACGTGTACTTATCTTTATCGGGCGACCACGTTTCGCCGCTTAACTGTAATCGCACAGCGAGGGATGCGCCTGCATGTATCCGACGTTTCTGGAAAGTTATCGATGCTTCTACCCGCCTGTCTGTTGTCGCCGAACCTTGTTATCTGATTTCATCGCGTAACGCGAATGGTGTAGAACTTTGTGGAAGGCACGCGGGTCCAAACGATTAGTCTGGAACATTCGATGACTGCTCTATAAAAGCCGACGCGCTTGACCCGCTGATCAGATTTTCGACGATCGCCGAGCGTGTTCGCCGCTATCGTTGTGCTATAAGTGTAGCCTCTTTTGTGGGCACAGGTTCGCCCAATAAAAGTTTGTTTTGTCGTTCACAGTATTGCTACTGTGTTATTCAACGTCACCACCACGTGACAATATCGTACAGATAACAGAGGCAGGTCTTCCATTTTAGACCACGAAGTGCGTTCTCATGCGCTCAAATGTGGCAGGAGCGTTACAAAGGCCAAAAGGCATCACCTTAAATTAATAAAGTCCGTCTGGTGTAGCGAATACGGTCTTTTATTTGTCAGTCTCGTTCATCGGAATTTTCCAATATCCTGTTCCAAGGTGAAGGCTGGAGAAATACTCCGCCCCTTGTAGTGTGTCCAAAGCGCCGTCAGTTCGAGGCATTGGATATACGTCCTTGCGTGTGATCTTATTGAGCGCTCGATAATCGACGCAAAAGCGAACGGAGCCATCTTTTTTCTTTACCAGAACCATGGGAGAAGCCTATGGGCTAGATGAAGGTCGTATTATCTTCCGCGCAAGCATGTCAGCAACCTGTTGTTCAATGACATTTCGTTCGGACGGCGATACACGATAGGGGCATCGTCGTATTATAGCGGAACCATCGGTTTCGATGCGGTGTGTAGCCGCAGAAGTTTGGCTCAACACAGGGCAACAGCTATTGAAACAGGCTTTGTGCTTTGCCAAGACCACCAGTAAGGTTTCGGACTGCGCGGCTGTTAGATCAGAACCAAGAACGGCTGGAGGAGGCAAAGAATCATCCAAACCTGAGGTTGGTGCCGGTGATGAAGAAGGGCAAAGCGTGACTATAGAGATAGGTTGAGTGTCGGCGAGGGTTGCCACAGTCATCCCTTTGGGCAGCATCACAGGATCTGGGGTCGTGTTGCGAGCAGACAGAAGGGCGGCGGTCACGTGAAAACCGGACGAGACAGGTGGCAATGAGAATTCCACGAGAAGTACAGCGAGAAGAAGGGGCGACTAGGGCGTCTCCGTCGGCGATCTGATTGGATGTTACGGCTACAACGTGTTCGTGACCAGGACGCAGGACGTAATCTGCAGCAATGGCCAAGCTAACGCATGAAAGTGAAGAGTCCGTAACAGGTGCAAGCGCTGTATCCGTGATATGGACAACTTCCTCTCTACATGAAGCGACGGCTGAAGCAGAATGTAGGAAGTCCCAACCGAGTATAAGTTCATGGATACACGTTGGAAGGATGATAAACGATGCGGTGCCGTATGCTGTCGATCAGAACACGAGCAGTACACTGTCCGTCGGGGTGGATGAATGCATTATTAGCACCACGCAAAATAGGTCCAAGATAAGCCGTTTTTACTTTCCGGAGTCGGGAACACAGATCACTACGAAGAACAGAAACGGCGGCACCTATATCGATGAGAGCTGACGCGGGAACACCTTCGACAGTTACAGAAAGCATGTTGGCCGGGCGAACAGGAGGAATTTTTGAAGACCGATAAGAAGCAGTTTCCCCTCCAAAAACTGCAACAGTTAGTTTTCCGAGTGCTGGTCGACAAGATGGGAAGTGGGGCGAAGCGGTGATGTAGAGCACCGGTAAGGCGATGGAGAACGACGTCTGGCCGAACGGGAACTATAAGGCAGATTGGGAGCAGCTGGAGGAGACGGAGAACGGCGTTGAAGGAACGAGTACGATGCGGGATAGTAGGCGTCTGGTCGGCGAGTGCGGTCTCTCTCGTGCTCTGCATAGCCTCGTCTTTCATCCTGCTGGCGACGGCGGCAGAAGCGAGATATATGGCCGCGTATACCACAGTAAAAACAAACCGGACGAGGTGGACGCCACTGAGGGTAGGATGGCGCAGCAAGTGCTCTGGTTCCCATCGAAGCCAAATGGTCATAGGAAACGTCAGTAGGCACGGAGGTCACGGTAGGGGTGGGATGCGAAGCAACATCCGCGTAGTTAGGTGTGGGGCGTGCTACCGGAGCAAGATGCGTTGTGGGTGCAGTCATCGCTGTCAACTCTTGCTTTACGACCTCGAGCAAGTTGAAGGTGGTGGTTGGGGTGCAGGCAGCAGGTGGACGCCTTAGGTCTTGTATTTGAAGCTCTTCGCGGATGATGGTGCGGATGAGAGCACGTAGATCTGGAGAATGGGGAACCTGGGGATCGCTGCTGTCATGTTGAAGACGAATAGATTGCAGCTCGTCTAGGCGTTGACACGTGGAAGTGATGTCTTAGACAGAAGCCGGATTTTGTACGTTGAAGGCGTTGAACGCGACAGACCCAATGCCTTTTAATATGTGGCGAACGCGTTCAGCTTCCGTCATGCTAGGGTTCGCACGGCGGCACAGAGCCAAGACATCCTCTATGTATGAGGTGTAAGACTCTTGTGGAAGTTGGAGGCGCGTGCCCAGCTCCTGTTTGGCGACTTCTGCACGGCCAGACGAGGAAGCGAAAATTTGCCACAGCTTGAAGGTAGACGTGGACCAATCCGCGATGTCGGATTCGTGGTTGAAATACCACGTCTTTGCAACACCGGTCAAGTAGAATGCGACGTGCCTCAATTCTGGGTGTCGTTCCACTTATTGCAAGAACTCACGCGGTCGTGGTGGTCAATCCAATCGTCGACGTCATCACCGCGGAGACCCGCAAAGACAGGGGGATCGCGCTGAGGGCTCGTCACAGTCCAAGAGGGCTCCACAGGCGGGGTCGTCTGTGTGGTAGGGTTAGAGGCGCCGGAAGGGCAGGGGTTGGAAGTGCCCATCGTTGCTGGGGTAGCTGGGCGCAGGCGGCGAGCGGAACGTAGCTCCAGAGAGGATGGGAACGCGAGAGGAGGTCGGGGTCTTGACGTACCTCCACCACTTTATAATACCGAGACCGATCAAGTTGTCTAGCGCTGTTTATTCCCAAAAAAGGCAACGCCCCGGCTCATGCGCGAAGAAGAAGAGCAGGGAAGATGATGATGGCTATGTACAAATGAAAACGACGAAGTACGATAATAGTGCGCACAATATATATATATATATATATATATATATATATATATATATATATATATATATATATATATATATGCAGATGAAAGGCACATCTTGGAATCTCTGTGCAGCGAAGTGGTTTCGCGAAGCGGTTAATCAAGTGCTGTGAATCTGCCCGTTTCGTTACCACGTCTTGGGCATAAAGGAAACTATGCGCACCCGTGCTAAGCATCGTTACGCACGCGGTGATGTCGAATGACTAGTTGGCCTGTGCAAAATAGAAATGTACGTGCGATTGTAGCCCAGTGGTTGGAACATCGGGCCGCTGGGCTGACGGACCGAGTTTCGATCCCCGCCAGCAGGCACGTAGTTCAGTGGGACTTTTTTCCCTCTAACTGTGAGCTATTTGACAGGATAGCAGCAGCACCCAGGAGCCACGGTAGAGGAAGTTAGGGGGTTTCGCAAAGACAGCTTCGTCTTAATAATGTTAAGCAGATCACGCGCAGTGTGCGAATCGATGCCGCGCAAGTTATTTTTCCTGTGGCCACCTCGCATCGTCTGGAGCGTACTCATTTTTACGGGCCACGTGTTGCTATGCGACGTAACGCACGTGAGTGACAACTGGCGCTCGTCGTTCCTGCGTCTGCGGCCCGGTGGAAACTGGCGCGCGCACGTGCAGTGAAACGCGCGCCAATTAATCTTCCGTCTCCATGACACGAAAAGAATTCATATGCGCCTGCTGGCTAAGCTTTTGAGGGCATCGTAGGGGAGGTTCTGGTTGGAAGCCCGCCACTGGGACACGTGATTTTATTCCGAAGAGGCCCGGAACGAGGCTAGAGGGGAACCTACCGCGACGTGCCTGGTGCGACGCAACGGATGCTTCGCTATAAATGTGCGAAAGACAACGCCAACGCACATAAGAATATTCGAACCTGTACGTTACGCGAAGCTTTATTCAATCGTTTAATTAAATGCCATGACGGTTATGCAGCCAGGCGTGCGATGCGTGCAGTTTTATTGCCTTTCAGCGACGCACAGGGAACCGTTCCCCTTCTCCCATCGCAGACGTGATTACTTGGTGAAACGGCCAGACGCTTCCCTTCCTCTTAGCGTTCAGAATGCGCTTCGGTTCCACGACAGATTTAAATGCCACTGCTCACTCTCACACTGTGAGATTTTAAGCGCTTGGCCTTACATCTATACTCACGCACTCCCACGTGACCACGAAGACTATAGTGAATGGCTGCAGGATCAGCCCGGGGACTGATCCTGCAGGCTGGTCCCGACGCCTATGTGCCCGGTGCTAGTCACGCGAGATCTCACTGAAGTGAAATCATCAGTGGAAATGATCGCCCGAGAATTAGGCCCTGCAGTATTGATCACACTATACATCCATGATCGGCCAAGTTTACATTAAACTGTCTCAGTGATCAGCTCATTTTTCATTGTACCATCTGTGGCATTGTATACTATATACATTAATGCATCCGGACCGCACGGCGTAAATAGTCTGTAACTGCTTCTGACAGCGCATACAATCCCAGAGATGGTGTAATGAAAAACGAGGTATATATATATATATATATATATATATATATATATATATATATATATATATATTTACAGGCGGTGCTCCAAGGTTCGAGTCCCGTACCAGGAGGACAAATATTTCTTCAATTATGAGGCTTCTCTTTCGAGGAACCCGTATGACTTTCGTTGGCAGCTATTGCTACGAATGGGTGGATGTCTCATTTTCCCTTAGTCAACAATGAATATGGCGTTCTTAAAACCGCGTAAATTGTTTTTGCCTCCTGCGGCACCCTCCTCCGACACTACAATAGCAACATTAACGCTGTTGAGCAGTCTTGGTTAATTAGCGAACGGACCGCGACGGTTACTGGACCATTGAGTCTCCGCGGTGCTGAAAAATCATCTCATCAGTCAAATTTTATTTTAAATCACCTCATCAGTCAAATTTTATTTTAAAAAGACTGCTCCCATATAGACAGATCCCACGATATATTCGGGTAACATACGAGGGTTTATTGGTCAGTTGCCTTCTTCTAAAAGTTCACGTACTATGCGATGCCATCGGTCAAAAGAATGTGCCATCCGCAGCCATGTCCTCGAGTGACGCTGGCTAACGCAGCCAAGGTGAGATCTTTTAAACACATACAAATGCCCGAAAATGTCGACGTGGGAACATAAACCAACTGAGCAGCCAAACTAAACCACGGGAAAGTAGGGAAAGAAAGCTTTGCTCCGAGATAGTCCCCATTGTTCCACGATTTAAGTCAAGCTCATCCCGCTGAGTGCTCGGAAAGCCCAGCTTTACAACGGCGTCTGAAATTGACCTTGACGGCAGAGACAAAGTGCGTCATGCTGTTTTCATTTTCGTCCGTCCATTAGCGCTAATTCGGCTTTACATCATTAGTGTGAAGAATTCCTTCCAGCTGTCCAAGAAAAGTATTTTTTTCCTGAGTGTCTTGCTCAGCGCTGCTTTTATTACTATAGAAAGTTTTAGAAACGGGGGACTCAAAGTTAGGGGACGCAAAAGGTAGAAAGGAGTTTGGGTTTTTGGGTACGCAGAGCCACTTAAGGGCGTTACTTCTAGAACACCCTATTGTTAGGAGCCAACTATGAGAGCATACAGCGCAAGAACATCGCGAATGATTATAATAGCGTCATTCGGGGGCGTCCAGCCTTTCTCTTTGCATACCTGTGGCATGACCTGATGCTCGTCGTCACACGGTTGGTCCAAAGTCTCGGACGTCGACGGATTCCGGAGAATAACTTCCGGCGCGGCGGCACGCG
Organism: Dermacentor andersoni; assembly: GCF_023375885.2. Taxonomy (NCBI): domain Eukaryota; kingdom Metazoa; phylum Arthropoda; class Arachnida; order Ixodida; family Ixodidae; genus Dermacentor; species Dermacentor andersoni. The sequence goes on from NC_092820.1 coordinate 61,846,741, forward strand.
GTGGGATCGACGGCTCTGTCTGTGGAGCCCAAGGGACAATGAGGCCACACGTGGCCTCCTGATTCGTGTCCAATGGCTCTGTCGCTGGCGTCTTCGACAGGCTGGTGTCGGACATCGCGACGCGCGTAGACTCCGAAGACAGCGATGTTGGCGCCATCGGGTGGAGAGCGGAGTCGAGCGTGGCGTCAGGCGGTAGACCCGACGACGCCGCTGCCGGAGCCTCTTCATCCTCCTGGGGGTTCGTTCCTGCCGGCGGCTCGGCGGTTGGCTTGTCGTCTGCTTTCTGCGGTAGTGCGCGATGACAACGAAGCAGCATCGGTACGTTGTCTACGGTGCTCTATAGGCAGCTACATGAACGCGCAGTTCATGAACTCTAGCAGGCCAAACCTCGATTAAGGCGCTTTAGCATAAGGGATTGTTGTATTCATATAGGCTAGGGTAGGCAAGAAGCAGGCTGGACAAGTCAGTGGGGGAATATAGCCTGGGTTATAGGAATAGCAGGGGAGAGCTTTTAGTGGAGTTTGCAGAACGGAATAATTTGCGGATAATCAATACCCTCTTCCTACAGCGGGATAAACGAGAGTGGGCGTGGAGGAGCCCGAATGGCGAGACTAGAAATGAAATAGACTTCACACTCTGCGCTAACCCTGTCACCATACAACATGTGGACGTGCTCGGCAAGGTGCGCTGCAGTGACCATGGAATGGTAAGACCTCGAGTTAGCGTAGACTTGAGGAGGGAACGGAAGAAACTAGTACACAAGAAGCCGATCAATGAGTTAGCGGTAAGAGGGCAAATAGAGAAATTCCGGATCAAGCTGCAGAACAGGTATTCGGTTTTAACTCAGAAAGTGGACCTTAGTGCTGAAGCAATGAACGACAATCTTATAGGCATCATTAAGGAGTGTGCAATAGAAGTCGGTGGTAACTTCCTTAGACAGGATACCGGTAAGCTTTCGCAGGAGACGAAAGATCTGATTAAGAAACTCCAATGTATGAAAGCCTCTAGCCCTAGAGCTAGAATAGGACTGGCAGAACTTTTCAAGTTAATCAACAAGCGTAAGATAGCTGACATAAGGAAGTATAATATGGATAGAATTGAACAGGCTCTCAGGAACTGAGGAAGCTTAAAAGCAATAAAGTAGAAACTAGGAATAGGCAAAAATCAGATATATGCCTTCAGAGACAAAGCCAGCAATATCATTGCTAATACGGATAATATAGTTCAAATGGCTGAGGTGTTCTATAGAAATTTATACAGTACCAGTGGCACCGGCGACGATAATAGAAGAGGGATTAGTCTACAGGAATTTGAAACCCCAAAATTAAGGCCGGAAGAAGTAAAGAAAGCCTTGGGAGCTATGCAAAGGGGGAAGGCAGCTGGGGACGATCAGGTAACAGCAGATTTGTTGAAGGGTGCTGGGCTCATTGTTCTAGAAAAACTGGCCACCCTGTATACTCAATGCCTCATGACCTCAAGTGTACCGGAATCTTGGAAGAACGCCAACATAATCTTAATCTATAAGAAAGGGGACGCCAAAGACTTGAAAAATTATAGACCGATCAGCTTACTGTCCGTTGCCTACAAAGCATTTATTAAAGTAATCGCAAATAGAACCAGCAACACATTAGACTTCCGTTAACCAAAGGACCAGGCAGGATTTCGTAAAGGCTACTCAACAATAGAACATATTCACACTATCACTCAGGTGATAGAGACATGTGCGGAATATAACCAACCCTTATATATAGATTTCATTGATTATGAGAAAGCGTTTGATTCAGTGGAAACCTCAGCAGTCATGCAGGCATTACGGAATCAGGCTGTAGACGAGCCGTATGTAAATATACTGAAAGATATTTATAGCGGCTCCACAGCCACCGTAGTCCTCCATAAAGAAAACAATAAAATCCCAATAAAAAAGGCGTCAGGTAGGGAGATACGATCTCTCCAATGCTATTCACAGCGTGTTTTCAGGAGGTATTCAGAGACCTGGATTGGGAAGAATTGGGGATAAGAGTTAATGGTGAATACCTTTGTAACTAGCGATTCGCTGATATTACCTTGCTTAGTAACTCAGGGGACCAATTGCAATGCATGCTCACTGACCTGTACAGGCAAAGCAGCAGGGTGGGTCTAAAAATTAATCTCCAGAAAACTAAAGTAATGTTTATGGTCTCGGAAGAGAACAACAGTTTACGATAGGTAGCGAGACACTTGAAGTGGTAAGCGAATACATCTACTTAGGGCAGATATTGACCGCGGATCCGGATCATGATTCTGAAGTAATCATATGAATAAAAACGGGCTCGGGTGCTTTTGGCAGGCATTCTCAGATCATGAACAGCAGGTTGCCATTATCCCTCAAGAGAAAAGTGTATAACAGCTGTGTCTTACCAGTACTCGCCCTACGGGACAGAAACCTGGAGGCTTACGAAAAGGGTTCTATTTAAATTGAGGACGACACAACGAGCTATGGAAAGAAGAATGATGGATGTAACGTTAAAGGGGGGATAAGAAGAGAGCAGATTGGGTGAGGGAAGAAACGCGAGTTAATGACATCTTAGTTGAAATCCAGAAAAAGAAATGGGCAACGGCAGGGCATGTAATGAAGACGGAAGAAAACCGATGGTCATTCAGGGTTACGGAATGGATTCCAAGAGAAGGGAAGCGTAGCAGGGAGCGGCAGAAAGTTAGGTGGACGGATGAGATTAATAAGTTTGCAGGGACAACATGGCCCCAATTAGCACATGACCGGGGTAGTTGGAGAAGCATGGGAGAGGCCTTCGCTCTGCAGTAGGCGTAGCCATGATGATGATGATGATGATGAGGGGTCACATACTTCGGGTCAGAGAGAGTGTTTGGTACGTCGGCCATACAGCACACTTGTATAGGAAAGCTCGCATGTTGAGTGGTGTGGAAGGGTAAGCGTAAGGAGAAACTCCTGCCGTGTTTATCGCCGGTGTTTCTTTCAAGAACGACACCCGAACTGTACCACGGCAGAGGAGATGCCAGTGGCACTCGTAGTTACAATACTACATCTTCTTCCTGGAGACCGACCAAGCCAAGTGATGATTAGCTTCGGTGTTCTGCTAAGAACCGCCGTATTCACTTCTATAAGATATGACTGATGGTCCGTGGAACTGGGACGACAGCGTCTCGCATTCGAAATGGCATATTTCTAAACCGAACTCACGCATGGATTCATACTCACATGTTTGTAACTCACTTGAATCAGCATTTCATTTTAAAGCACCGCTGGCTCAGAGCAAGATCTGAGCTTGCTTCAAAGTCACGTGCTCTAAACATCTGCTCACAGGCACTGCCACGCACTCAGACACTCGTCACCTCAAACTCGCTCATACTCATTCACGCTCATAATCACGTCCACTCAACAGATACCGGAGTTGACAGATATCCATACTCACGCCCATTCGTAATGAACGGCAGTCCCTAATCTTTCCACTCGTACTTCTCAGCGCTAGCTAACGTTAATGCTCTGGTGCGCCCACGCTCACCAACAGCATGCGTACTTCGTTGCACTTACTCAGGCACATTCGTGTTTAGTGCGTGTGAGTCTGAGTACGAGGGTATGGGAACTTAGAGATTCTACGTAAATTTGAGCTTTTTCGAGTCTCGAACACTATATGAGCTAGCAAATCTGTATATAACACATGTGACTCCACGTTTTATTATAGTTCGTGAGTGTACAGGGCGCGCCATAAATACTGTACCAAGGTTTACGCCTAATATTTGTTTTGAGAATAACAAGAAATCTTACGAAATATCTTGCAGGGCATTTACGCGATATATGAGGAATGCAGTGCAAAATATTTTGTTCAATGTCTCCACTCTTGGACTTGATGAGGGCCTTTAAACTTTCTGGGCACGCTTCAATCGCGGCCCGCAAGGTATTCCCAGGAAAATTGATCTCCATGCTTGCTCCAGCTATATGCTTTCAGGGCCGCCGAGCTGGTGTGCTGACGGACGCGAGTCTCCCTTGCGATACGCCGAAGTCCACTGGGTTTAGTTCGGTTCAGTTCAGTTCAGTTTTATTTCCTTAAAGACCCCTGTGCTAGGGGTATTACATAAGGGGTGGGTGCAGTTGATAATGCAAATATAAACACAGGTATACAGAAAAAATTGTACATGGAAGCTACATTTTCGCAAGTGCATAAAAACAAGTAATAACACGTGAAAAAAGCAGGTTATTGATTAGCCAACAAGGACACATTTTCGAGAAACGATGTCGGGCAAGTGATTGCAGCTACGTGGTGGGGAAGGGCGTTCCAATCTGATGCTGTGCGGGAAAAAAAAGACGAGGAAAAAGTAGTTGTGTGGGAGCATGGGCGTAAGACTTGTAATGGGTGCCCAGTTCGTAGCGATATGCGTGCGGGTGGTGTGATATATGGCTCGTGAAATAAGGAAATGTAAAAAAACTTATGAAAGAGGCAAAGGCTAGCAGTAGCGCGGCGACGTGCAAGGGGCTGTAGATCAGATTTTGCTCTTAAGGATGACACGCTTACGTCGTATGAGTAGGATGAATGGATGTATCTGACGACGCGGTTTTGAAAGGACTCGAGCTCATTAACTAGATAGACTTGATATGGATTCCAGATGGGTGATGCGTATTCAACTTTCCGTCTGATAAGGGATTTGAAAGCTAGGAGTTTTACGTTCTGCGGGGCGGCACGCAAGTGTCGTCTCATGAAGCCAAAAGTTCGGTTAGCTGATGAAAGTATGTTGGAAATATGCGTACCACAACTGAGATCACGAGAAAGTGTGACGCCCAAGTACTTAAATGATTCTACTGATTCTAAGGGAACGTTTACTATAGTATAAGAGGACAGGAAAGGGTTACGGCGACGGGTAAAAGATATATGTTTACATTTGTTGGGATTAAGAGTCATCAGCCAATTTTCACTCGAAGACTGCACGTTGTTAAGACTTTGTTGTAAGGTGTTTTCGTCAGTAGCATTAGAAACTGGATGGTAAATCACGCAGTCATCGGCGAAAATTCGTATCCTACAAGATACGTGTTGGGGTAAATCATTAATGTAAATTAAAAAAAGAAGAGGACCGAGAACTGATCCCTGAGGGACTCCAGAAGTTACAGGGAGAAGAGTGGATGATTTGTCATTTACAGAAACGAATTGGTAGCGATCAGTAAGGAATGCTTCGAGCCATTTGAGTACGTCACTGTGTAAGTTCAAAGAAGAAAGCTTTAGTAGTAAGTGGCGGTGAGAAACTTTGTCAAAAGCCTTTTCATAGTCCAGAAAAATAGCGTCAGTTTGTTGGTTAGAGTCAAGGTTTACATGTAAGTCGTGTAGAAACAGAGCTAGTTGCGTTTCGGTAGAGAAACCTTTGCGGAACCCGTGCTGTGCCGAATGAAAAAATTGATTTGCGTCCAAATGATTTATGATCAGGGAGTAGATGACGTGTTCCATGATTTTGCAAGGAAGACTAGTTGGAGAAATGGGTCGATAATTTAGCGGTGTGTTCTTATTACCAGACTTGTAGATGGGAATGACTTCCACCTTCCAGTCGTGAGGCATGGAACCTGTAGAAAGTGACTGCGAGAATATAAGACACAAAAATGATGAAGAAATATATTTTGTATCTTTTAGCAGTTTAGAGTTTATACCACCTATACCTGCTGAGGATGAAACTTTAAGGTTTTCAATTATGCGCAAAACACCATCAGGATAAAACACCACGCTCGGCATGCTAGAAACTATGTTGCAGGGGACATTAGTCAATGTAACGTTATTATGATTAGAAAATACTGACGAAAATGCGTTGTTAAATATGAGTGCGAACTCAGTTTCAGGCACGATTTCACCCATATCATCAACAAGAGCTACAGTGCGTGTGTTACTTGGGTTGATAACTTTCCAAAATTTCTTGGGGTTGTCTGCTAACATTTTAGGTAAGTCATTATTGAAAAAAGACCATTTGGCATTGCGGACAGCACGTAAGTATTCACTCTCAGCGGCGTAATATTTATCCCATGAAGTTGGGCTTGGTTTCAACTTGGCACTACGAAAAAGTCTTTTTTTCTTATTTTCCAACCTCTTTAAATTGTTATTGAACCAGGGATTCTGATGATTCGCACGGAATGTTAGTTTCGGAATATACTTGTTTGCTAGTTCATTCATTTTATTTCTAAACAGTTCCCAGTTGGTCTTCAACAGACCGTTCATTGAATGAGGTTTCAAAGACTGCAAAAAAGTGCATAATTCTTCATTTATAGCTTCAAAATTTGCTTTTTCATACAGGTTGATAGTTTTGCTGGAAAGAACACGGGGTGCTGGGGCAAAGTCAAATGTGGCATGAATTACACTGTGGTCGCTGATAGGACGAAGGTAGGTGACCGATGATAATGTCTCTGGATGGTCAGTAAGTATAAGGTCCAAAATGTTTGCGCAGTCGCGCGTTACACGTGTCGGCTCTGAGATAAGCTGTGTTAAGTTGAAATTCAAACAGATGTCGATGAAATCCTTCGCCTCAGTGTTATTTAATGTGGAAGTTAGGTTATTCCAATCAATAATGGGAAAGTTGAAATCACCGAACACAAGGATATGGGCGTTAGGATGGCTTACTGTAATCTGGCATAAAGTACTGTTAAGTTCTGGCGAGAAGTTTGGATTACTGGTAGGTGACCTGTAGCACACACCTAGAAGGACATATCGAGGGGAAGAACGAATAAGAAGCCATAGTATTTCTAAGTTCGAAGAAATAATAATGGGTGTACAGGATAATTCACGACTACAAGCAATAAGAACGCCCCCCCCCCCCCCCCCCCCCCCCCGCGTGCCCCTTGACGGTCGCAGCGATAAACATCGAAGTTTGGTAAGTCTTGGACTACTTCAGCGTCCCTAATTTCACTTGTGAGCCACGTTTCCGTTATAACTAGCAAGTTGCTGTTAGATGACGTCACGAGATTTGATATTGCGTCACGTTTGGGAATGAAACTGCGGGCATTAGTGTAAACGATAGATAGGGAAAGGTTTTTCTTAGCGGCGGAAGGGCGGTTATTAACTGCATGAATTTTGTGCAATGATTGCTACTGAATATTTTTAACTGATTTCGTCAAATCGTCATATTCATAGCGCTGGGAACCTATGACGAGCGTTTTGAAACGCATGGAAAAAGGCAGAGATTGACTTTTGGCGTAGGCGATAAGATGTTTTCGGGCGTTCCGAACTGCGGGTGAAAAATCTTCGCTCACGCTATAATTTGTGCCTTTCAGTTTGCGGCTGTTAGACAGGACAGATTCTTTCGTTTTATATGACGCGAATTTGATAATGATGGGACGGTGCCGGTTAGGTGAATAGCGTCCAAGGCGATGAGCACGTTCAATATCTTTGGACTCAAGGTTTACATTCATGATATCCGTGATTTCATCAATGATCAGCTTTTCTAATTGTGCGAAGGTTTCTTAGGGGTTAGTATCAGGAAGGCCATAGAAAATTATATTATTCCTTCGGGACCGGTTGTCTGCATCGTCTAGGCGATTTACGAGGCCGGATATCACACTGGCAGTTTGAGCAGCGGCATATTTGACAGCTTCTAATTCATTTTGAAGTGGTATCATGGCCTGGTAATGATGTTCCAGTTCGGTCATTCGTTTGTTCAAGTCCATTAGAATCTTATCAGTATATAAAATCTGACTTTTTAAGCCTTGAACTTCACTGATTAGTGTATTCTGACTGGCTGAAATCTTCTGCAATTCTTTCAACACAACGTTCGTGTCGGGTCCCGGGTTAGTTTCAACGTCGCCAGAGAGTATTAGTAAGCGGCGAATCCCTTCCACACATTCAGGATGGTTCTCCGGCCATTCTCCAGCTGGAAAGAAGTCGAGCGTGATTTCGCGATACCAGTGCTGTGGTGCTGATTTGTTCGATTGTGGTGCCGGGACGCCGTCCTGCTGCAAAGCCCAAGCGGTACAGGGCTGTGGGCAGCGAATGAGGCTCTAGAATACGTGCGACTGTCGTTCCTTGCGCCGCTTTTTCCAAAAACAAGAGCAATGCGGCCAGTGGTGGTTACCCCAGCTGAGATCATGACAAAAACCGCATGGAAGTTTGGAAAAACTGTCCAACTGGCTGCACCAGCAAGCTCTGACATCGGAACAAGCACAGGAGAGTTCGATCAGAATGTCAGAAACAATGTGGCCAAATCTTAAAAAAATCGCAGGCCCAATTATGAACCAATGTGCGTGACGGTAATTATGGCGCACCCTGTAAATCTGAAGCAGCGAATCTAACCGATCACCAATGACCTTGTGTCTCTATAATATTCACCAGTCGTGTCAGTTCGATCCAGAGAGCTTGAGCGGTGAACTACGTTTGAACAGAGGGCGTGTGCCTTTTGAATAAACTTTTGAAGTGCGTCGATAAGAAAAAAAAGCACATGCTTTGTTCTGGTTTAGCGCATCCCAGGTTCGTTCCGATTCAGTTTCAGTTTGCTAAACAGATTCGGCGCAGTGCGCTTTGTCCCCGGTCTCCCATGTTGCTGGCATATGTCGCCAAAATAAACGTAATTCACTCAGATTTACACAAAAGATACTATTGTTTTTAACTTATCGCTTACTCGGACTCAAACTCACCCGCATTCTACTCAGCCGGGCTGACTCGGACTCGAGACTCAAGAAAGACAGGGAGATAAATCAAACTAGCGTGCATTTGCCACGTTCCCTCATTTCCCTGCCGTAGATCTGTGCGAAAGTATGGCCTCTGAGATTGCCTCGATCTTGGAGGTTATGTTCAGAGAATAACAATGGACAAACCTGAGCAGGCTGCACATTTGCCTCGTTGCCAGCTTGATCGGTGGCAGGGGACTTTCGCTGCTTCCTTTTCTTGCGCTCCACGATGCCCTTGGACTTCGCGGAAGAAGACGATTTCGTCGAGGAGGCAGATCCTCTCCGGCCCTCGGCGCCTCTTGAGGGGGTCACCGAAGCGGTCGCAGAGGACGCGCTCTTTGAATCGGTCCCGTGAGAGAAGCCCTTCGACTCGGCCATGCTTACGCACTGAAGGGTAGTGAACTTGCCCAGCGGGGACTCGAAAATCTAGGGGCTGGTTCGGGACAAAGAACGTCTCGATGGAGCGAACCGCAGGCTTTCTTCTTCTTCTGCCCCGTTCCTCGAGACGGCGCGTTCAGTGACAGCACCCCAAGCGGATGAGGCAAACAAAACATCCAAAAAGAATTAATAAATAAATTAAAAGAAGCGTTAAGAAGCATCAGTTAAATTATAATATGGACATAATGTCCAGAAACATAATAGTTGGTTAAGAGGAACGCCGTAGTGGAGGACTCTTGATTAAATTTGCCCTCCGTAAGGCAGTGGCGCACCAATATTTTTCAAGAGGGGGTAAGAGGTCGGGCGAGCTTCCATCTACCCGGACTCTCCCTCCTTATATAAATATATTTACAGAATTCCTTCATCGACGCAGTGGCTTTAATGCATGGTAAGGGGGGGGGGGGGGGGGGTGAGGGATGCCTGTGTAAAGTCAAAATAGTTTGGATGCATTTCCGTACAAGTTGGCGGCGAGGAAATCAAAATACGGGATATCATACTTACAGTTGAAACTTGATTTAACGAAGTAATGATCTCGCTCGAATTATTTCGTTAAATCGGGAAGTTGGTAGGAATGAGAAAGGAATTTTTGGTACTTCAAAATCTAAAATTGTGACGTAGCGACACTCAAAGGCTATACAGTGGCATTGCATTTGCCGCTGACCGTCGCATTTCTTGCGTCCCCTTGTGACAGCCTGATTCATGCACGCCTTTTCTTCGAGGTTGAGCGCTTTTCTTGGGAGGCGATGCAGGCCAGGTAGACGGTCACATGAAGTTGTGACAGGCTGCCGATATACAAAGACACGGAGAGCGAACGCAGGGTTGTACAAGCAGGCCCAGCAAGAAGGAGGAGGAAACAACTTTATTAAGCCAAAAAGTTGCGATGAGGTGATCGGCGCCATCTGTCACATAAACCATGAAGTAACGAGAGCAACCACCGCCACTCCTAGTGCCATTTGGTACGTACGAGCGCTACCGACTGCAGAGTTCGTTGCTCCATGCATGGGCACGGCGTGCAGCCTCGCTAAAATAAAGATATGGCCGTGACTAGGGCGTCTAGATGTTTTAGCGCGATAGCGTTAGAGCGCACGCTGAAAGAAAAACCCGTCTGTGTCAAAATTCGAAAGAGATCGCCGCTTTTTCTACTCATTTACTTCAGGAAAACTTCTTTACATCAGGTTTTCTTTAATCGAGTTTCGTTAACCTGGGAATGATGACAGCATTGAGCCCTATGGGTACCTGCCGGAGAAGGGAAATGTCTTCGTTAGATCGGGAACTTCGTAAAATCGGGTTTCGTTAGATCGAGTATTATCTGTATTGGCGTAATCAAGCCAGAATCAACAAAAAATAGAAATACAATATCAAACGGCGCAACCAATACAAAGTCAAAGTGCACATAAGATAGACCGCCATCAGTTACAACGACGTAAAGGAAACCAGTATTTCCGGTTATATTTACTAACTATCATTTATTTATTAGTTATTTATTCGTTTTTACATACCGCAGCCCATCTTGAGCTGTAGCAGGAGTGCCGATAACATCATATGTCAATTGCAGACAAAAATTTGGTCAGGTGCAAAGAAGGAACATTTCCGGGCAACGCAATCCTACGTTCATTTGTTGAGGGAACGAAAACTGCTTTTACACGTCATTTCTGGGTTGGAATGGTAACAGATTTAGGCTGTGAGAGCTACGAATAGGGGAAGGTTCAGAAAACTTAATGGATTTGTCTTAGCGGGCACTGCATGAACATTAAGGTGTTCAGGAACTTCATGTATTTGTTGTGGCGACATCTTGCCGGAGTGGTTAAGTTTAGACTAGAGAGGTTAGCAGAAGGTGAAAAATCCCTATCGTAGCGACGGTAGGTAAAACGAACAGCCTTCCTTTGTAAAGACTCAAGCTTCTTAATATCGTTTTTAATGAAAATAATTCTAAATAACAGATGCATATTCAAGGATTAGGCGGACTGATATTTTGTATGCTAGCAGTTTAGCTTCTTGAGGAGCCACACGAAGGGTGCGTTGGAGATAGCCGAGTTTTTTAAATGCTTTATTACACATTACTTCAATATGCTCACTCCAAGATAAATTGTGAGTGAACAGAAGTTCAAGGTACTTATATTGGGATACTTTTTGCAGCAAGGAGTTATTAAAAGAGTGCGAAAAGAGGGAAGGAGTTTAAAAAAAAAACAAGAAAGAAACGATGAAGTTTATGCTCATCTGTCAGGTGTCACACCATGAGCAAAAGTGTGAGAATGCGTCTTCACGAACAGTATGATCTTTAGGATAGTGAACATTGTGGTAGAGGACGTAATCATCAGCATAGAGATGTATGCTAGTGATTATACTTCCTAGCAAGTCATTAATAGAATGTAGAAAGAGAAGTGGGTCGAGGACTGAGCCCTGCGGCATGCCAGAGGAAACCTTAGCGTAGCGATATGGGAATCAGAAACATTATAATGCACATATTGGGAACCGTCGGAGAGAAAATTCGCAATCCAATCTACGAGTTTATGATTATTTAGGATCAGGCTGAGTTTAAATAGTATTTTATGGTGAACCACAGCATCGAACGCTTTGGACAAATCTAGGAAAATTACATCAACCTGCGTACCAAGGTCTAGTGCTTCATCAATGTCATCAGTGAATTCTACCAGCTGAGTTACGGTGCTAACACCACGACGAAAAGCATGCTGACCATTATTTAGAATGTTATTGGATTCCAGGTTGTCAATGATAAGTTTGTAAATTATATGTTCCAGTAGTTTGCAAGAGTGAGATGTTAGAGAAATCGGTCGGTAGTTAGTTAATATTTGCTTATTACCAGATTTGTGTAAAGGTAGAATTTCAGCACTTGCGAAGTTATCTTGAGCAAAACGGATTGTTAAAGGTAGATGCGATTCTTTAAGAGCTTTTAGTAGATTCCTCATTAATTACAGGAGTGGCATTATCAATCCCACGAGGAAAGGTGCATTGCCAATTTTTATAGCTTTTAAGAAGCTGGGGTAATGTTGATCTAAAAAAGAAAATCTTCGCCAATTTCAGCGTTCAGGTCGAAGTTCCTCCTTCACGTCATTATGGGCACCCTGCAATGCAGTTTGCCGGTACATGTCGCGCCACCTGGCAGCGGCGGTGAGCACCTGCGGGTAGGCCCTCACCGTCATTTCACCATTGTCCGTGGTGCGCTCAGGCCCGCCTGCAAGCCTGCTTTTCCAATTTTCCAATGGATTCCCCGCGGCCTCTTGGCAGCTTCTTCGTGAGAAGTGTGAACAAAAAGAACAAGCGCAGATACTGCTGCGTTAAGAAATGTCACAACCGCGAAGGGGATGTCGGCATCAAATTGTACCGCTTCCCTTTAAAACCGGGGTAAGCAACCCGGCGGCTGAAGTGGATCGTCGCGGTTCGTGTCGGTCTTGCGAATTTCTGTTAAACGAACTAAGACGGAAGTGCAAAAACAAGAAAAAGAAATGAAAATGAGCCAGCAGCGGCATCTGCAAAAATACACAATAACTGCATAAACATGCGTGAACTGATTCCGGCTGTTGTAAATCAGTTTTGATAGTTGTTTAGCTCGTCTTGCTTCAAAACAAACTTGCAGTAGTTGTTAGGTGTCAAATCTAGCTTCGTAAGCGCTTGTATGCGCTGTGCTTCTTCCTGCGCCAAGATCAAGACGCGAATGCTGGAACCGAGCTCATTCGTGCCGATGTTTTCTCGCGCTTACAACAACAGCACTAAGGTTGGAGTACACTGCAGAACACGTCGAGTATTCGAAAATTAGCATTTCCCTCGCGCACACAAGCGCATGTTTGTTCAGTCTTCACGTTGTTTAGTCTCAGCTGATTACTCTCTATGATGCTTCAGCGGTAATGCCCTCTCACAGTCGAGCCCGAACGACAATACCAGAATATGCTCGAGGCACTTCGTCAACGGACAACAAAGCACTTACCTGCCAATTCGCCAAAACCTATACAATGTGAGGGGCAAGGCACGCTCCAAGTAAGGAAGCGACAAATGACAGTTCAAAGACGTCCACGGCCGTATTTGCTCACTTTAGTGGCATAAAATAATGGTTTGTTAACGCACTTCGAGATCGACGTCGTAAGCATACTTACTTTGTTGTGACAAATACTTCGCGACCTGCGGTGGTTGCTTAGTGGCTGCGGTGTTTGGATGCTGAGCGCGAGGTCGCGGGAATAAATCCCGGCCACGGCGGCGGAATTTCGATGGGGTCGAAATACCAGAACACCCGTTTAATTAGATTTAGGTCCACTTTAAAGAACCTCAAGCGGTCCAAATTATTCCGGAGTCTCCCACCACGGCGTGCCTCCTAATCAGATCGTGGTTTTGGCACCTAAAACACCACAATTTAATTTAAGCACCTCACTGTGATGTCCGTGCTGTTTACTTCTTTGACACGGTATACGTGGTTGTAGTAAAAGATTTTACGTCCTTTCTCAAGCGTCGGTGGTTCAAAATGGTCCTCGACGTTTTCGATTGCATTAAAACCGCAATTTAGAACGTCCGAAAAGTTTCAAACGAGCGCCGCAAGAGCATGCCTCCGCAACAGCGGCCGCCTCGGTGTTTCGCGCAACCGACACGGTGGCGCTGACAGCTGAGCCGATCGCCGCGCCGCCTGACCATTGCAGGGAGCCTATACAGCAGTTTTAGCGGGATCACCACTCCGCTTTGAGCGCCGTAGTCTAGTGACCTGTTGTGACAAGTGTAGAACATGTTTCGTCAACCATGGTATTGCTCATTTTTTTTCTTGGTTCTACCGGCGACAAAACGGTGAATGCATGAGAGAATAAGGTTTTCGAAATGAGAAACTAAATTATTAACATTATTACCCGCGCTCATTTGCACAAAGTAATCGAAATTTTCCCTCAAGGTATCAATATGGAAGCATCATTCAAACGATCGAATTTTGGAAATGAGGTGTACGAAACGCGTACATTTTTTTACCGGAAAATAAATACTAACTGAAGCTGTTATATGGTCCGAAATACCTTCAACAACTTCGCACTCGAAACCGTCAACCACGAGGCAATGGCTGAGAAAAACTAGATCTACAATGTTTCACCTCTGGCAGGCTGCTCTAATACATATATCGTTTTAAGACCAGTCGACTGCGATAGCTCAAGAAGCTCCTTCGATGAGCGAACCTCATCACCAGGCGGAGTCAATGGTGGCCACGGTATATCTGGAGCATTAAAATCCTCCATGAGCAGTGTGTCTGAAGAGGGGATGATACAGTCATGCGAATACGTATTCAGACTAGGTAAGAGGTCAGAAAGTGAAGATGGAGGGCTGTATAGGACGCCGACTATTACTGATGGCCTTACAGTGTATACCTTACACCAAGCAGATTCTAGTCCGGTTGGAGCTCGGATTCCAGAATATTAATGCGATGGCCCTACGGGAGGACCCCATGTCGCAAGAAAATGCGGCGTCGATGTTGGTATGAGAAAATCCTCTCCAACCACGCATCCCGATCCCCGCAGGCGCATAGACGTTATTGAAGTAACTGATTTTCTCAAAGTAAAACGCGTCCGAAAATTCATAAAGTACAACTTACACACAACCAACAGGCATGATAGCGTCGGACTGTAATTTGAATATGCGAGAAAACATAATTATGTTACACTGAAACTCAAGACACTAACTCATTTTTTTAGATGTCGTTTGAGAACTGTCCTCGTGGGAGCGGCGCGCCCCGCTAGGTACCTGCAACACCATCCAGATGGCGCTCGCCTCCGCAATCCACTAGGGTGCCTCGATGCGCGCTCCCCCGCTTAGGGTGAGGTCACCCTTTGAACCAGCCGGCGCCGCCTAAACCTGTTTTCGCGCGCTCCCTCCGCCATTGCGTTGCCCGCGTCGACTTCGCCGCGCTGCTGTGCGGGCGTCCTCGAAACGCTGCTGCGTTCGCGCGGCTTTCATCGGCGTAGAATGCCTGGATGTTGTGTTCCTCAGTGCTCCAACCATTCGAGAAATGGTTGGAGGATGTTCCATTTTCCAAGGGACCCAAAAAGGCGGCTTCTGTGGCTGGTGCGAGTCAAGCGTGACAAGTGGCAACCGACGAACTCCTCGTGTGTCTGCAGCGTAAGTGCCACATGTTGGTTCAGTGCTGTTTTTGTTGCGATTTATTTGTATTTTGTTGCGTTTGGGCAGCTAAGTGTCGTTCAATATTCTTCTTGCTCGGCTTAAAAAAGCTGCGTGAAACACTAAAACAAAGTAAATGAGTTTCACTACAGCGCGGTACAGGCCATTGTCTGCCGCTTGCTTGTTCGCATCCGAAATTGCACGACACGTGTCCGCTGGGGAATACGTACCACGCGTGCTTTCGCCGCTTCTTTTCATTCAAAGGTAATTGCCTTTACTAGGCGCTTGCCAGCGAATTGCGGTCTGGGCCCAAACATTGCATCAAGGCACAGAGCATGAGGACAAGCAAGGGCACATAAGCTGTGGCAATTACTGTGCAAATGGATGGTCCAGGAACCAATTTTGATTAATTCACTCACGATTTCTGAAGTTGTTTTTGACATGTGTGCGGCGTTGGGTAGCTTCCGCTGCCTATTAACCGGACGCTTCGTCCTACGACGCCGCATTATGTCAGTAAATGAGATTAACAGAGATCGTTGTTATGTGCAGATTGAGGCGCTCATTCGAGTAATTCGCCTGATATTTCGACTAATTTGTTCTTTGGCCTGTTAACCCGACGCTTCGTTCTGCGATGGCGGATTAAGTCAGTGAATGAGATAGACAGGATATGTTATGTGCAGATTGAGGCTCTCATTCGAGTAATTCGACTGATATTTGGACTACTGTGTTCTCTTGCGTGCTGCCTTCATTGTTTTCATTATCGAGCCGGAAATGCGCCGCTAATTTCAATATCAAATTCATCTGCAGGCTCATTTCGAAGCCAGCAGCTTCGAACAGAACCGCGCGGATGGGTGGAAGAAGCTCAAGCCTAATGCTGTACCAACGGTGTTCCCATTCAAAGGTGAGATGCCTCCTGACCCTGGTATTTGTTACCACGTTGCTTATCGGCTCATTATCTACATTTGAAAAAGTTATGTGAGGAAACGATTCATGCGCATACATATTAAATTTTCTGGCGCGCCTTCTATTCTGCTTTTAGTTAACACAATCTTAAATATATGTAATGGGCATTTTTTCTTATTTATCTGTTTCCAGAACTTCCTAAAGAGCGAAGGCCACCAAGGGAACGAAATGCACACGTGCCTGCATTATTCAGTGACGACGCAGCCGCACACAATTCTTCACGAGAAGTGAGAAACGTTCTTCCCTCAACTACGCAGGAATTTTCTCCCGCTGATTCTTCGTCAGACGGGGAGATAAATGAGAGATTGGCGGCTACGGAAACCAACAATGCTAATGGGCAACTTACTTCGACCCCCAGGGATGCACGGCTTCAAGAAACTGCAATAGTTACTGCGACCCAACCCCTCGATTCTGAGGCAGCTGAGCTTAGGAAGAAGATTGCAGATCTCACAGCAGCCAATAATAAGCTTAGACAACATCATAACGAATCTAAGAACACTGTCAAAAAACTACAGATGCAGGTACGCAAGCTGCAGAAAGAGGCAACTAATTTCTCACGAAATACGAAGTTTTTAAATGAAGACCAAATTCGTGCTCTTTCTCGGAACAACAATCATGGTAATTCGTGGTCAGCGCAAACAGTAAAGCAAGGTCTAAAAATTAAATTTGCTTGTGGAACCACCGGGTATGAAACACTCAGAAAGATTGGCTACCCTCTTCCATCCAGCAGAACGTTAGCAAGAAGAATTCAGGGCCTGAAGTTTCTGCCAGGTATCCTGCATGAAGTGATCGACGTCATGAGGTCGAAAGCAGAGGGAATGGAGGACGTGGAGAAAGACTGCGTTCTCTTTTTAGATGAAATGGAGATAGCACCCGGATTTGAACTCGACCGTGGCGAAGACGTGCTTCTGGGAGGAACGACGTTGCCCTCAAAGCCTGAAGAGCCAGCCAATCATGCTTTGGTGTTTATGCTAGGTGGGGTAAACCAGAGATGGAAGCAAGTGATAGCCTATGAATTCACTGGTAGGCACGTGGACGGCTCTGTACTCAAGGCATATGTCCTGGAAATAGTGCAGATATGCAGCCAGATTTCTCTAAGAGTCCGTGTTATCACATGTGACATGGGTGCAGCAAACCGCGCTATGTGGAGAGAATTTGGCTTTTCGAGCCACCGCCATTCGACAACTTCGTGCTCAATACCTCACCCAACCTTAAAAGGGAAGGAACTTTTTTTCATCTCGGACCCGGCACATGTCCTTAAGAACCTGAAAGGACAGCTTCTAAGCTCAAAAGTTTTCACACTCAGTGATACTACAGTAAGCAGGAACGGACTGACGGCCTCGAAGGTGAAATTGGAGCATGTACAGGCCGTCGTGGATTATGACGCAGCCAACGAACTTAAGGTAGCACCAAATTTGTCAGAAACCCACATTAGTTGTGGGCACTTCACCAAAATGAAAGTAGGAGTCGCTGTCCAGCTCTTCCGTGAAGCCCCACCAGCTATTCGGTTCCTAATAAAAGAAGGAGTGATTGAGCCAGAGGCCGAAACAACAGCGTGGTTTATGGACCTCGTTTCTAGGTGGTATGCCCTCATGTCATCGCGTCATCCCACCATGGCGCTAAGCCGCAGGAACATTACTAAATATCATGCCGCCTTGGACACACTACGCACGGCAACAGACACCATCAGAGAACTGAAAATGGGCACTGGATCTCAGTGGAAGCCATCGCAAGCAGGGGTCCTAATTGCGACAACGGCTGTCCTTCGCCTTCAAGAAGTGCTTCTTGGCAGTGAAGGGTATGAATTCCTCCTCACGAGCAGGCTGTTGCAAGACTGCCTAGAAAACCTTTTTTCTGTGGTGCGGCTCATGAAGCCAGTGCCCACTGCGTATGACTTGAAGTGTGCACTCCGACTCGTCAGCGTCAGCCACTTTCTTCACACTCCGAGATCAACAAGCTACGAACTTGACGACCGCGAATACCTTGTCGATCTGCTTGCACATAGCAAGAAGGAATGTGCAGAAAGCGAAGTCGATGAAATCAACGACACGGAAATTCTGTTCATTGAAGAGCTCACGTCAACCGAGTGCCGCATCTTGTTTTACCTTGGCGGTTTTATTTTGAAAGGAATTTTGAAATCTATAACTTGTCCGCAGTGCAAGGCTGCTCTCCTTGGCAAGCCTGACGATCAGTATGCTTCCCTGACTGCACTCAAGGAATACGTCAGGGATGGGCAAAACCTCGTATATCCAAGCGCTGATGTCATGAAAACTTTAAAAAACTACGAGGAACATTTCACCGCTGTCAACTCATGGTGCACAGGCAAATTTTTCACCATGAAGTCGCCACTTCGTTCTCTGATAGCCTATCTCGAAGGCATAGACAAACCCTCAGTGAACACATGCATGGCTCACAAAGAACGAATAAGCAAAATGCTGACTGCTGCATATGCCAGAGTGAGGCTCCGAATTCATCTCCGACAAATTCCGAGCACTCATCCTAGTGGCCACGGAAGCAAGACTTGTGCAGGGGTCAGCCTTGCGTAAGCAAGCTGGAATCTGCAGTTCTGCGAGCCTTTTCCTTCAAAGTCTGAAGTCTGCATCTATATATATAGTGATCACAACTATTTTATCAATTACGGTCTATTTAACATAAATGTCGACTTTTAAAAAGTGCAATAATGTTCAGTGTTCACGTTCCCATTAAACACAAATCTCTAACTTTGTGTGTTTTCATAAGCACTGAATAAATGATTTCATGTTTGCTTGGGTAACAGCTTTTGTATTCATCTGGCTGTTACCAGACGAAAAGGGGACTTTATATTTTATTACCGTTGCTGATGCTGTTTCTTCAAAGCGTGCAGAACCAAGACGTTGTTGCATTGACCGCGTCGGCTGAATTTTCTTACCGATCAAATTCACTCGCATTGGGACATCAGTGAGGTTTCCCATGCAATCCTGTTTACCGCGCCTCCGTTCACGAAGAAAAATGCCCATTCAGCCTTTTAACGCCCTCCGCATAACAGCGCGGGAGAAAGGGGGTTAGCCCCAGTCGCTGCCGAGCGTGAGATAGGGAGCCGGAAAGCGGAGGAGTCCGTTCTCCGCGAGAACGAGCATGCAGTGGGAACGAGAATGGCGGCCGCCGTAGCAGACGACGCAGATGTCCTCACCCTAAGCGGGGGCGCGCGCATCGAGGCACCCTACAATCCACGGCAGCGGCGGCGCCCGCCATGGGGTAGAAACAAAAAGAAGAACCAGAAAGCTCGCCCTCGTGCATAGCGTTCGCCGCCATTGTTTGCAGGAAAACATTACGGTTACATAAGCTGCAGCTGCCGGGAAGCGGGAGAAGCAGGCAGGGACCTCTGAATGCTATCGCGTTCCAACACTTAAAGGCGAAGCTTAAGCGCCCTCCAAATTTTTGCAGTCATTGTGGAGCGGCACATTCCAGAGGCTAACCCTAGTGAAGCAATCTGGCGTCAAAGATGCCCAGTGAAGAGCGGCACACACCTATTGGCGCCTGCCCAGTGCCCCTGTTGGCATCAAAGAGGCTCACTGAAGACGAGCACAGATCGAGTGGCACATATCCAGTGCACCAAGTCGGCGTCAAATATTTTCTTCGCCCAGCGGTACCTACCCGGTCAGGCATGTACTGTGACCGATGTACGCGTGCAACAGTTTCGCTGAAGGGCGGCACATGTATACACATTGCCACATATACTCAGTGAAACAAGTTTTTTCGACATTTGGTTTCGAATCCATGTCACACCGACGCATCGCGAAGACACCAGCCTGCCGTACTTCTTGCACTGCCGCTAGTTTAAAAAAAAAAGAATACGCGCGGCCTGCCACGTCAGGCAGGCTGCAATGGGTGGGAATGACTCGGCCGTAGGCGTAGTTGCATTCTCGGCCGCTTGGCTGAGCCGAACGGCGCTAGCGGTCGGGGACAGCACGCGTCGGTTTCCACGGGCGACGGCGTTCTAAGTACGTTCCTAACGCATTTTCTACACTCTTAAACAAATCTACACTTTTTGGGTCGTATTTTGCCACACGGCAATAATCGTCATCTGTCTTGCTTGCGTATCCTTTCTTGAAAACGCTGCGCTCGCTACCTTCCTGTCGAGAATGCTCTGTCATGCTGAGAACGCGCATGCTGTTTTCTTGAATTGGAAGTACTGGGCTCAAAGCGTTGAAGGAAGGAAATTCGGACATGACAGATGACGATTATCTTTGTATGGCAAGATACGACCCAAAGGGCGTAATTTTGCTTAAGAGTGTAGGCCGATCCAAAAGAACAGTCCCCGACGGTGGCGCCCACGGCGGATGAGAGCGTTTAGATGCGCGCGACAAGCCGCACCTTTTTTTTTTAATCCAGCGGCCGTACTTCTTGCCTTGGAGGCCAAACGCAGATTTCTCGGTATTGCCACTAGATGACGCAGCTTGTCCAGAAAGAGGAGCGATAGAGTAGCCCGGTTGGCGCATGACGGGTTTCTCAGCATTCACACGCACTAGCGCGTCATGCATTTGGAGGCCACGCACAAGCTTTGTGGCGGCGGCGCTAGATCGCGACGAGTGTTTTTAGGGAAGTGCGAAAGGAGTATCCCGCTGCGGTACATGCCTCATATATCGATAAGTTGGGTCGCTGTATTGTTTCAGTGCTAACGCATTACCGTCGACAGTCATAGTAAGATGAGTCAGCCGATTTCTTTCTTTTGTTTGTGTGTTGTTCTGATATAAAAGAAAATTGAACGGGTACTTGCTATCCTTACGTGGATGAATGCGGTAGTATTGCGAACACCGCGTGATGCCTATGCTCTTTCATTCGCCTTAATTTAACTTCGCCATAAGTAACACCAAAGGTCGTGGGTTCGACCACACCAAAGGTCGAGCGCTCAACTCTCACTAAAGGTCGTGGGCTCGAGTGCCCTAATAGTCTCTCTCTCTCTTATCTATCTTAATTAACTTCATCTTAATAAACACCAAAGGGCGTGGGTTCGAGTGACTCAATTAACGCTACCTTAATTGTCGCTTAATTCTCTTTAATTAACACCAAAGGACGTCGGTTTAGCTCCTACCAAAGGTCGAGTGTTCGACTCCCAGCGTTCGTAGGTCGTGGGTTCGAGTGCCTTTATTAACTCTATCTTAATTAACTACGCCTTAATTACATTTGCCCTGTGGGAAGCGGTGCGAAGACGTAACCGCCGTGGTCACGGTTTATTTAGCCCGGCCAGCCATGGTCCCGCCAGAGATCTCGGGAACGGCAGCTACCGCGGCTCTCAGGTCGAGTACGCTAGCGTCTTCTATTCTCGCGCTCTGTCCTCGTGAGCCGCCTTCTTCTTTACCGGCTCTGGAGGCGATAGTCCCGCCGCTACGGAGCCCCGTCCTAGTGCGAAGCGTGATTGAAATGCGTGCAAAAGGCGCGCGTTGTCTAGTGCGTTGCAACTCGGCAAGCAGAGTTGAGGCGTATCGGCCGGTTTTTGCCGCGTGCCGCGAGTTCAGGCCTTTGAGGGGAACAACGCTAAAGACGGTGTCGTCGAACGGCGCGTAACGGCAGCAGTGGCGTTGGTGGTGAAACCGCTTCACTCTCAAAGTAGGCATCTGGATCCTCCCATGCTGTAATGCTACGGCCACCTTCGAACGAATGATGGGCTCTTTGCTTCAAGGGTACGAATGCTCCACCTGTTTGTGGTATCAGGACAACGTCATGATTTCTCGCCCACACTCGACAGGCATCTCGGTCGTCTGTCAGCGATTCTTGACGTGTTCCGCCGGGCCGGTCTTCAGTCGAGCACTCCAAATGTCACTTCGCTCACCGCTAAATCACCATCCTTGGACAACTCGTGGAGGCAAGAGGCGTGCGACCTGATGCAGGCAAAATTCGCGTCGTTACGCACTTAACTGTCCCGAAGTCTGCAAAGGACGTTCATAGTTTCGCTGGGCTGTGCTCCTATTTCCTGCTCATTGTAAGTGATTTCGCAACCATTACACGTTCCCTTACCGAACTCTTGAAGAAAGACATCCCATTTTCTTGGTGTCCTGATCATGCCGCGTCTTTTTCTCCTCGCACTATCTCCTTACCACGCCTCCCATCCTGGCCCACTTTGACCCGACTGCCTCAACGGAAGTTCGAACGGATGCCAGCGGTCACGGCATAGGAGCAGTGTTAACGCAACGCCTGCGTGGACATGGTCGCGTCATGACCTATGCAAGCGGACTTCTATCACCCGCCGAGTACAATTATTCAATCCCAGACTGCGAGTGCCTCGCTCCTGGAAGGGCAGTTGCGAAGTTTCGTCCATACTTGTACGCACGCCCATTCTGTGTCATAACTGATCATGCTCAACGCTCTCTGTTGGCTATATATCCTCACTCAAGAACCCCGCAGGACGACTCGCTCGCTGGACTTTGCGCCTGCAAGAATATACCTTCTCTATCGTATGCAGGACGGGACGACTGCACCAAGATTCAGGTTTGTCCCGCTACCCCGTGGAAGAACCGGCAGATGCGGACGTCATCGCTTCCGTTTTCTCTGTCTCACAGTAGCTTAATATCGGCGACGAGCAACGCCTTCCTTCGTTACGAGCCCTCATCGACCTGCTCGAGTCAACGCCTGGTGAAGCCCCTCTTCGGATGTTTCTTCTCAAGGAGGAGACATTATGCCACCGTAATTTTGATCCCCACGGACCTGACCTTCTGCTCGTCATCCAATCGCACCTGCATTCGACCGTTCTCCGCCAACTTCCCGACGCTCCCTTGGCTGGACACCTGGGCATCTCGCACACATACGACCGTGTACAACGTCGCTTCTTTTGGCCAGGTCTTGTCCGCTCCGTGCGGCGTTCCGTTGCCGCTTGTGAGCTCTCTCAGCGCCCGAAGGAGCACTCCGCTCTTCCAGCTGGATGTCTCCAGGCAATCGACGTCCCGGCCGAAGCCTTTTCTCGCTTGGTCTAGACCTTCTAGGGCCCTTTCCTCTCTCGAGCTCCGGAAATAAATGGGTCGCTGCCACTACCGATTACGCTACTCGGTACGCCATCACAAGAGCTCTCCCGACAAGTTGTGCTACTGACGTCACTGACTTTCTATTCTACGACATCATTTGAGTGCACAGTGCATATGTCGATTACTAACTGACTGTGCCTGTAACTTTCTCTCAGCATTCGTCGAAGACATCCTCCGCTCTTGCTCGACAAAGCACAGTCAGCACGTCATACCACCCACAGACCAAAAACCTTACGCAGCGCCTCA
Organism: Dermacentor andersoni; assembly: GCF_023375885.2. Lineage (NCBI taxonomy): Eukaryota > Metazoa > Arthropoda > Arachnida > Ixodida > Ixodidae > Dermacentor > Dermacentor andersoni. The sequence continues at coordinate 61,870,120 of NC_092820.1, forward strand.
ACCGGACCATCACCAACGTGCCTCCGAAGTACGTTGCGACATACCACGACGACCGGCATCTTCATTTACCATGGTAAATTCATATGCATTTGACGTCTCATATGCGTTGGGGACGTTTGCGTATAATTCATCGCGTCACGACACCGCCGGCTATTCACCATTATACCTACTATATACGTCCGATAACCCTCGTTGCCCTTGGACACCTTGCTGCCCTCGCCCGCACATTCTGAATACGCCCGCAACGCGATCGCACGCGCCGACCACGCACGGCAGCTCGCCCGCACCCATCTCGAGGCATCGCAGGAGAATCGGGGACGCCTCTATGATTGCCACCATCATGGCGTGCACTTTTCTCCGAGTTCTCTGGTGCTTCTCTGGTAAAACATCCGCCATGTGGGCGCCGTGTGGAAGTTCGAACGGATGCCAGCGGTCACGGCATAGGAGCAGTGTTAACGCAACGCCTGTGTGGACATGGTCGCGTCATGACCTATGCAAGCGGACTTCTATCACCCGCCGAGTACAATTATTCGCCTATGGTGCGACAAGTGACCGATGCCACATATGAAATCATCCCCGCCGACCCCTCAGCGTCGTCGTCAGCTGCAAATGAAATCCTTCACGTAGCGAGACTAAAGGCCTATCACACACCTCTCACGGCGGATACGTAGTTTAAGCACCGGGACGGTGCTTCCACTGCCGGGGGTGACGATGATCAGCAACTGCCGCCATAGTGTGGCTGCATTGAAGAGGAGGAAGACGACGTGCTGCCGATTGATATAATGTCGCCATCTTGGCCACCGTTGGCCTACGTGTGAATATATTGTAAATAGCCTTGTGCATCAGATACACGTAACAATATTTTCTCATGTGTTTGTGTGTTTTGTAGTTCTCTTGATGCAATAGCGTTAAGGGCCCAGTGCCGCAGAAAATTCGGTGTCTGCGTCGGCGGAGTTGCCCATGAGCGACGATTTCCGTATATATTCAGGTTTATACCGTGTACCTCACGGGCGCCATCAATGACGTGTGCAGGCGGGGCGAGTTACCTGATGCCTGGAAACTCGCCCAGACGATCCTCATTCCGAAACCGGGCAAGGCGCCTGGCCTCGATAAGCTTCGCCCCATCTCGCTCACGTCGTACGTGGGTAAGGTGGCCGAGCATGTCGTACTCAACAGAGTCGGCCGGTATCTCGAAGACCAGGACTGTTACACACACCACATGATCGGCTTCTGACCCGGGCTCTCTACTCAGGATACGATGCTTCTCCTGAAACACCAGATCATAGACGCCGGGGCTACTTGGGGCACCCGCGCCATACTCGGCCTTGACCTGGGGTGCTATGCAGGATGCGCCGAGTTTCTCGTTCACACGAGTTTTACCCGAGTTTGCCCGACGGCAGTCAGTGAACGGAGATAGCGCAGAACGCGCAAAAGCTACAGGCAAAAAAATATGTAGACAAAAAGCCGCGTATGACAACGTGAGCGCACCCTGCGCGGAACGCTGCTTCCACGTTTCAAGCGCAGAAGGCTGCACAACGAAACGCGCCAGCGCCGCGTATTGTTATCAGCGGATTATCGCAACTTAGCAATACCGTGACTGTCCCGCTGTCTGTCTGCACACTTGCCGTGAACCGCTTGCCACGCCTTTCCCGGGCGCGTCTAGGGCGTGCCTCCTCTTTCGTGCACTATCATTCTTTCCTCCTTCGAATGCGAACAGGGTACATACGGCGCATTCTTGCACCCACACTTTCACTCAAACGAATACGTTTAAGTACAACAAATAAAATAACGAACATTTTTATTGCTTTAAGTATCTGTTTTTTTGTGTTCAGTGCTAGAAATTTCTGATGACAAACGGAGATCGAGCAAATTATTACATTTTGCACTTCTTGCCGCGAGTGGCGACAGTGAGGCGAAAGCTTAGAAGCATATACATTGAAGAGGGTCACACACACGAGGGCGTTCATACAGTGATAAGTTGCCTAGGGGCGCTGCAGTACCATTCTCAATAAAGTCAGTCATGATCCATGGAGGGTCATGGCCACTCTTTCTCTATTAGGGGAATAGAAACGCAGCGCCGCGGTACGGCTGTTCATCGCAGGCGCTTCACTAGGCTATTAAGGCCCCCGCTTTAGCAACTAAAAACGACACAACGGCGGTCGTTGCAAAATGGCGGTATGTTATTTTAGAGCCCGTAGTGACGCAGTTCAGTGAAAATGTATCAGTTTATCTTTGTGCACGAAGCCTCTGCGATACATCGCGAAAAGTGCGTGCTTCCCAGCGACACAATTCATCGCTTGTCATCGCTTGCCCAGTGAAGGTGCCTCTGAGCGCATGTACGCTGTATATGAGTGTGTTGTGCAGTCGAAGGTGCTTGCGGATTATCTCTGCTGGAGCAAGCAGCGATCGCAGATGGATATCGTAACGACACCGCAGCAATCGCATTTGGCAGGTGAGGGCTCTTGTGTGCAGTTATGAAATCAGACTTCGAACGGAGAGAGGTGTTGGAACTGTTGAGTGCGCAGTGCTTGTGATGAAGAAATGCCATTACACTGGGTCTAGAAGACGAGCGATTCTCGCACGCTGATCGTGTTTACGACGCTGTGGCTCCGTTTCATCACCGATGGCAGAGCAGCCATCTCGTACGACTGCTGCGATAAGCACTCCTCAGCATCGTCGTCCCCCTCGGCGCATCGACGCCTTGCAAGCAGCTACAGTGACGTGCCGACAATTTACTGTGCGCTACGCGCCACAATGCAGGCAATGAAACCGTGTTGTGGGGCCATCTGAGCCCGAGAAGATGTATGCATAAGCCAGCGACAGTCAACGCTTTGTTTTTGATAGTGGTGCTCAGTACATCACCGATGACAGTGCGTTGTGCGTGCTTTATGTCGGCGGTCAAGATTGTTGATGCCTCTCAGCTCGACACCGCGTCGCTGTTGCCGGAAGATAAGTTGGGCGTGGCCCAACTGTAGTGGGTGCGCGCATAAGAGTTACATGCCTCGCGTGGGGCGTGACCTCTGGTTTTGATTGACAGGCGAACTCGTGCTAAACTCGTACATCGCGAAACCCCCTCCGAGTTCAACTCGGGAACATGGCGGCGGCAGCAGCAGCCTGTGTCAATGCATCCAGCGGCAGCAAGCGTCAGTATGACCGTCCGGACCCGTTCACCTACATGACCGACGGAAAGTTTCAGCGTCATTTTCGCCTGACGAAGACATCAGTGCGCTTGCTGTGTGACGTGCTAGGCGAAGGCTCTCGTCTGCGGAGACAGCGTGGCGGGCTTCATTCGCTCACCGTCGTAGAGCGAGTCCTCTGTGCCCTCTGTTTCTACGGGACTGGGACTTTTCAGGGAAGCGTCGGCGCCGAGCGTTACATTGGACGCCATCAAACTACTGTGAGCCACTGTGTCAGAGATATGTCTGACGCGCTTATCGATGCGGCAGTGCGTAAGCGGTGGCTAGCTTTCCCGAATACTGCGGCTGAGCGGGCATATATAAAAGAATGCTTCCTACTTCGTGGGAACATTACGAACGTAGTCGGGTGTGTCGACGGAACGTACGTAGGAATGAATTCGCCTTCAATGTCAGCGTTACTGTGATTAACATTGAAGCAATATTTAGACGCGCCATACTGCCAAATTTGTCACTTCTGTGTAGCCGACTGAAATTTTGTGTTAGCGACATCTCACATGCGGCTGCTTATGATACTGACTTTTTCGCTGGTTGATGACTTTTGTCCGGTTGTTCTACTTGTCTGTCAGGGTGCCTTCCAAATGGCTCACTTTCTTGGGAAAGAGGTTAATTAAGTATAAATAGATAAATGGATATCACAAATTGTGTGAAGTACCCTATGAATGCTAATTTCATAAAGAACTTGGGGTTCTTCATTGGTGAAGTAACTTAGAATGCACAATGCTGAACTTTGGTCATGCGTAATCTATCGGCCGCACTATGAAACAGCGAGGCATTGCACAATTTGTTGCAGCGCGAGATGTGGATGTTGCGCCAAGCCGGTTGTACCTTTGCATTTGTGGCGAAATGAAAATGCATTAAGAATCTTGGTGTGTTGGCTTGCATGAAGAAAATACTTCAGAGTGTTTGCTCTGTTCACTGTCGATGCATGTGCCAGAGGGTCAATGCATCTTCTTTTTTTTGGAGGGGGGGGGGGGCGGCGTTATTCTGGATTGATAAATCATATATTGTCGTCTCATAATGGGGCTCTAATTCTTAAGCAGTAGAACAATGCACTTCCAATGCTCTGCAGAACTCTCTGTACGTGAAGATGTCATGAAGCACCAAGGCAAAATTACATATCGGGAGAAATGTGGTGCAGATGCCAATGAAAAGTGGGTCTTTAACCCACCATGATAAAAATAAATATTGCAGAGCATATAGACCGTTTGTACAGCTTCAGAGCAATGATTACACAAAATGTGATATGCTCAAATGAGTAAACACTTGCCACAATGCCAAAGTAGGATGAGCGACATGCAGCATATATTGGCATTGAACATGTCTCGCCACTGTTATATTTATTGTAAGCCCTCTCTGTCACACCTTTCCCTCCGGCACTCCCTTTACTGAAACGTGGCACTGTCTTTCCGTTGGTGTGATGATGGTAATGGTAACGGCAGCAGCAAGGCTGGTTAATGCTTGCCCCTTTGATTCGTGTGAGTTTAGTGGTAAAAAATACGGCACATGCATACATACACCTGTGCTGCAAAATTTAACACTTGTGATTTTTTGGAGAGCTAATTTGTGTTAGGGTATTTCAAAGATGTGTGCCATTGTGGCCTAATAACTAGAGCATTGGTGAGGTTGAAGACTGGGTGTATTGGTGTAGAAGCTTGAAATTGAATTGCACAACAATTCGACGGGACACAAAGAGAAATACAGACAGCAGAATGCTCTGCTGTATGTGTTACTCTTCTTCGTGTGCCATTGAATTGTTGTGCGATCCAAGTTCAAATAGAGCATTGGGCTTCTTTAGTGCAGGACCGAGGAAGTGTGAGCTATTCGACAATATGCCAGTGCCTTGCCACACAATTATGGAAGTCGGAAGGTTTGCAAACAAAGCTTTGCTTTCTCATCCACCTGCTCATGTAATACAAGCACTGATTGAAAGAATCGTCATACAAAAATAATGGTAAAATCAATGGCCTGTGAAAAGTGTAATTTGTATATTTACACTGTTGACACAATAGGTGCCATACCGGCCTCAAAATTGTACTGGACAGAGCAGTTTGTTTCCTATGTGAAGCACAACCTTCCATTACATGCTGTGCAGATAACCAAGTTCAGTTTGTTTTGATGTGCTACAGAACATTCACTGTAATCTGTTTTTGATTCTAAAGAAGTGCCAAACACCGCCTCTTTTTCAAGGATGTCATGGGAATATTTGGCGAGACCTTTTTACAGCCCCTCATAATGGAAGTGTGGCCAGCCAGCTTTGCTTGGATGCCTTTATAGATTTCTGCTCCTGATCATTGTGTGCTATCAAGTTGCAGAAGTCTATGCAACTGGTGCAAGGCATTACATGTTTCTCTAGTCGTATACAACTTTAGGAGGCTGCGGAATCTGCACTTTAAGGCAGGTGAACACAAGCCTGCACCAATGGGCACGCACTCTAGACTGACATCGTGCCGCCAGACAGACTAATACCTCCTCGTTGGAAAGGGACTATTTCTTTAGACATGGAGGCAATCGACTGCTGCGCTTTGGTCATCTGGGCGGGGCCTCTCCTGTCTTCTGAAGTTTTATCCGACTCTAAAGGATGCTGCTTTTCATACGACACGAAAGGACAAAGTGTACAATTATTTGGCCTATGAAATAGATAGACGAGAAGTGTGCTATGCAAGGGCTTAAAATGTGTGAAAATTAGTACATGCAATTATAAGACAATGTTAAAGAATATGTGGTATCGAACATGTATGTAACGGCACATTTGAATCGGGGAGTGTTGCAGTCATATGCACAGTCTATAGGTGATAGCATGATTAAACTCCTGCTGTTTCCTGTCTTCATTGTGAATTATGCACACCGTTCATCTTGTGGCTAATCAACACGCACTGTATTCTTGCACATAGAAAGAACAAACAGCACAATGACGTGTATGCTGCATTAGTGTATTTTTTATTTACATGGTCAAAGAGTGGCGCAGGTTGTCTTACGTTTTTGCCTATTTTGAAGGGACACCAAGTGCATGTTACAAGTCTCCTAATATGCACAGCACAATGTTTACTGCAATAATTTTATTCATCTTCTTGAATAATAAACAAAATATTAAACTGAAAGCTCCTTTATAAGGTGCCTTCTGTGGGCTCGACAGGAGAGCAGTGAGGGCACCGATACTACTGTTGCAGAGCAGCCCTCTGGACCTCTGCCACACACTCAAGAGCACGTGCCTGGCGCTCGCCTACTGCCACCAGGCGGTTGAGTGCCTCCAGCAGCAGAATGTTTTGCTGCAAAAAAAGTGTGTTGGAATGAATCAGCCGCATACAAACCATTATTTACAAAGAAAAATGCTCGTTGCACTATTAGTACCAAGTGCCATTAACTGTGGAAGCCTTTAGTGTAGTATGCATAATAAAACAATGTGTCGGGACAACGTTGCTTTATTTTTCATAACTGGGGTTTTCTTTTTCAGAGCCAATTGTCATGTTGATTAGTGTGCCAGCAGCTGAGGTGCCCCCCACCTTCACGAGTCTCTACTGTCAGCACCACAAACCTATTTTTGTTCACTGCAAAACAAATGCTTCACCCTACAATCCCGTCTTATACGAGCTGATTGCATCCTATGCCTACAAACATATTTTTATCCCATTACGCAATGTTCTACCATACTCGCCTGTAGTTCTCTCTCCTTGACGTCTATTCTGTCACGCTTATGTAATCACCTGTTATGAATTGGCAACAAGTGATCGAATACGTGCATGGCCTGCCTGCCGCTTTCTGCACAGCCCTTGACATCTCAAGCTTCTTTGTTAACCTCCAGGTTTATGTCCCATATTGCATAACCGGTAGAATGCAATGATTCTAAACTTTTTTCAAGGATATCGGTAACGTGGCGTTCACGATTCGGTAATGCCTTCCATGTGCTGTTCAACCCGTGAAATTTTTGTATAAGTTTCCTGCTTTATATCAGTACCTGCTATTGATATTTCACCTGGATAAAGATACTCTTCCATAAATTTTGCGGGCTTGATGTCACTCATGAATTTCTGTTATCTCGCGAAGTTAGTGAAGGTTACCTTCATCTTTTCCATATTTTCGCTGGCCCGCTTGCATGTAAAAGCACGAACACTCATTGGTTCTCACTGCCTTCTTTAAGCTGCTGGACATTCAGTTCGTTACTACGAAAGTGACTTAATCCGTGCACTCTTATTATGCTAAATATGAAACAGTAGAAATATACTTATCTGCAGTTTGTCGATGTCTCCTTCACTGTGTTGGTAGCGAGATCCATCGTCGGTACCACCTCCTTGTCGCATCGTAGCTATATAGGCTGTCTTCCTTTTTTACACACTATGTAATGTTCGTGACGCTCGCAGTCACGCAGAGTGGATGAACTCGCAGAAGCAGCACCGGACAAGTTGTTTCTTCAGCACGGCGCCGTGAACAGTAGGTGCGCGTTGCGATATGAAAAATCGCCGAAGCTATTGGCAGTCTTACGGTGTGCCCGGAAAGATTGCTGACGGAGGAACAGAACTATCCAAGAAATAGTGGTCATTGTCGAGCCTGATCACTACGTCGCGCACTGCAAGCTCGTTGTACGAGTTTGTTTACACTGGGCCTCTTCGATGTTTAGCCGCCATGCTCGCCCGGTGAATGGATGTGATGACGCCACCACAGCGTTCCCTCGTGCTATAATGCGAAGCGTACTAAATTACAAATTAGTCTAATGCATATTCAGTGTACATGTTGTAAGCTTTAAAATGCTTCTATACCACGTTAAAGTAACTAATAATATTGTACTAAATGCATTTGTTTTATAACTTGCTTGTGCTTGTAATGCACTCGGTGGAACGACAAACAAGTGAAAGAAGGCACGACCATGCACCGAAGATATGATCACGTGAGCCCCAGTTTGTCGACCGCCCAGAAGGCAACGCCCAAGGAATGATAGCCAGCCAGAGTGAATCTAGATAAACCAATAAAACTGGAGGCTTGTCGAAAGATAAACTGTGTCTCGGTACCATTCGTGCTTTCATCTTGGGGTGTCGCCAGAGCTCGTGAAGATCCCGAGTTTCGCCAAACTCGGCGCATCCTGCATAGCACCCCTGGAGAACGCTTTCGATAACATCCAGCACTCGGCAATACTAAAGGCGATCACGGCCTTAGGGCTCGGGCGCCGGTTCTACGAGTTCGTCCGCTCCTTCCTAACCCGTCGCAAGGCCGTGCTCCGTGCCGGAGACCTCACGTCGGAAGAAGTCGAGCTCGGACAGCGTGGCACCCTCCAGGGCTCCGTCCTTTCGCCGACGCTGTTCAACCTGGTGATGATTGGGCTCTCCGAACGCCTGTCGAAGATACAAGGCCTCAACCATACGGTATACGAGGACGACATCACCATCTGGTGCTCCGCGGGGTCGGACGGCTTCATCGAATCCGCTCTGCAGGAGGCAATCGAAACTGCCGAATCCTACCTCAACCACACGGGCCTCAAGTGCTCCTCCGCCAAATCGGAGCTGTTGTTGTACAGCCCAAAACGACAAGGCAAAAGGCCTAAGGGATGGAAACCACCGACCGAGCGCAACATCACTGTCCGCACCAGAGACGGTCGCCCAATCCCCAGGGTCGATTCCATCCGAGTACTGGGAATGATTATCGAGGCGGGCGGATCAAACATCCAAACGGTCCACAAGCTGACGACAAAGACGGACAACGCAATACGACTTGTACGCAGGGTGGCCAACCGTCACCACGGCCTCAAAGAAGACAATCTGCTGCGTCTCGTACAAGCGTTCGTCCTATGCCACTCCACCTACGTCGCAGCAATGCATAAGTGGAAACAATCGGAGCGTGACAAGCTCAATGCACTCATACGAAAGGCAGTGAAGCGGGCCCTTGGGCTCCCGATCACGACGCCGACGTTTCGACTCCTCGAGCTCGGGGTGCACAATACCCTCGAAGAGATCGCTGAGGCTCAGGAGAGAGCGCAGATGATACGTCTGACGATGACGAAGACTGGCCATCACATCTTGCGCGAGCTGGGGTACTTTCCACCGAACACCCAGGATCCACCGGAGCTTACGCCGGTTCCCCGCGAGCTCCGCGACCTGATCACAATCGCACCCATTCCGCGAAACGTCCATCCGGAACACAATCGAGGCAAGCGCCTAGCCCACGTCACCGCGTTCCTCAAACGAATAAACGAGAAAGCGGACGACGTCGCTTTCGTGGACGCCGCCGCCTACCGATGCAACCGAGCCTTCGCCGCGGTAGCCGTCTCGTCCTCGCAACAGACTTTAAAAGCCGCAACGGTACGCACACGTAATCCCGAGGTGGCGGAGCAAGTGGCCATAGCCCTGGCAATGCTCGACGACAAGCGAACGACAATATTCAGTGACTCGAGACCGGCCATAAAAGCGTTCGAGAGAGGAGTCGTCTCCGTCAAGGCGTTACGCATTCTCCGCGGCATTGATCCAAGCACCCTCAAACACCACACCGTTGTCTGGTTTCCCGCCCACCTGGGTCGGATCCCGGGCGCCCCGCCCAACCTCAACGAGACAGCCCACGACGCTGCGCGCGCGCTTACCGACCGCGCCGTCACCCCCGGGCAACCACGTCTCGATGAGTTGGAGGCGAACAGGGACGCCCCAGTAACCTACAATGAAATAACCAAACACTCCTACTTGGGACGACGTCTCTTTCCGCCCCCGCACCCCAAACTAAACAGGCCACAGGCGCTAACGCTACGCTTATTACAGACAGATACCTATCCGAACCCCGTCACCTTACACATCATCTACCCGGACGTCTACCCAGACGATGCGTGCCCCTCGTACGGGGTCACGGCGACACTCGCACACGTGCTCTGGGAGTGCAGAAACGCTCCGCCCGACTCTACCTCCGACAAGTGGGAGAAGACGATATGAAGCCCGCTCCTACAAGATCAGCAATGGGCCGTCCAGCAGGCTCGCGCAGCGGCCGCCAGGTACTCCCTGTCGGTCCCTGCGTGGGAGACGCCCACTGCGCGCTGACGTGCGTCCTGCAGGACTTCTATTAAAGTTTTCCAATCCAATACCGTTTCTTCTGCTAGTGACCCTCTTGAGGATTCTCATGGCGTTAGTCGTCTTGTGCTTTAGTAATCGTTTCGCCGTTGACGCCGTTGACCCCGATTGTCATGCCGAGGCCTCACACACTCTTTCATCTTGTGCCACATTGTATACGTCGCGGCATTCCACAACTGTTACAAGGGAGAAGAAGCCAAAATCAACGTGCTCTGCCGCAGGGTGTACAAGATAGAACTGGGTCTACCCGTGTCCACCAGCACGCACCGCTTGCTCCAGCTCGGGCTTCACAACACGCTTAGCGAAATCGCTGAGGCGCAGCGCACTTAACAACTAGAAAGAGTAGCGGGCACGAGAGCGGGACGCCAGATCATGGAAAGTCTCGGCAACCGTTACCAAGCACAACAGGCCAGAAAGCCGCTGTTCCGGGTGCGATCAGACAAACGCTGAGTCGACCCCATTCCACAGAACGTCCACCCGGACCACAACCGGGGCAGCAAAGTGGCCAGGGCCAGAGCTCTCCTCTACACTTACGGAGACGAAACGGGGACATATTTCGTTGACGCCGCGGAATATGCAGAACGCTCGCGATTCACGGTTGCGGTCGTCGATTCGAGAGGCAAAACGGGCATATCGGCAAGTGTAGCGTGCGAGCGCGCACAAGCGGCGGTGACACTCGCCCTCACGGATCCGACGTACACGACGGTTCTCTGCGACTCGAGACAAGCGGTCAGAAACTTCGCCGAAGGACGGATCTCACGGAGAGCGGCCCGAATCCTGAGCAATTGCCAAGTCCAGCGAGAACTTCTGGTTCACTGGTTCCCGGCGCACATGGGAGAAGTATGGGAGACAAGTCGCAACCGAAATGAGACGGCACATGCCAAGGCGCGCGAGCTCGCGAACCGCGCCGGATACGGTCGTCTATGGGACAGCACCAAAGACTACTTGGCGAGCTACAATGGAATAACCAAGGCCTCCTGCCTGGCCCGCCGAACCTTCCCTCCGCCCAGCGACAAGCTGGACAGGGCGCTGCCTTGCGCAGCCCCGGCCTCGCCGACAAACTCTTGGCCGTCCAGCAGGCCCGCGAGGCGGCGGCGAGGCAACACCTCGACGTCCCCACGTGGGAGACCTAAGGCTCCGTCGGCAAAAGCTCTGTAGGACTATCAATAAAGCTGTTACCAACCAATTTAGGTTTATGTATACGCCACGCATTGCTATATGACATGCGGTATTTGCAGGTTATATTGCCACACCATTCTACCACTAATGTTGCTCATACCTATTGTCTTACGTTCTTGACAAAGTTATTCCTGGAAATTTCCAGACTGACCGCCCACAAACAGACGTCATGAAACAAAACACCGACAGTGCTTTCTGTGTTAAATCTTACCGGAATTAAATATTAAAATTGCGAAGCAATAAGAAAAACCTGAAAATTACTTTTTTTTTTTGCGTGGTTATGCCCTACCTCCTGGATCGGCCCACGCAAGAGGCCACGTTTCTACCAGCAAGCTCGCCTTCACGTTCGCCGCGAGCGTTTCCCGGTAAACAATTAGCGTTATACATAAGCTGCAGTTGCCGGGAAGTGTGCGAAGCAGTCGGGGGATCTTTGAACGCTATCGCGTTCCAAGGCGAAGCTTAAGCGTCCTCCAACACTTTCGAAAGCGGTGCCCAGCAGGCAGTCACTGTGACGAGCTACGTATTCCTCGTACCAAGGAGGTCAAGGCATTGGAATTAATGTGCTTCTAAGCGCCAATAGCTCCTAATATTGTCCATTTGACTTCCATAACATGCTCTAGGCGAAGGCAGACATATCTTTCAGACATTGGCTTGCTCGACAATTTTGCGGAAAGGAATGTGCAAACTTAATTTTAAATTGCTTTTGTTTTGAATGCAACGCTGCTCACGCATCGAACTTCACTTTACAAGAAGGAAGGCATGCCAAGTCCGTCTTTTTCCCGCCTTCTTTATTTCCTCGCTCCGCCCTATTTCTCTCTCTTTCAGCTAGGCCTTTCAAACACCCGCCGCGGTGACTTTGCGGATACGGTGTTGCGCTGCTAAGCACGAGGTCGCGGGATCGAATCCCAGCCGTGGCCACATTTCAACGGGGGAGAACTGCAAAAAGCTCCCGTGTCCCGTGCGTTAGGCCACCTTAAAGATCCAGAGACCCCACTACAGCATGCCTCATAATCAAATCGTACTTTTGGCGCGTAAAAACCTAGAAATCAAGACTTTCAAACACTCATCCCCTTCCCCATGCAGAGTATATTGTAGGCGACGATGCACACAAGCCGGCTCTGCCTTTCATCAAAGAGCTTTCTGGCTCTCTCTCATCATTTCCAGTCTCTCTCGATTTGAGCGGTAAGCTCACATGTCTTTGCGATTGTGGGTTGTCGATTCAGATTAGCTTTCCGGCCGCGTCTTTTGTGCGACTGCTTCGTCCGTGTGGCGCGTTTCGAGTTCTCGTTCAGAACAACCGAGTTTCCATGCGATGGCAAGTGAGCAAGTTGTATTCTTGTGATCTTGTCCGTCACTGCAGCCGCCTCTTCAACGTCTTTTCGAAATACATTCTTCTCGGACTCGGATAGTAGGTTATGGTCCACACCATGGTGTTAGAATAGTTGGTCCACACATTCGCGTGTTGTTGCTACTCGCGCATTTACCGCTTCGCTTACAAGTGTTCCGTTTTGGGTCGTTGGCGCGGCAGTCCTTTTGGGCGGCAGGCCTTTTGTGTGTGTGTGTGTCTCCATGTGTGCGTGTTTCTTTTTTTTTCTTTTTTTAACCCTTTCATCTCCGTCATCTTTCTAACCCCTATCCCCCATCTCCAGTGTAGGGTAGCAAACCGGATACTCCTATCTGGTTAACCTCCCTGCCTTTCCTCGTCATTCTCTCTCTCTCTCTCTCTCTGTCTTGGCTTCTTCAGATAGTGAGAGAAAGAAGAAAACTGTTTATTGAAATGCAGAGAATCCTGTCAGCAAACATGTAGGCACTTACATGCTACTTTAAAGGCTCGGACACAGACAGGCCCAGATAAGAAGGGTGAAAAATGATGATGATGGCGTTGCTGTAAACAGGCCATAGCTTATCAATTATGGCAACGTTTTGAAGAAATATGAAAAAGAAAATTAAAAAGCTTGACGTCGCTTTGAAGCTAGCAGAAGGCGTACGATCCTGGTATCATTCCTACATTTTGTTTACTTTTGAGCAAAGCCCTTTCTGCTGAGCTAACAAGTCACCTTGTCCCTGTATGGACATTTAAACAAAAATATGCTCCCCAGTTTCTAAAAACGCACCACAGTTATCAAAATAAGGGGTGGTGGTCTGTGCAAGGCGGCACAGGTGAATGCCGTGTTCAGACGAAGTCGCATGGCGATGCAAGTGGTACCTGGTCAAGGGTTATAAATTGGCGCTGGACGAACTGCGCCTTAGGGCAGTTCTCCTGGCATAGCATTTCACAGGTAAAATTGAACGGCGTGACCAAACTACAGGCACTCTTTCCTCGCCACACAGCGTGGACGTAGACAGGCAAGGTGACAAATCGGACACCTGCCCTCCCCCCTCCTCAAAAAAAAAAAAAAACAGAGAATGTGTATCAGGGATACCTGGCATAAAAGGACGTGTGACAACACCCACCTGCACACCCTGCCCTCCTTCCTTCCCCCCCCCCCCCCTCCGATAAAAAAAAATTTTATTGCTTACTGCTTACTTGGCCCTGAGCTCCTTCTTGGAGGGCTCGCTTTTTTGGGGCTGGTCTTGAGAGTTCTTCGGTTTGGCTGTTGGTAGCGGGTTCTGGGATCTTAGGTGTGGGTTGGGTTTTGGGATGTTTGAGGCTGTGAACCTCCTGGGTAAGCTTTTGGATTAAATCACGCATAACTGCGTTTTCTTTCTTAAGGTGTTCGATGTCTGTGTTGGGTTTAGGCAGTGGGGGGGATTTTACGTCACCCTTTCGCGAGACGCCCGTCAGGGCCTCTGCGAAGCTCACCTTTTCTGAGGTATATCTGGCTCCTGGAGTCGACGTGGATCTTGATCAGGACCGACCTCGGTCCGACCTCGGTATGGAGAGGGAGCGGGACCGGGACCGGTACGCTCCGAAGTACGCTCCGAAGTCAAGGATATGCTCGTAACACTCCAAAGCACGGTGGAAACATTACAGAATTCTCTAATCGCCCTTATGCACAGAGTCACCGCCATGGAAGCTAATATTCAAACCCTTTTCACACAAACCGCTTCCACCGCTCAAACTGTAGCCATGGACACCACAGGAACCGTCGCCGCCACCCTGCCACCTGTGGCATCCCCTATCCTTCATCATGGCCCACACTAAAACTGACACAACATTGTGGCAATAGAACTGCCGAGGCTACCGCCATAAACAACCCGTTCTCCGTCAACATCTCCGTACTACTCCATGTCAACCCCACGTAATCTTGCTCCAGGAAACGCACAATGCTCCGGTCAGCCTTCCAGGATATCACTCTTTCACTGCGAACAACGCTCCACACGGAGTCTCCACACTCGTTCGAAAAAGAATTACCGCAATCGAACACGATCTCAACGATCGGCGCACCGAACACCTCTTCATTGAGCTCATCCCGCACAGAAAACGAAAGGAAGGAATATTTATCCTCAATATCTACAATACTCCATCTCAACGCCATAGCCGATTTCTAACGCTCTTCAAAAAGGCCCTTAACATCGCAGGCAGCAGCCCCCTTATCATCGGAGGTGACTTCAATCTCCCGCACACAGGATGGGGTTACAGACACAGCTCTGCTGCAGGTCGTAACTTATGGCAAGACTCCCATGATCTCGGGCTTACACTCATTACTGACCCAGCCTTCCCCACTCGCCTCGGCACTTCTACTGAACGAGACACTTTCACCAAAAACGCAGACAACGCCCGTTGGCGCAACACCCAACACGACCTCGGGAGTGATCACTCTATCATCGAAATTACTCTCCCACACCTAACAGCCGTTGTGAGAAGAACAAGGGACTTTACTTGGACGGACTGGGATGCGTTCCGTAAACGCCGTGTAACAGCAACGACGGACACTCCTATTACCGACATAGAATCATGGTCATGCGATCTACTGTCTGATACTAAATCGGCCACCCGCATTATCACAACAGACGCCCCGACTGAGCGCATGGACAGTAGACTCGCCCACCTTATCGAGGCCAAATCATCCATCCTCTCTAGATGGAAGGGACAACGGCTCAATAAAAGACTCAGACGAAAGGTCGCACTTCTAAACAAGGAAATTGAAGCACACTGCCGCGTTCTAAGTCAACAGCAATGGACAGAGCTCTGTCACTCTCTAGACGGGCAACTCCACCACCCCCGCTCGTGGAAAATCCTCAAACATTTGATTGATAGCACCACCACCCGCTCATATCAACAAGATCGCCTCACCAAGCTTTTATTCACAGAAAGCAAGACGCATGGCCAGGACCACGTCAAGAATAGCTTATATCAAAAGTACATCCCATCTCAACCTCACGGCCCATACACAGGGACCTCCAACCCTGCCCTTGATGAAGATTTCAGCGTGGCCGAGATTCATGCTGCCCTACATAAGCTGAACAGCCGTTCAGTGCCAGGCCCAGACCCGGTAAGCCATCTAGCCTCGCCAATCTCCGGCCCATATCGCTAACTTCATGTGTAGGCAAGGTCATGGAGCACACACTCCTAACCCGTGTAATCACCCACCTCGAAGACACATGTGCTTACCCCCACTCGATAATTGGCTTTAGACAGCATCTTTCCACCCAAGACGCTATGCTCCAACTTCAGCATCAAATCCTAGATGGTCAATCCCGTCACACGAAGGCGATCTTGGGCCTCGACCTCGAGCGCGTCTTCGATAATACAAGGCACTCCACCATCCTCGAGCGCATCTCCTTGCTCAACCTTGGAGAACGCACTTACAACTACGTAAGAGACTTTCTATCCAATCGGAAGGCCTTCCTGTCGGTCGGAGACATTCGATCGGAGGAACTCTCCCTCGGCAGCACGGGCACACCGCAAGGCTCTGTCATTTCCCCAATACTGTTTAATCTGGTTATGCTCGGATTAGCAGAAGAAGTACAAAAACTCGACGGCATTGAACACACCATATACGCCGACGACATTACAATCTGGGCTGCAAAGGGCAGTGACGGCCAAATCGAAACGGCCCTACAAGACGCCATTGACGTCGTAGAAAATTATCTTGAAGGCACGGGACTCCGCTGTTCCCCTGAAAAGTCGGAGCTTCTCCTATACAGCCCCACACTGCATGGACGCCCCCCGCGGGGCTCCACGACTAAACGCCAATACGAGGAAATAGAGCTCAACCTGAGGGATGGCAGACCTATACCCGTGGTCCCTTGCATCCGCGTTCTTGGTATGACCATAGAAGCCAACGGAGCTAACTCTACGGCTATCTCAAAGATCCTTCGACAGACCGCCAATACATCCAGACTGCTGAAACGAGTGACCAACCGGCGAGGGGGTATGAAGGAAGAAAGCTTCATCCGCCTTGTCCAATCTTTTATCGTCTGTCACATTACTTATGTTGCGCCCTTTCTCAACTGGTACAAAGCTGAAAAGACTAAACTGGACATCATCATTAGAGGAGCCTATAAGCAGGCCTTAGGACTACCCAACCACACCAGCACGGCACTTCTACTACAATTAGGTATCCACAACACGCTAGACGAGTTAATCGAGGCCCCACGTCTATCTTAACTAGAGCGGCTGACTCTCACGGAAACGGGCCGCAGCATTCTAAACAAGCTTAATATTACCTACCACCGTCAACATGGAGACAAACACCCAATACCACGCGACATTCAGCAATGGATACACGCCGACCCTATTCCGAAAAACATGCACCCAGACTACAACAAAGAACGCAGGAAGGCACGAGTTACTTCCCTCATCAAAGCTTACGCCAACACCGCGGGCGTCCCCTTCGTCGACGCAGCTGAGTACCAAGATGGACGGCGCTTTGCGGCGGTTACCACAGCAGGCGGCTTGCTCCGACATGCTGCCAGCCTCATTACCAAAAATGCCGAGACGGCCGAGGAAGTGGCCATCGCCCTGGCCACTCTTGACCCAGCCTGTCACACCATACTGAGCGATTCTCGCGCAGCAGTCAACAGCTACATCAAAGGTCGTATTTCTCATCAATCACTCCGTATCTTACGACCAGCCCCGCATTCGTCTGAAAATCAAATCACCCTCGTCTGGATCCCAGCACACGCCGGCGTTGTCCACCCGCACCTCACCAACCTCAACGAGGTTACACACTCCGTAGCACGAGGACTAGCCAACCGTGCTGGAGACGGTGCAGGTGCACCCGCAGGACGCGACCGCCTTACAAGATACAACGACCTTGTAAAGTCATTTTACCTCGCAAGAAGAACCTTCCCCACCCCTCACCGCAAGTTAAACAGGGCACAGGCAACCACCCTTCGCCTGTTACAGACGAATACATACCCCTCCCTCACACGCTATCACACTATATACCCCGACATCTACCCGAGCCAGACGTGCAAGGTCTGTAAAACTGAATCGGCAACACTCCCCCACATGCTATGGGAGTGCAAACAACAATACCAAGACCTTAATCCCGTGACCCTCTCGTCGAGATGGCACGCCGCCCTGCGCAGCTCCCATCTCGACGACCAACTCTGGGCGACCCAGCAGGCCTACGAAGCGGCGAAGAGGCAAGACCTCGACGTCCCATCGTGGGAGGCCTAGGCCCAGCCGACTGAACTGCTGGTGCTCATTAAAGTTCACTCTCTCTCTCTCTCTACGCCACTGCTGCATGACATCAATTATCAGCGTCGCCATTTGGCCCTGGACTGCCAAAAACTTCTGCCGTAGCTGAGCCTGCTATTGATCCTGCAGTCGGTAGAGGCCCGTCCGATTCTGCCCTGTAGCCGCACGTCAAGGTCCTCGTATACTATACACAATCCTGTCGCAATGTTTCTGTGTCCACTGGGATTCAGGTGGGTACATGCTTCCTTAAATATGCGTGTATTTGGCTGAATTAACACGGCAAGCTGGGCGAGTCGGTGCAACGAAGTCGGCACCAAAGTGCACTATCTCCGCGAAAGCTTCGATTGGGACCTCGTATGATTTGGTCACGAGCTGAATTATTACAAGAGTGTGGCCCACCTCCTCTTGCAATTGAAACGCCTCTTTGAAAACTCTCTCGAATTAGTCGTCACAACATACGCGGTCCCGCGCTTGCCCGTCGACGTGCTTCAACACTGCTCTTACACCACGACTGCGTAACGATCTGACGGAGCAGGTGCTGAAAGGCGCCGAGCCTCTGCCTCCACCGTGACACGGATGAAATCAAGGCGAGCGAGCATGCAAGCTCCCGTCGGGCTCATCGTGTTGCTGCTCCGTGACATTCACGATTTCGCAAATCGTGTCGTGTCTTCCGTCATCAGCATGGGGGAAATCATTTCCCTATAGATCATCGAAAATGACTGTCAAATACACTGTAAGGTTCTTTGAAATGCGCTGGAATCTCGTTCAGTGGTCGTGGAAGCTTCTTTTTTCTTTTATTTACAACGACAGTTATTGCATATACGGTTTCTACTGGACTTCTATGCAAACATTTTACAGAACGAAGCAAGGACTAGCGCGTGACACACACTGCAATTGCGAGGCGTGACACGCAGTGACTAACGTGCTGATGCAAGAGCCGAGCTGGCGCCGCCACTGCCCGCTGAGTGCGCGCCTCACCACGTTCCCCCTCGCACTCCCGTCACAAGCCAGTCTCTACATTCTGCCCTGAAACTCCTTCGCACTACGTGTGCTGCCACAGGCTCGGTTCGGTATAACCAAAATTTGTGACGGGAGGCCAGTGAGACAATTCTTGGAAAAGTGAGGAAGCGAAAAGGCTATTTTTGCAGCAGCACGGTGTTCGCTACGCCAGATATAATGCATTCCGCAGTAATCAATTATTCACTTTTGATGTTCATTAATAATTTACTTTTCATTGCGGACGGGCGAATTATCCAAGTTCCGAATGAGTAACGAGTAATACACACTAACTGTCCGTATTCCAAAAGGAACTTATTCTGTATTTTCGAATATCAAAACTATCCAAGTACTTCGCAACAACCGAGTGTTAAGGTCAGATTAATGTTCTCCACCTGCTAAACAAAGAATCGCAAATCATCAGAAGTGAAACGATGAGACAATGTTTTCGAAGAAACGCAGCACCAAAATGGGTAATGCAAGCTTTGTTTTGTTTTCGTGGCGAAGCCCACGTGATAAACGGTGATTTTTGCTTGGATCGTCTGCGATTTAGTGTTTTTGGAAGTCTAGTCACGTAGCAGTTTTATCTTTTACGCTACACCCTGTGATTTTTTCCATCCAGCGCGTAACATTTTCCATTTTGTTACAGAAACGATCAGAAGTTGAAAGACCATATTGCCCTTAAGCAAATTTTCTTTTTCAACAACTTCTCATCTTTTCTCGGTAGCCTTTTGGCCTTTATTTTGTGACGCATGAAAAAGCTAGTCATAACCAGGCTCTCAAAGTTGTCGACAGGTTATCCATGCAGTTTCTTTATTGAGTTTTAATCTTGTGTTGAAAGCTGATTCATTGTTCCCGATAGCTGTCTTCTTAATGGGAATAGCATTGTTTGCCTACTTTAACCGTCTTGAGCCTATCTATCTATCTATCTATCTATCTATCTATCTATCTATCTATCTATCTATCTATCTATCTATCTATCTATCCTCTTATGCCGACCCAGTAATCCAATTTGTATACCCGCTTAGGCCACTACGTATGTGCTCCTGGCCATGATGCCGTTGTGGTCCTGTATTGTCATTACAGCTTGCTGATCTTACTCTCGTCATACCGCCGTCGTCGCGCTTTCTACTCCGACCCACTGGTTCAAGTAGTCTAATGGCTTGGGCCACTAGGTATGGGCTCATGGTCATGATGGCGTCGTGGTCGTTCAATCGCCGTCGTTCCAGCTTTGTGACCTGATTCTCGCCATGCTGTGGTCATCAAGCCTTCTACTCCAATCCAGTGGTTCAACCTGTCTAGGCAATTTTTCGGGATCGTTATGTTGTTGTCGGTCGTTGCATCGACGTCATTCTAGCTTTGTCATCCGACTCTCCTCATGCACTCATCACGCCATCGTCGTCACAATGTCGTCGCCTTGCCGTCGTCACCAGGCTGCCGTTTTATTATTGGCATCAGTTAACGTCATTCCATTGTCGCCATGCCATCGTCGTCATACCGCCATCGTCGTTCCACTGATGTCAATCTTTCTTCTTCACTGTATTCTAATCAAACTCTCGTCATTCAATGGTGATTATGCCTCCCTTATCATCC
Organism: Dermacentor andersoni; assembly: GCF_023375885.2. Classification (NCBI taxonomy): domain Eukaryota; kingdom Metazoa; phylum Arthropoda; class Arachnida; order Ixodida; family Ixodidae; genus Dermacentor; species Dermacentor andersoni. The sequence goes on from NC_092820.1 coordinate 61,890,711, forward strand.
TCAGGTAGTCGTTATCACGCCGCCATTGTCAGATAGTCGTCGCAATTCCGTCGTGGTTGTGCCCTCATCGCCACTCCAGCTTCATCCGACTCTCGTCGCGCCGTCGTCGTCATATAGTAATCATGATGTCATCGTTCAATCGTGATTATGCCGCCGTTGTCATGCCGTGCTCGTCGTTGAGTGGTGGTCACACAGACGCTATCATGCATCCGTTGTCATACCGTCGTCGTCATGCCGACGTGTCAGCCTGTCATTGGTGTCGTGAACAGCAACGCGTTTCGTCGGAAACTTTGAAAGTAATGTCTCAAAATTGGTGCAGTCCAGAGAACTCGTTTCAAGTGGATACGCCTTCCGAACTCGCTGGCTGTAATTCGTAATTAAAATATGTGCGATAAAATAATTAATGAAAATGTTAAAGGCCAATTGCAACGAAATTTCACTCGGGCTAAATTCACTATATATGCCCAGCCTATGCTCTCAAAGTAATCTTGGCAAAGCCGCAGGGCTGGTAATTGCTTAATTTTGTTATTAGCCGCTATTAAATAGCGCCTACGCAGACGCCCCGTGCAGCTGGCGGCAAAGCGCTAGCGATGCGGATATGGCGAATATTGAAGAACCGTACGAAACTGTCGATCTCTCAGTTGCGCCAGGTTGCGCCTAGGCAGCCAGGCGCATTGCTCGCTCGTCATTTGCGAGTGGACGGGCGTCTCTCTCGTCGTGCGTTCTCCCCGTTGCGCTCGTGATTTGAGCTGTTGCAAGAACGCCGATGCGGTGCGTGGTCGTCGGGTGCTGGAATACGTACTCGAACACGAGCGCTGGCTGTGCAGTACACAACGTTCAGCATAGGAAGGCCGAACACATCTTTCCTCTCCCAGCTTTCAGAGCGAAAGCGTGCGCCGCGGCGCGGCAAGCAAGTGCGACGTGGACCAACCAACGCGCACAAAGCTTGTAAAGTGCAGTTGACGAAGTTGCACAAGCTACACTTGAACAGCACAGTCACCTACCCATCAAGATCTGTTTGGCAAACGCTTTCTCGGGGTGACTATAAGTACTATGTGCAGCGATGGCGCACGAAAACCAAAGGTAACGTTCAAAGGTACGTTCTATTCATGGGCGATATTCTCGAGCGATCATTTCCGGTAGTGCATCATCTTCAAGATATTTCGTGCGTCTCTACATCGGACGCGTCGAAGGCGAACGAAAGCCTTTCTTCACAGCGCCAGAAACTAACAGCATGCTGTATTTGTCACGAAGGAGAACGCGACGCGGCGGCCATGCTGCAGATGAGGCGTCAAGCCATGCAGGAATGCAATGCCTCCAGAACAAAACCGGCGAAGGTTTATCATGGCCGCAGTCGCGCCTGTCTGTACTTGAGTTTTACGCACACTTAGCACTAGACGCTGTATACGTAGCACCGGGCCCATCTAGCCCGGCCGTGCCAAGCCTCAGCTACTTATCACCCTTTACTACAGATGGCGGTAGTCTGATCGGTCTACGTCGACGACTCCGGCGATTCCAGCGTGCGAGGCAGTGACCGGTGACATCGGATGCGTCACGCCCGAGACGCTAGGATCGCTAAAATTTTAACCTGCGCTTTAAACGTGACCCGCAGTAGCGTGGCGATCAGTTCTTGCCGCAGCGCTAGCGCACACGTGCGCGGCGAGCAAGCGCTTTGTTTGTCGAAAGCACAAACGCAACACGCTCGCTTCAGTGAAGCCAACAAGATGCCGCTGGTCAACCTGGCTATAGCGCGCGATGCACCCTATCCACCTGCTACGGTGTGCGATAGGACATGTTCTATTCCCGCGCCGGCCTGTAGAGCGTCCAATTTTCGCCGATGTAGCGTAACTGCGCCAAGTGTGGATCGCGTCCGCGTTAAGCCGCACTATACCGCACATTTGGCTTGGCCCAGTGCGCTCTTCTTCGAGCGAAGGCAGAACGCATCGAGGCCCTGCTGTTGAACGTAGAAAAACAGGGAAAAGCGGCTGAGTTCTGAAAACACTTGGCATTAAACTACATTGCGGGCGCGCAACGGCGTCATCACAGTGCACGAAGCAGCTAACAAAGTATACTAACTCTGTCGCTAGCAGACGTGCGGGAATTGTTCGCTGCTACACCGGAGCACAATACAAGCAAGGAAAGCAGACGGCACGGGCGCTGGTTTTTGGCATTATTCACTGCAGGTCGCTTCCGCAGGGCGAAAATGGCGGCGTCTCATTTTTTTTTTTCGGTATGAAACACATCAATTTTTGTTTCGAGCTTTTTGTGAAGCATTTACCTGTATTTCAAGCGTACGATTTTGCACAGACGCTACTGCATGTCTGAGTTGTTTTAAACTGGGCTTTCTACCCAGTCCGAATTTTCGTTACAGTTTGCCTTTAACTCGCGTAATAATGTTAATTATCTAATTAAGTATTTCGATTTCTAGTAGAAGTAACGGTCGCCTCATCGATCAAAAGTTAGAATTGTGCTATCCGCCACCAGCAATTTTTAAAAATTTGTTATAGATAAACGAAGTTACAGTGACGTTTGACTTCGTGAACGCGGGTGAGGCGCAATTAAGCGTACGGGTGCTATAGCGCACACGAGGCTATCGGCCCTCGGTGCGCCCAACGCCTACGCTGTCCGCATCGCAGATCGTATTCAAGACAGGGCTGGGGCTGCCGCGCCACACGCAGCAGCCGCCGGAGCGCGCACAGGCAAACACGAACACTTCATACTCGACGACCGCGGACGCTCGCTGTCATAACGTTGCGCGAGGAATCGCGGCAGCAGCAGCGAGCGAAGTGACCTTCGAGCTGTCTATCGCTTCAACGCAAACTGAGCAATGAGAATACAGCGCACGCAAAGCGACGAGCAGTCGGCCCATCTAGAATGTGCCCCCAAAGCAGATCACTTTAAAGGCCCGCGAAACCGCGCCGCGGGGCAGTATGGTGGTACCGCTGGCAGGGTAGTACCGTTTAGTACCGCATCATGGCACGGTGGTAAGGAACATAAATACCTTCGCATATGGATAAACAAAGACAATAGACATATCTAAACACAGGAAAATAACATGACAGTAAAGGGGAAGAGAAATGTGGCCATAATGAAACACGGAGAGCTATGGGGATACAATAGGTACGAGGTGCTCCGGGGTATGTGGAAAGGTGTAATGGTTCCAGGACTTCACATTTGGAAGTGCGGTTGTTTGCTTGAAGTGAGGGGTACAATCAGGACTCGATGGCAACCAAAGGTCAGTGGGACGCCTCGCATTGGGCGCTCACGGGAAGACTACAAATGAAGCTAAATTAAATTCGGAGTTTTACGGGTGAAAACCACTTTCTGATTATGAGGCACACCGTAGTGAGGGACTCCGGAAATTTTGACCACCTGGGGTTCTTTAACGTGCACCTAAATCTAAGTACACGGGTGTTTTCGCCTGTGTCCCCCATCGAAATGCGGCCGCCGTGGCTGGGATTCGAACCCGCGACCTCGTACTTAGCAGCCCAGCATACAAATTAAGCTGCACAGGGTGATATGGGCTGGACAAGTTTTGAAATGAGGGAAGCTCACAGCAAAATTGATTATGAAGAACTACTGAGAAATATGAAAGAAAGTAAATGGGCTGGGAGAGTGTTAGGTATTTGTACAGGAAAAACATTTATTCACAGTGGAGAGCTAGGCAGCTTACCAGCAAGTATGCGACCAGTATGGTGAGCCACATGGCAACAAAGAACGTCAAGCGGAAACTCAGAGAGGCTGAAATAATGTCTCACGGGTGGCGGCAATGGAAAAGAAACCTGCTATGAGTAACCACTTAAGAGGAAAAAACGTAATAAGGAAAGAAACAGTTTATAATAACTAAAAGGGAAGCTAATTACTTTTTAAGCGAGATCAGGATGCCTTAAAACCCGCTCGCATAAAGCGAGATTTAAAAAGGAAGAAGAAGCGTCTGCTTGCTGGAGTAAAGCTAGGGAAACGATGGAACATGTTTTATTACAATGTGAAGATATCTGCCCAGCGGTCGATTTAGGCACCTCTGGCCCCCTTGCAGCCCGTGGGTTCAGCGAGAGCAGGGGAAAGTAAACATGTCCGCAGTAGAGATAAGAGGGGATTGGAAGATTGGTGGCAGAAAAATAGGGAAACGACAAACAGCGGAGGCGTACAAAAGCGAAGTTCCCAATAGGGGTTGGAAAGTTTGGTTATGGGAATTCTTCGTGGGCTTTTTTTCTGACTCAATGCATTAGCGCATTGAATCAATGCGGGGCTTACGGGTCTTACGCGCAAGCGTAACTGGCCAGCTCGTGAAATCGGCAGTGTTTAAAGCCGCGAAGCAGGCGAACGAGGAAGGCGCCTAGGCCTCCGTGCTGGCTCCGGTTTGTCTGCAGATTTCGTCTGCACATTTGATTAGCACTGTGGGCAACGACAACGCAGAAATTTGCGGATAAAAATCGTTTAGCGTCCTTCATACACTTTAAACTAACACTTTGAACACAGTTTTGCATGCATATGCCTGAAATTGCGCTGCTGAAATGTCTGCTATTAAACGATAACGAAAAAAATTCGCAGCTCCGCCCAAAAAGCGATAGCAGATTAGATAGCTGTACGATGTAAGAATAGTAGCTTTATCGGCCGTATAAACTTGTAAACATTCGCTTAGTAACTAAATTAACGATGATAGAATGTGTAAGCGTGACTCAACGACGACGTAGAAAGAAAGACACACAAAGACAGTGCTGTCGTTGTGTGTCTGCTTCTTTCTACGTCCTTGTTCAATCGCGCTTACACATTCTATCATGGATTCAAACCGACTAGCCCGCTAACGTATTTTAACTAAATTAACCAGCACGGTGTCACGCGCGCACAGGTAAACATGAACACGTCCCGCTCGATGATCGCGGAAACTCGCTGTCAAAGCTCTGGAGTGCTATAACGTAAAGCTATCCCAAACTTTTCTATTCCAATTCTGCAATCAGCCTTCCGCGACTGGTCAAAAACTTTCTTGGACCACCCCCACTTCGCCCGTCTCTCACGCGACATCACGAAAACCGCGATAACTCCCCATGTGATATGACGTGTACACACTGATTATGCTCAATTGGACCGAACAAAAGAAAAATAGTTGTTTCTGATTCGATGCCTTTTCGCCATTAGCCCTCGGCTATTGGTCAAAAGTTTTCGGGCTGCACCCACTTCACCTGCCTGTCACGCGACGTCACAACACCGCGAAAACTCACCGCGCCAAAGTGACGTGTACGCGTTAGAGATGCATTAATATGCCGAACAAAACTTAATTTTCTTCTGAATAGCCACAGGCTACCCCGCTACAAAATGAATAAAAGATGGCTGACGCCGACCGCTCAGGCACTGGCTACTCGCACCTGCCGGAAAGCTTGGGTTTATTTGCTTATAATAAAACTTTTTGCGTAGCCGTGTAACGTTATCGCGCACTTTCGGCACGTTTACGACCTCGTTCTGCCAACTAATCTACTGAAGATCCGTTTTAGCGTCATTCTTAAGTTTCTGTTGCATGCCGCCGCGATTTTCGACCAGCCACCGCAAGCTAAGTAGGGGAACGCGGGCCAACCGCAGACGGCGGCACCACCCTTCTCATCCGGTTATCGATTTTCATTGCACGTGTAGGGTAGCAAACTGGACTGTCTGGTTAACCTCCCTGCCTTTTCTTCTTCTCTTCTCTCTCTCTCTTCATTGCACTGGCTCGGCCCTATCGAATTCCTCTCCACTTGAGCCTGCTCCTCGCCTCTTGTCAGCCAATTAGATAAGACAAGCCCGGCCAATGTAGGCAATGTTATTCGTTTTTCAAGCAAACAAAAGTGAGCTCCTACAAACGACGAGAGCGTTTGATTGGTTTGTTCAGACAACCCTGCGGGTCACCGCCCGATGCTTGCTTCGGCGCAAATTTGACGTCAGGAGATTGGAATAAAACATATTGGAATAGTTTTACGTTATAGGGCCCCTGGAGTGAGGAATCGCGGCAGCTGCAAGCGAATTGACCATGCACTTCTCGTTTCAACGCGAACGAAACGTCGAAAGCACAGCGCATACGAAGCTACCGGCACTACGCGCACTCTGCAAACATCGCAGATCGCTTTCAAGACGCACGAGCGCCGGCAACGCGTCCCTACGGCGTCCGCCGAAGGCGTGTACTACGGCGTCCGCGATTCGCATGGCCAACGCCGTAGTACACGCCGCGGTTGTTTCCACTGTCTACGGAGCGGCGGGCAAGGAGGACATCGAGGCATCCTAGCAGCCGCCGGAGAACACCCCTCCTCCCTCGCCTGACCCCACTGCTTCGCGCGCGACACGAGAGGGCACGCATCCGGACCACGTTCCTCGCTCACGCACGCGAGATTGAATTGTTTTCATTGGCTCACCCTCACACGCTTTCACTCATACGAAACCTCACGGCGACGCCAACGGCGGAAGTGCGCTTGTGTGCCCATATAATTGCTATCGCAATAAAACTCAAAGCATGAGTTAATAAGGAATTATTGGATATGTGGCATGTCACTTATGAGAAAAGGCAGTAGGCGACAGAATAATTTTGACACCTAGATTATCCTTCACGTGCACGTGATGCCTGGTACACAAGCAATTTCACATTTTGCTCCTATTGAAATCAATCTGCATGACAAGGAATCGGAATTGAGATCTTATGCTCACCATCAGAAAGCCACAGTCGCGAAGCCACCGGGGTGGACTAGCAGTGTAGGCGAGAGGCGTGCCGCCGCTCAAATTTTTTTAGTATGCGGCCTGCCTCAGCCCCCTCCTCCCTGCCTCTCACCCTTCCCGAACTCCAGTTAAATGCATGGCCCCCTCCCCAAATAAATCTGGCTTGCCACTGCAGTGGTCTAAATGTGCATCTGCAAACTTCAGATTATTCCAAGATAGCCTTACCCACACACTGGTCTCCAGAAACATGGGAAACATGATCTACAGTGGTCGAACAGATGTCGCTGAAGCCAATGTTTCGACAAGGACACTTTGCAGTCGTTGATGTAATGCTCTCTCTCTCCTAATCCCGGTGCAGGAGGAGAATAAGCAGGTGTGTTGTGTAGGGCGAAATGAGTAGAAATGTTCAGAATGAGTGGAACTATTTTCCATTCTCTTCATCTTCATAGAAGCGCCTCCTCCACCCGCCTCTTTGAAGAGCTTGAGTTTTCACACCCTACGCACTTGCATTATAGCTCCTACCCTATTGGTAGTTGGGAAAAGCAATTGTTGGGCAGATGGAAAAGAAGTATGTCCCCTCATTGGAGCATTGACACCACAAACATAGCTCGTTCAACCACATTTTGATTCTCTCCCGACACACTTGTGGGGCAAAACTATGCCAAATGCCAATATTCTATTGCTGGTACTCCAACTGAAATGTCTAGAGCTCACTTCAACAGAATTTTAGACAATGTTCCCAAGTGGTCTTGTGTGCCGAGAGATCCAAACTACTTTGTGTGCCTTTTGCATCCTTTCCTGTCCTTGTGTTTTCTTTTTTTTTTTTTGTACACCTGGCCAATAGCGTCCCCTAGCTTTGGGTCCCCTATTTCTAAAGCTCTCCAATTCTGAGCTCACAAAATGCACCCTAAATGTGTTTAGTTAGAGCTATGTAATAATGCATTTTAGTAAATAACTATATAGCTATATAAGTTATGCCATTGAATACAAATACCTTGTCCCTCTCTCCTCTAACTCTCTCTCTCACACACACACACACACACACACACGTACATGAGGCTTTCTCAAACAGTTGTGTTTGCTGAAACAGCCACTACAAACATGAACATTCACTTAACCTCTAACTGCCTGAATTTTTTTTCTCCCATAGGAAAAAATTTTTCCCACGCGAGTACTCATATGTGAGGTTAAAATCCAAAAAATTACTTTTGCTCAAACTTTTGTAGCTTGTTAACTAAGACAGGCATCCAGAACATAATCTTTATATAACTGTACATTTTTCTCAGTGCACATCCTTCAACTAGGAAGTCTGATCATCTTCCATCCTATGCCAGCTAGTATTGCAGAGATGATGACTGCAATACGTGCACATGAATGTGCGTAAGAGATAGCGGCACACCAACATGCTTTCGTTGGACAATCACATGAAGTCATAATTCGGCTTCTTATCTTGCACAAGCTTCTTGTTCCAATTTAGGTACTTGGATGGAGTACTTTGTGAAATCATTACAACCGGGTAGAAGAGGTTAATAGTCTCCTTCAGTGTGCCTCAAAAAATTGTGCAGATTCTGCACACTGTGGGAATTGGTGTAAGCATATTGGACGCTATCGTGTAAGTGAAGCTTTTCCTTCAACAACACTGCCGTGGCCAACCGAGCATCAGTGCGTCATGCCATCCCTGGCGCGCTTGCTGTCTCTACATCGGCACGACAGCCTCATGACATCATTGCTTGCGCCAACCAATCGGCATGCATTACTACCTCTCCTCCCATCTCTCTCTTTTCTATACTGCACCTCTCACCTTCCTCACCATCCACAACCTCCTCTCTGCAGTGCAACCCCCACCGCCAACCACAGCATCTAAATCCATCGGATGCCCAAAGAAAGTTTCATGTTAAGAAGGCACAAAACATGGCAGGCAGGACACTGACCTTAGGCTTGCATTCAACTCTCATTTATTACACCGCTCTTATACTCCTCGCACCACCACTCTGCGGGGCATCAAAAAAATAAAAAGGGGGCAGGTGGACTCTACAAAAATAAAAGCGTGAACATAAATGTGGACACTCTAACATCACAGCTAGCAAATTGTGTAAACACTCGTATACATACATACATATATATATAATACAGACTCATGCACAGCAACCTCTAAGGAAGCTTATAGGAAGTTTCAGATTTGTCGAAACCATTACAAGCAGTAATGTGCATACATACACAAAAACGAAGATTCAAATACCGAGAGTATAATTACAGAGGCGTTGCAACATGAACATGTCACAAGCACACTAAACCACAAATCTTTCAGCTAGCCATTTGACTTTTTCAACTTTGCAACCACTTCAGCAATACAAGAATGCATCTAGAATGGCAATCCAACGGTAAGTTTTCAATAGAGACACACAAAGTGCTACATAAAAGAAAGCTACGGTGACTTACACCGCAAAAACACAACTGAAACTCCAAATGTACAAAAAGAGACGCACGTCAGCATCAGCCAAAGGGTGAGCAGAATTTTGGTCCAATTTGTATCACATATGGTTGCACAGCATGTGCAAAATGTCACGATGATCTACAAAAGTTTCAAAATAAGGTGACAAGGAAAAGCTCAGAAACTCAGGCAGGGTAAACAAAGAAACTATATAAGAATTTTGCACTTGGAGTTATATTGAGCACGAAACTACTTGTATATCCCAAATCCAAACCACAGCAGTGCAGCTTACAGTAGGCATGCACATAAGTCCGTGAGCCTCAAGAATCGAAGGTGTCCCTACTACAGCACTCGCATCAGACAATGCTAAACATTGCAAAAAATGCACAAACAGGTCACCGACGACAGTGAGCGTACCATCCAATCAACTCCAAAAACAAGAATCTTTTTCAGTCGTTATAGTTCGCATGGGTGAACTGCAACAAAGATGCGTGCAGTAGACGTTGTGTGCTCTCTGGCTTATTCGCAATGCCTCAGGTGGCTTTCACAGATGTTGAAACAAACACACCTATACATCGCTGAAACAAACTCAAGTCATCTAATGCTCAACATTTACACTTTCTTTTCTTTAGCTGTAACACTTAACGTTCCTTTCTCAGAGGTAAGTCTAACAAAGATCAACAACCCAACTACCTCAAACTATACAACAAGGTTTGCCTTCGCCGGTTCTTTTTTGTTTTGTTTTTTGTTTGTTTGTTATAATGTCATGACACAGCCAACACACGTCAAATCCGATTTGCTTAGTGCAGTTTGCCCGAGGTAACTGAAGTTCTTTCGACATGGCGAAAACACATTTGCTCGAAAGAACACTCCTGCACTTTTATGCTTGCAGTAATGGGTATGCTATTCCAGACTGTAGGCATGGCAAGAAACAACCAGGATTGTGGTTTATCCTAAGAGGCGGGCAGTTTATTACACTATGTACACCGTCATGGTAGCAATCGCTAGACATTGGACAAGTTTAAACAATTTTGTGCAGAACTGCAAGTGAGCACAGCTTGATCAGTGCTTGAATTTCTTTTTCAGAGACTGCATGGAACTTACTACAGGATGACAATTATTAATGCCTAGAATGAGTGAGTAAGAAGGCAAGTGTGATAAACCAACTAAAGAAAAGAAAAAAATAGAAGGGCCACTGCTAGATATACTGCCCATCCGTGTATTCTGCCCTTTTCATTATAGCTTTCTTTTATCTCTATGCAAATTTTGAAGGCAAAACGATAACCGAATAGTGTCACTCAATGTGATGTACAATTCGAAGTGCACTTTACAAAGTGCATGTGTCAAATAATAGTAGCAGTCACAAAAAGTATTAAGATGACACAGCATAATTAGTAGGAGTTGGAATTACGAGTGTCGGTGATCAAATAGTAGAGGAATACAAGAATCTGCAGATCTGCGTGCAGTGTACAGTCACATAAAACGAGTGCACAATTTGTAGGGGTGCAATTTGCACAACTTGCCTTGTCCATTGTGGCATTGTGGATGTCTACTCAAGCTATGGTAGTTACTTGTGACACAGGCTGCTATGGCTGTGGCTACAGAAGTGGCTATGGCTGCCGCATGACAGGCTTGCCACCATGCTGGACAACACTAGAAAAAGTTTGTTCATTTATTTACAGGGACTCTGTTCGCTGGTCTGCAATCAATATGACATCGAAAGAATACCAAATAGCCCCAACTTACTGTACTCCATAAATTTCAAAGCCTTTGAGAATAGAATACAACATGAGGGGTGGGTGGGAGTGGGGGGGAAAAGCCTAGCATGTCATTTTGATAATTGAGCAGGGAGCATTAAAGAAAAAAGCTCACAGACATTTACGTGGAGCGCTGTTGCCCTATAACTGTCCTGGTTGTGAGCTCTTCAATGAAAAATGTTTGAAAAGATTTTGCACATATTTTTCAAAGCCAGAGAAGGTGCAAACATCTCGTATTGGCAAAGTTACAGGGGAAATAGTTGCAATGCGCTATGCTTACAAGTGTTGATTTCAGACCTTTGTTGAAATGTAATTCGGCAATAGCATGAAGCCCGCCACTTTGACTCTAGTGTAAGCTAGCTAAATAGGTTCTATCGATCACTGAAAATAGATTAATCTCTTAAGTTTCATTTGTATGCTCTAATAGTTTTGCTTGTACGAGGTGTCAGTATCGGTGAAATAATTTTCCTCAGGTATGTACAGTGCCCAAGCAGCTCCCCCTCCAATTTATCAACCTACTTGATTGTTAAACAACCACATTACATACTGCTATCTCACATCTGACAAGGATCAGTTAACTTCTATAATGTCACTAAAAAAATGTCTTTCATGCAGCCTATGCTAGAAGCCAACTTGCATGGAATCAAACTCCTAGGAACCATAGACCTTTGTTTGAATTACTTAATGTTTAATGAAAAGGGGTCAAAAACAGAATTAGAAACTCTGATGTGAACAGATATATGCACAGGACCATTCTATCCTGCCTTCTGTGTGACACTAAATGAAAGCGGGTCTGAATGCGAAGCCAAGGGATACTTTCCAACACGCAGGATAAGACCCCGAGAACGTAAACTTTGGTTATCAGACCCACAAAACGCATTACCGAATCTGAGGTGCCACTTCAATAAGGCACTTGTCAACACGTACATAAGCAGTGATATAAACATGGTCACACATGTTTTGACTTGTCATGGCTGAGGTTTCATGAATTGCTTTATTTTGGGAAGGTGGCCAGTTTGAAGTAGCTAAACCAAACACAAGCTTCGTTTGAGTGGAGGGGCTTAAAAATAGCCCATAGCCCAGGCCAACAAGAATTTTGAGATTTCCTTAAGAATTAAACGAAATTCTAAATTCCCTTTCGAGTTTGAATCCTTGCAACGTGATTGTAAATCTTTTTTGGACCCTGTGAATTGCTGCATTTTACCTCTGTTCCAAGTTTCTTGCTAAATCTCACCCAGACATTGTTTTGCGAGACTTGTCCGTTTAAGCTGGGGAGCAGTTTGACACAGTACACACCTGGTTGTGTGCTGGGAGCTCGTGTGGCTCGCAGCTATGGTCTACGTACAAAAGGCACTGGCCTTCAGAGGCCATGGCAATACAGGTAGGCCTGCAGCCTGTCCACTTCCGATAGACCCACTAAGCTAGCCTCCAGCAACAAGAGCCGCACAAACTGTAATATGCAGAGTCATGGTAGATCCATCAGCAGACATTATGGAGGCCAAGGGGGGTAGGTAATTTCTTTGTGCAAATGCAGAAAGTCAGGCTGAGGAGCCACCAATAGCGCATGCACATGGCATGTGCTTGCACGTGCACGTGCAGCCACAAGCTACCTGCAAGTGCATTCATTTATGCGGCAAATATGAAATTGAGGAACAAAATTTGGCAAACAGACGCTGCAAAAATGCCCTTGGTGTACACACTTAAGCTACGGCATTACGTCATCCGCAGTACTTTTGGGAAGTGAATGACCTCAAGGTTGTATTTTGAAGCATGGGCGTTTTGCGAGATAAGGAGAGTGGGCACAGTCTTGGAGATGGGCAAATGACTCGGGATATTACAATACATCTGCTGCAGGAATATGCCTGGCCTTGTTTTATTGCAACTCTTTTGTTACTTGTTCTTTCTATTTTTATTTTATTTTTTATTTCAAATGTGCTGACCTGTTTAAAGACTACCACAGAAGCCATCTGGCGCCATTTGTGCTTTCGTCCAAGAGTAGTCCCCGTGCGAGTTCCAGCTGCTTCCAACACACTTTCCTCCTCCAGCAAACTGCGACCAATCATGTCTGGTGCACAATGCATGGCATGCTCAGGGTATCGACAACCACCTACAGGGCAGCCAGGTCATGTGATGCACACAGTATGACAGCTAATACAGGAAGCAAACAGATAATGAAGCCAATGAAAGCACCAAGGGACTTCTGTCTTTTCTTTTCTTTTTTTTAAGATTAGAATGTAAAAAATGGAAAATGAAAGAGGATGGCAAGACAACTTGCCGCAGGTGGGAACTAACACCACGTCTGCCGTGTTATACGTGCAATGTTCAGCCAATTGGGCTATGGTAGCGGCCTCTCTCCTGTCCACTGCCTTGCATATTTGTGTACAAGGTTAGCCCTCACAGCGTTAGCCAGCACTACTGACGGATTGTGGAAGATGTGGGCTCGACTTCCACCTGCGTCAAGTCGCTTTTTTGTCCACGTTCATTTTTCATTTTTGTCATTACTCTTACATTAAAATTAAAGACATTTCCCGCTACTCAGTTCTTGGCTTAATTGCCTATTGGCTTTAGATGGTTGTCACAAAACAATATATCTAGCCCTTCGGTTCCCCTTCTTCTTGCACACTGCAGCAGCAGACGCATTAAACTGGGACACGGGCTGGCAGACTGCCACAAAAATTAATACTCCATTTAAATAGCTGCAACAGGCGACATGCCTGCACAGCCGCTGTGAGAATATACATACTTCACAGACCACACAGACTTCACTGACAGTGGCACGAGTGATCCGATCACAAGAGGCTAGTTTGCAAGTCTTGAGAATGTACCAAACTGTCAGCAAATTCCCCCGGTTGTTCTGGAGGATCTGCTTGAATCCTCGAGTAAGCACTCGTTGGGTCGTGCTCACGTTTAATCAAATCCATACGACCCGGACAAAAGCAAGATGCTGCATGCCGGTGGGTGTCTTCCCACACACCGAGCGTCTAATGTAGGCCAAGGTTGCAGATCAAAAAGACTCACTGTTGAAAAAGCATGCTCCAATCGCAAAGCAGGGAAGCCAAAGGCAGTGAGCAGGTCAATTCAAAAGGAGCAGTGGAAAGTGAATCTAGTACAAACTGATCAGCAGGAGACAAATTTTTAGTCGCAGAGCAAGAAACACTCCAGATCAACCAGTAGAATTCACCTCGTGACACCATTGTGTTTTCACACAGTCGGCAATAACATTGAGGCTTCGAGTTGTACTTTGAAGGCATCACAGGATGGCGAGCCACGCATGCCGATCTGAACAACCTATCGCCAAAACCCAGCCTAGCCCATTCCACTTCAACATGTATTCCAAAATGGTACTGCCCTTCCAATACGTTCCATCTAAACCTCCAGCTGTGATAAGGACTGCATTGTAGAGTACTTGAATATTGACTTTGTTTGAAAGCAGCAATAATACGTTCTCATGAGAAGTGAGATGAGGAAAAAAAGAAAAGAATTCGGTTACATCAGGGGTGGCCAACTAGACGAGCATATTTTAAGCAGAGAGGACAAGCAGTCAAAATGAGGTACATGATGTGGTCTCAAACTCTTGGATTTCGCTCCAACTCTGAGCAACACAGTGAGCTCTTTTGCGACTCCGACTATAGCTGTCTGGCCGCCCCTGGTTTACACAGTAAAATGCCCTGATAGAGCCCTGCAGTCGCTTTAAATGCGCAGTAGCAGCAGTTCTTTTGCAGAAGGGATGCAGAAAATGCATCGGGATTCCTTAATCGTGAACATGATGCACTTCACCAAAGTGCCCGCCCCCTCTAAACGTATGTCTACATCAATTTCTCTGAATGAAGATGATGACATCGCAGGTGCCTATCAGTGCCTGATGTTATCATCTTTGTACACTGTTTTAATACTGCATGCATTTCAGTCTGAAGTCATGTCCAAACAACTGCAGCACTCAACATTAAATGGAAGCTTGCTCCTCATCAAAATTGGTTCAAATGTAGGGAAGCCATAATAGCGCAAACTGAGAAAATCAGATAGAACAGCACAAGGTAAATGTTGCCCCCGTGTTTTCCTTCTATGTGATCGTCTCAGTTTGCACGGGTGTGTCTTCCCTACTCAACATTAGCTGTGCCCCTCAGAGACAGCATATGTTGATTTCATTATGCCTCAGTACCACCACTTGCAATATTTAAAGTGCCACAAATCATGGAGAGCTTAAGTTTCCCATCAGGCAATGCATGCGTCCCAGAGTTCACAGGGTGCACTCAGATCTGCGACCACAGCATTGCAACTCGCACTTATAGACTTCATAGTCACATTGCTACAAAATAGAGAGTCATCCCGGCTTCAGTGTTCCAAATACTTTTTCAGCACAACGCAAAACAACAACACATGCAAAGAGCGCATTAAGATGAAACCGTGCACTTATGCAAGATTTCGTGACAATTCTGAAAACTTGCTGAAAGCTGGCATGCAGCTTTGCTTTGACAGGTTCATTCAATTTGCCTTCTTCACTTCCTACACCGCTTTCCACATCTGGTCTATTAATTTGGTAAAGCACGACATGGTGTTATATAACGACATCTGAATGAAGCTCTTGAGAAAGCTCGGCCACTGTGGTGGAAAAGCAAGGCAGGCTGAAGATGCACAACATTCGTCATTTCTCTCGACCTCTCAACTTTTGATTAACAACACAAATGCCTCAGAGAAGCAGTACGAAAATTTCTAAATCAGAAAATGCTAGTACATTACAAGCTTGACGAATATTTTTGATCATGATGTTGTTCAGTCATATGAACTACAGGTGCTTCCAATTTGAACATGTGGAAATGAAAGCAGAGTGCCCATAGCTTTCGTGCAACAGAAGACAAAGCTGAACCAATGTTTTCTAGATGTGAAGTCGTAAAGCTGTACAAACCACGAAACGCAATTAATATTACTACTATATCAGGTTTGTTCTTTATGGTGAGTTCTCCTGTTGTATTTGGAAATTCTTAAACTTGACAGTGTTCACTACATATTTTTTTTAACGAATATTGCGTGCAACAATGGCCACGTCACCGGAAACCTTTGTTCCAATTCTAGTCTAGCTATACCTACTCAAGGTGACCAATTTTCAGAACTGATTACCAGTGATTTCATTGTACAGTACAAGTTGTCTACGCAAGCCACAACAGTCATGCCATTATGGGCACATCTCAATACAGATAAAAAGAAGGTTGATATATTTTTCTAAAACCAAGGTTAAAATTTGTTTGCAAAAGTGAAGGAACCAAGTTTGCAATCCAATGCTAAAAAAGAAAGCTGCTAGCTTGGACGTAATATTTGAGAATGTTGACTGACACATACTGTTTCACACAGCATCTACTACAACTACTGTTACTGCTTAAATGACTTTTCACTTTTCATCCACCCATGACACACGAAGTTATAAGTCCTTCAACATAGTTCTCCACACACCATTGCTAAAAAGTACCAAACCAAACTGTTTACAGTGCAATCATAGAAAATAGTAGTCGAAGCACATCCCTCTTGATGCAATGCTGCATAGACAGCTCGTCGATGTGAGAAATCATAAAACAAAAGTGAATCTACCGGAAACCCTCCGAGGTCACTCACTGCCCCTGCAAGGAAGGGTACCCTCACATCCGTTCACCACTTCTGCAAAGAGTAAATTCATTTGTCTATACAAAAAAAAAAGGGAGAGTCAAGGCTTCAACATATGTACACAAATAAATATTGAGTTACCATAGACATGGACAGGCACAGAATGTGGAGGAAGAAGTAAGAATAAGAAAGAAAAGGAGAGTTGGAAGGGAAAAACATTCGGGAACAATCACTCCCTCTGTACACTTTGTCACTGCCAGAGAGTAAAGAGAAATTAAAATACACAGAGAAAAGAATGCAGTCAACAAGAGTTGAATTCCACCTCAGCATCTGAGTAGCAGTGACACCTGGTGGACGGCAGACGACAGGCTTGCGTCAAAACTAAAACGCCGATGACTTTTGTCTTGCTGATGCTGCAACGTCGAACACATCTGAGCCCTTGGCAACAATGGGACGGGCGCAATGTCGCAAAGACAGACGTCGAATTCGTATGCAGGCCTCTCCACTGTTCCATCAACATCTTGTCTGGATGCGCAGCAGAAGATGCGCACACATCGCTGCACTGCAATTGACTTCCAACTCTACAGCTATAACTGTCAATTAAATCAGAGGACGCAGCCAGCAAAACATGTGAAACATGTTGCTCAAAATAACACCTGTTGACTTGGACTGCCGACGCCACCTCCAGAAGTTGATGCATTAGTCTGTTACATACTCAATGGACAAAGTCCCTTCTGCTTGAATCACAAACCACAGGGAAACTGAGGGCCGAATAGATTTGCAGCACAATGGCATTCACAACTTGACCAGCATGAACACACCACACTTGGGCATTTCATCTCTCTTATCACTGCACGGCTGGGCGATGAAGAACAGGGGCAACTGCACCATCTTGAGAAGCGATTGAGTGACCTTCCCTGCAGTGTTGTGAACTATTCCGCCAGTTGTACGGCTTTGTCTGCCGCTGAAGGTTCCACCAGATGCTCACAGTCGTTGTCCTAGTAACTGTTTTCGTGCCCAGCAAGGATGTAGATGTTGGAAGGTCCGGTGGGCGTATCTGTCGCTCTGCTCTCCAGCACCACAATCCTGCAATGAGATGTGCCTGTGAGTCTTACCAACCCTTGTTTTCACAATCCAAGTCAATCAACCGGCCAACCAACTACGCAATCAATCTTTTTGTTTACAGGAAGATGCTGTGTTGCCTTCTCGAACTACAGTAAACCTTCGTTATATCAAAGTGAATGGGACAGCAAAAAAATTCGATGTGCCGTATTTACTCGCACAATGATTGCACTTCATTTGTAAAAAAAATTGACGCATATTCAGGGGTGCGATCATTACGGGGGTTAAATTTCCCGCGAAAAGAAATCTTTTTTTTTCATCCCGCGTTTGCTGCAGAATGACAGCAGGTCAGCAAACAGGCGGCTTCCGCTGTAACAGTGCGGGACACCAAAACAAAAATGGCGGCCAGCGGAGCAAGCCGAACGCGCTGAACACGATTTTTTTTTTCTTCTCCAGAGTACATTACACGCATTGAAATAGTTTCTTCCATATCAGTAGTGAATAATATCGTTAATATCGGCAAGTTTGCGGCAATAACGTAGCCATGTCTACTTTGAGGGGGCAGAAACAGAGATGGGCGCGCTTAGCTGCCAGTGACATAGAAATACATGGCAGGCATGCTGCAGAAACTGCAACATTTGTCTTCACTACTATCCTAATATGGCATGTTTCCACTAAGGATGGGCAAATATCTTAGCTGTGTTACAAGCGTCGGTGTATGAATAGGATGTACACTTCTAACGTAACAGTGTAAACGTGGCCACTATCGCTGCCGCTCGTGATTTCTAGCGTGACCACGAGTGCAGACGAGAAGAAACGAAATGCGCCTTCTTTTGTTGTTGTTGTTGACCAAAACCGTTAGGAAGCCTACAAATAATAAAGCCAAGGTAAGCTTGATCGTAGAATTTTTTTTATGGTAGTGCCGAAAGTGATGAAAGGAATAGAATGGGGCATCTACTTAAGTATGTTTGGTGCGTGCAGACCGCTTGGTATGTCTTTCAAGAGCCATTCGCAAAGCATTCAACAGCATTCGACAGATGGTAAGCGTGATCATCATTAGCTAGACTTGGCACACAACATATAGCTGCGACAAGTTCGGGGTGTGATCATTACATGGGAAAGAAAAAAATATCGAATTTTGACGACAAAATTCAGGGGTGCGATTGCGCGAGTGCGATCATTATGCGAGTACATATGGTAAGCGGTAATTTGATTAAAGCAACTACAGTTAACCTTCAATATAACAAATTTCAATATAACTAAATTCTTGATATAACAAAGTATTTAACTTTTCATAACCTTTTGTCCATAGAACATCATGTAATTAGAAACTCAATATAGCGAAGTGTGTGTGCAATTGCAATATAATGAAATTTCGCTTGAGCAGCAAAGGAATGCCAAAACAATAAATGGAAACTTCTGCGGATGCAGATGGTCAAATGATTGAATTACAAGCGGCTGCTTCATTGTGAAATATTTTGCGTGCACATTCGACAAGGACACAGTGAAGGGGGACACACGAGCGTTTTGCAAAGCGGCTGCTTGCAAATGCACCTCTCAAATTGCGTGCGGTGCGACAAGAGTTTTGTATAAAGACCAAGTATGATAAGACCCTATGGCACCCTGCGCACTTTATGCTTTCCGCGTGAATGAAAGTGTGCAAGGGTGAGAAAGAAAGATGGTGCCTTCATGCACAAGTGTCGCCTCTCCCCGCAAGCAAAGGGAAAGAGGGAGAGGGGAGTGAGCTTGTGGTAATGGGATCGAGCGCAAGCGAGCGGCGGGATGGGAGGAGAGAGGGTACAAGCTGGCGCGCGTCATGATTTCTGGTGCGCGTCTCTGCCGTGATTGTGCATGGCTGTAAGTGGGGCTGAGCTCATACACAGGCGCACACCCCGCTTTAGAGGTAATCTGCCGTGCGTTGTTGTGCTTGGTGATCCCTTGCAGCAAAGGATGCTTCACCGGCAGACGTGCAGCTGTCACGGGTGCTGTTCACGCATCATTGCTCACTCAAGGTGACTAGATCAGCATCACCCGAGTCTTATGGACAAGCAGTCATGTTCCAGATCTTCGACTTTTCGAACGTCCAGAAATGGCAGCTTCATTCAAGACAACAACTTTGTCCTCCGACTACCGCAAAGGCCAGACTACCGATCCTGGCAGATTGACCATCACGAGGAGGCCACTAATTGATGACAGGGTCATTGTCAAGGACGCCTGATGAAAGGACGTCAGCGGCGGGTTCACAGTTAGCCACGTGGTCGCCTCATATTGTGCAATGTTGGAGGCAAGAGAGCCAACAAAACGGTGGCATGTTCAAGACAAGAGAGCTGGCAAAAAGGTGGGACATTAGGGACAGGAGGTTGTGAATGATTCGACGTTTGTGATTGGCCAATGAATTCCCTCAACGAGTGAAAGAGGGAAAAAAATGGTATAAAAAGTGAATCTGGACTGCTGCGAGAGGGACGCTTGGACATGCAAAGACTTTAGCATGTAGTGGACTTTGAGAGTTGGAGCTGTGCTTGTAAAACTCAATAATGTACACCTGAATATAAACCTTTTTCTCATCTCTGAAAAGTCACCCGGGACCTTTCTTTTTTCCAGGCACGTGGCACGGCACCATCCATGGAATCTTCATGGCCACATGGACTCCTGATTTCGCAACAAAGCGTAAAGAGTGGGTGTGCCGAAACGGTGTGGCATCATATAAGCTGTCTTCCCGTGCATTTAGTATTGAAGGCTGCGTAATCTCGAGTTTCACTGACCCGTCGGAGCGAGGGCCAAACAAAGCATTCACTCCCTGCTGGTGGCGCTGCTCATGAGAGCGTCATCCCAGTGCGGGTGACGCTATCAGCCGTGGAGTCTGAGTGCACGCAAAAGTGTGGCTGGCTTCACTTAATTTGTACTGCCCACGTGAAGATGTCGTTGACATAGCATGAAACCACATCATTCGTCACCCTTTCAAATTCATCAAAATTAATTGTTTTCTCAGTCGAATTAGCTTTTTTCAACAGCCTGATAATTCGGAAAAATTCTGCGGCCCCTTGCAGTGTATGAAAAATCTACTGGTAACTGTAGTTATTTGCATAAAAGGTTGAATTTCAATATAACAAAGCAAATTGCTGATTTTACCTACTTCGTTATATTGAGGTTTAACTGTGCTCTATAAAAGCTAAGAAAGCAGAGCTGAAATAGCACAACTCCTCAAAAGTCTAATATAAGTGTCATGGGGAGCATTTTCAATCACGATCGAGCCAGATCGGGATCAGATTTCTCAGTCGCGATCAGCTTCTTTCTTCAAGCTTCAGGGAAATGCCAGCAGGGTCGGGTGATTGTTGGGGATGCCGAGTAAGCGAAAGACGGTGCAGAGTAACATTTGTCCGTTCTGTTGTGCACTACTTCCACAGTGCTGCAGCCGCGCTGCTGCTGCTCGCCGCTGATAGCGCACGAGCGCAGCCTGGAGAAAAATGGTGTGCTGGTGCGCAGGGTTGCTTGGCACACATAAGCCAGCGAGCAAGGGAATGTGAGGAGGTCCGCATCTCCCTGTTGGTGGAGCGGAGTCGCGTGGCTGCACTCGCATCATTTCTGCTTGCAGCACTTTCTTTTATTTCAGCTTGTGCAAGCACCACGACAGTTGCGCTTGATTGCGGTGCACAGCCTCCCCCTCCCCCCCCCCCCTCGCCTCTAACCCTGCGAAAGCTGTGATCATGAATCCAGTGATTGCGACAATCACCGTGCTGTACAGTGTGACTGCTTCAATGACAGAGAACAAACTGAGATGGCGCGTGATTAGGGAAGCCGTGTGTAGCAAGAGAGGCCGCGAAAGGAGCAACGTCACTATCTTTAGTGTTCAGTCGAACCCGCTTATAACGATACCGGTTTTAACAATATATCAGAAGAGAAGCTGCTGCACCGACAACCCTTGTATTTTTTCCACGGTGAAATAACCCGTCTACTGCAATGCCTCGATGCCACATTATCAGTCACAACGACGAAGTCTGACTGCTGGGTGTCCGAGCCGAAAGATAGTGAGATGCGTAATTCTTGAAAAGAAAAAAAGAGAAATTCGATCCGCTGCATGATGGGCCGCTGCTTCAACAGCCGCCGCGTGCTCATTTTCGAGCCATCTCCACGCGTCTCTGAGTGGGTGAGCAGCCGCCGCAATTATATTGCTAGTAATTATATTGTAAAATGAGAACACGTATAAAGCTGCGTTCAAATTTCCCATTAGCACGTATCGTAATCATCGGTGACTTTTTTCTTCCTCAAGACATCTATCTACCTTGTCTTGCCAACTACGCAATTGCTACATGACGTGCCACCTGGTGTAATAATATGCAACTGCAATGCAAACGGCACACGTATGTATACAGTTGCCAACCGACTTTCCGGAGCTCACAGAGACCGAAAAATATTTTGAAAAATCTAACAGTCCAAAAAACCTGTTCATACTACACTTCGAAGCCATCAAATTTGCTTGGGTTTGCACAAGAGTGACGTTTCTGTATACAGTCTGACAAGAGTGTCACCGTGTTGGTGATCTCCGTTGCAGGAGATCGCCATGAAGATGAAAGAAACGAGCCACGTTTCTTCGCACTAGTTGGCTCTTGCGAAGGCATGCGAGGTCCTGCCCATCACACAAGTACAAAGCTGCACAAACACACACAAAGATGCGGCGTCTCCGAGACACACCTGCTCTGTAGACATACCAAGTGCAAATAGCAACCAAAACTTAAAGAAAAAAACTATTCATCTCGCATGAAGTGATTATGACGAACGTGCTAACTGAAAAAAGCAAGAAACGAGAAAAAGTGCCGTCCCTTGGAGCATTTTGTCAGCGAGGGAAGAGCAGGCATGGACTCCCGAGATGAGAGGATGTCGCCTGCTCCCTGTAGGTTTGTTTGATTCAGAAAAGGTTCACGGAACCACAAACGAAGAGGTGCAGGTGGTGCCAGTTACGGTGTTCCGGGCTGCACCCACTCACTGAAATGTTCAAAGGTGCACTTGCACCGCAGCGGCACCTTGCCTCTCAATCGAGCACGGGGGTGCAGGGTGCACCGCTGCACTTCGGGGAATCGAGGGTGTAGGTGCAGTGCAGCGTTAATAGGCGCAGAAGGTGCAGAGAAACTTGGCTGAAACAAGTAAACCTTTTAGGTGAGGCGTCAACTCGTAAAAGCTAATGGTATCCGTGATCTCCTTGGCACTTCCGGTCCAACAGATGATGGTTCTAGCACCCGATTCTCTGTTCGTGGGGCTGCTCGCACTTGCTATTTGTGCACCTTCATCGCAAGGTATCGCCCACACTGCTTATTCTTAGAGCATGTCAAGGTCTCATCAATGACTGACCTCAATATCTGACCACAGGCAGTCTCGTTTTTTTTTTTTTTTTTTGCCGACTGATCGAACGCATGAATTAGCTATGCGTGTTTGTCACAGTTTCGTGCTTATCTTGAATGATGAATCACACTTGTTTTCACGTCAATTCCATTCTTGTCGAGGACGTGTGATTTTGTAACATTTACATAGTGAATATCAGATTTGTGTAGAGCCCGTCATACACACTAACGTGTTTGCCTGTTGTAGCCATTGATAAACCGCATTGCACAAGTTCACAAAACTGCTAAGAACCTTAACTATCCCTAAGAAAAATAGCACTGACACATTTGGCTTTTTGAACTTTTATCTCACTGATAAAGTAGATGCTTGGCAAGTTGGTACGACATACTTGGAATTTTATACAATCTTAATACGTTTTGCAACATTTACATGTAAATCATACATGTGCTGTCTCACAAAATAACTTGCTTTCCATATTACTGATAATACCTGGAACATGCATAACAACAAAATGTTAACCACACAGTTGGCATGGTTTAGCCATGTTTTAACATAGTATCTCTACCTCCAACTTCACCTAAACATTTGTTGTAAATGTCTCGAATGCGTTTAAAGCTGCAGTACACCCCTTGTGTTTGTCACACTTTGCGATATTTGTATGAGATATGGAACGCAAGTCATGCTAGAAGTGTTTGTCGACTGCAGTTGGCTTCCCCACACGCTTGAGTCGGTTTTAATATACTTTTGATGTCTCTTTACAAGGAAAACACTGCAGTTTCATGATTGTTAAGCTAGTATTTCTCGCTTCATGCACCATTCACGAAATATATGAGAAAAATTACGGTCTACGTGTTTTCAATACTCCCAGTACACCTAGTCAACCTTGCATCGAACACCAAATTAAGGTCGCTATCTCATGCAAGGTGCTTGCCTAAATGATGTTCCAAGACATTCGTGCTAAGAAAAAGCTTGGATTGGAACTGCTTGCCCGCCTATAGTGCCTCCACTGTACTAAACCACGCATGTTTGAATTAGCCTAGTGAAACCGAGATTAGATAAGTAAAAAAAAAAAGAATGATGTTGGCACGACCAGAATCACTTGAGAACAAAGAAGTGCTACTCGTCATTCAAGATAAGCACGAAAATGCAACAGCATACATAGCTCGATCGTGTTCGATCAATTTAGCTAAAAAAATTATTGTGTATGACTGCGTATATTCAGATTTTGTGGTCAGTCATCGATGCGACCACCACCGGCTCTAGAAATGAGCACCGTGGGTGATACTTCGCAATGAAGGTGCACAGAGAGCAAGCGCGAGCGGCCCAGCGCACGGAGAATCGTGCGCCGGAACAGTCATCTGTTGAACCGAAAGCGGCGAGCAGGCAACGCATCCCATGAGCCTTTACGGGTTTACGCCTCACCTACAGAAACCGTGCGCCTCTCAGTCTTGCAGGCTATAGAGCAGGCCAGTGGAAGCTAAGCCTGGAGAAGCCATCAGAAAATCCAACAAGGCGGCCCCCCAAAACGGGTAGTGTGGCTCGAAACGAGCGACTTAGTCCGGAAAATCAAACTTTGGGTTCTAAATTCATTCAAAAGATTGGTTGCAAAAATGCATTAAATCTATGGGAACCCTAACGGTGCATTTATGAAGTCCGGAATATCCATCAAATCCGACTTTTCAGAGTCCGAAAATTATGTCGGTGACTGTACAGGCTATGTGGTGTGCATCTCACATTGCAAGACAAGTGGAACAATACAATGCTAATGATGATGATGATGACGATGATTTATTGTCATCCCCTTTGAAACCTGGCGGTTACATAGTCACTTAGCCAGCTTGATTTAATGAGGTACACAACCTTTATTTTTTTCTGGCATTCTTGTATACATCTCCTTAAACTTCTATTTCTTCCTTAAACCTTAGCTGCTTTGCGCCGCTACCTGTGCATCTGCCACATGGCATTCTACCTGGTGCAATAACATGCAACTGCAATGCGAAATGTGCACGTATTGACACTGTGCAGCTTGCATGTCACCTCGTGTGTTTCCTCGTACGCTAGGACACTTTTGTAGGGCATTCTTTCGCTGTGTGCTAGCAAACGATGGTGTGACTCAGTGGTAGCGTAGCCGACTCCCACGCAGTGGGCCCGGGTTCAATTCCGACGGGAACCGTGTATATGTGTATATTTGTCATTCTCGGCAATAGCTGCTATGGACACTGGACACCGACGGCAGACATCGCCAACCGAAACGGCTGTCGGGATGAGCCCATAACAGCCTGTGCTGTAAAATCGAGCTGGTGGGCGATGCCAGGTGCCACCAGAGCAGGGAAGGGTGGCGCGTTTGGGTTATCGTCTACTAAAAGCCTGTATAATACGCTTCCAACCACACTGCAGCCCACATGTTGTAAAACAGATAGTTGAAGAAGCTTATCGTAATAGGGTTGGCGGTGATAGCTGTGAATGCAGCGTGTCGCAACCAGGGAGGAAATCGGCTGGTAGTACAGGAATAAGAAACTGAGAACGCGCCCGCGTTTTCACCTAGGCGAGTACTTTGCGGGGAAGCTGATGTGGTGGGCAGCAACTGTCCTTGATCACGCGTGCCTCGTGCATTTTCTTGTTTACACAAGATCTAGCAGTTGGAAAACGTACCATACGATTGCAGTTTGGCGATGTCTGAACGCTGGTGCCGAAAGATTGTGTTTGCCGAGAAGGTTTGAACCAGTAAAAATAAGCCTAGTGTGTCATTCTTTGTGTCCTCCATCATGAACATTGGTGCCAGGCGATTGTACATAATGGGATCGCCTCAACGAGGTTCTGCTGTATATGCTACAAAATTTCAAGATTACAAACACCAAAGTCTAGAAAAAAAAAAGAAGAAAAGAATAGCTACAGATACTGAACAACTTGGAAACATTCAGAGCTCATTCGAGCAAAGGAAAAAGTGCACCACTGACTAAGTGCTTAGTGACTCGCAACAAACGCTTACTATCTTCAGAGCTAGGGCATGTAAGAATTATCGTAGGTAGAAGTGCCTGGAAAAACATCACAGACGAATCAAACATGACTGCATTAATGTTGCTAATTGAAGTCACCTAGCCAGTCCTTCATTCTATAGACTTGGTAAATCTATGCGCAACGTTCAGACATTGATGCAAGCTCACTTTACATGAGCCTACTCTTACTTGAGCATGTACCTACACAGATTGCATGCAATTAACTTGTCAGGTGATCCTCCTGCCATGCACTCTCCTTCGACCTCTTATTTTCTTTTGTGCTGTTTTCCCTTTAGCACTTGTATATCTTTGCCAGACTGAGCTTGTTTGTTGCAAAGGTGCAATGGATTAGTGGCTCCAAAAAGAACTGTCCGAGCAACATCGTGGGAAAGGTCTATGCAAGGTTTGTTAAATGATTTGTTTTTGAATTACATGTTACAAGTTCATACATTTCATCATACACTCAAATCTATCTGAATGTTTTCGAGATACCAAGATAGGCTACTCTGAGCACATGCAAGAATGACCCCCAGTTTTTAAGCACAGCACATTAATGTTTCATTTAGCTTCAGCTGGCCTTCTTGAACGGACAAGATAAACTTTGCGATTCATGTGCAAATGCGAAGCCATGTAGTACAGTTAAAGCTCGCTATAACGAAGTCGGTAAAATCGGCAATTTGCTTCGTTATATCTAAATTTCGTTGTATTGGAATTCGACCTTTTATGCAAATAAGTATAGTCGCTTATCGATTTTTCTTACACAGAAAGGGTCCTCAGGATTTTCCGAATTAGCGGGCAATCAAAGAAAGCAAATTTCAACGACAAAACAATTCATTTTGATGAATTTGGGAGTCGGTGATGAATGATAGTTTCCTGCCACGTCGACAATATTTTCAGGTGGGCGGTATGAGTTAAGTGAAGCCAGCCACGCTCTCGCGTGCACTCCGCCCCTGTGGCTGATAGCGTTGCCGTAATCATGAAAAGCGACAGCAGCGGGGAGCAAATAGTTCACCTCTGACTCCAACGGGTCACTGAAAGACCCCCCCCCCAAGATTCCAATAATGTAAGTTCAGGAAGACAGCTTACATGACGCCACGGCGCCTTGGCATGGCCACTCTGAACACGCAGTAGATTACCTCTAAAACATTGTGCGCGGGGTGCGTATGTGCTCAGCCGTGCTTACAGCCATACGCAGCCACGGCCAAGATGCACACCAACTTACCCCATCGCCCCGCCCCCTCGCACGTGCTTGATCATGTTACTGCAATCTCACTCCCCACACCCTCTTTCCCTTTGCTCATGCAGGAAGGCGGCACTCACGAAGCAACCACCTTTCTTGTCTCACCCTCGCACACATTCACTCGCACCGAAAGCATACAGTGCATGGAGGATCTTACTGCACTTAGACTTTATGCAGAACACGATGGGCTCCACTTCTGTAGTCGCTTTGGTCACGCTGGGCGCGATTTGAGAGGGGCGCTTGCAAGCAGCCACATGCAATTCAATCATTTGACCATTTGCGTCGCCCGCGAAAGTTTCTATTTATTGCCTCGGCATTCCTCGTGGTGGCAGTAAAATTTCGCTATATTGAAATCGCACGCAAACACACTTTGTTATATTGAGGTTCTAAATACATGGTGTTCTATGGACAAGAGGTTGTGAAAAGTTGAATACTTCGTTATATCGAGAATTTTGTTATGTTTAAGTCAGTTACATCTAGGTTTAATTTTATTACCATAACAAAAATTTTACGTGCAAGAACATCACTGCCTACAAGATCTGCCCAGCTTTTTTTGGCGCTTGATGGAAACTTTTTTGAGTAACACACATGAACCATTCGAAGTGAATGAACTGAAAAAAAACAACAGAAAGAAAAATCTTCTATACAAAGCATGCGGACTGACCTTTCTGCCTGCTCACACGTTGGGTCGGCCGCCGTGAACCCAAAATACTTTGCGCTGAACATGCAGGAAGGGTAGAAATGAGAACATAAAGACATGCACCAAGAACCAAGTCAAAGAACAGAATGTGCTTAGCAAAAGGAAAACATCAGAACAGATAGATAAAAGCTCACGTTGGCATGAAAGAGGTATGTGCACGATTGTGGCCTAATACTTAAAGGTTCGAGCGGTTGTGCTGAGGCTGGGGTTCGATCCCATCATCGGACACTTGATTTGTTTTTTGTAGAAGAGGTCCAAGACTATGCGAGAAGGGAACCTGCCCACTGCAATGTGCCTAGGATGCGCCAAAGAATGTGTTGCATTAAACGTGACAGTAATGCAGGCGGGCATATTTAGAAAGTAATCTCATCTGTGTGTTCTAACTGCGCCCGATTAGCATGATGAATCCTGCATTTGGAAGACAATAGAGAAGTGTTTCCCATGGCAACAGTGATTGACAGTTTTCTAAAACAAAAGTTGAAGGCTCAGCTTGACACCAACAATTGTGGACACTAAGTATGACGATGCAGTGTGTGCAATGCAACATTGAGATTTTGTACCATTCCCAACCGGTAATCGGGCAGTTAGTCATCTTTTAATAGTTGTGGAATAATTTAAAAATGGCTGTTAAACTGTGTTCCCTCCTATTATGTAGCATGTGCCTGTACATTCACACCAACCCATTTATGCTAAACACACAATGCAACACATTCTGACAAGTGTGGTGGGCAGGTAGTACTAAATAAGCAGGGTTTCCAACCTCGTTCTCAGTTTCGCTGGACACAATTGCGGCAGTGTCCAATGCACAACACCGATATGTGTGTGTATTCGTACAATGCGTGCAACCACAACATATTACTTAAAATACTCTGCTCAATTGCCACGTTTACTTATTATTCAGTAATTTTACAGCAGACTTAGCAGTCAACCACCTCAACAGTCACAAGCCCCCCAAAACAAAGCCCCTATGCAACCAAATAATTTAGACACAGTTCAAACATTGCATCCAACCTATAGCCATCTGCTATAGTATATCCAACTTTGCTGCAGCAGCAGCAGCAGGCCTTTCGAGGATGTTGCCACAGTATGCCCTCAAGGTGACTGCTGGCTGCTCATTGCTATAGGATGCTCTTTCATCTTGCTCCTTGTTAGAAAATTGCTGGGCTTCTGCACTCCAGAAGCAAAAAAAAAAGGTTGATCGATTGCTTGATCCGACGGAAATGTGTTAGAATTAATCCTTCACAAGCCTTAAGTAACCGACTACCTTGGTTCAGGCCTCATGGCCTGAGGAACGCCACAAGGCTGCTTAAGAATGCCTAATGCATGCCACATCACGCCTAATGTATCACATTGTAGTTTGTGTCAATTGCATATGCTCAAATTCGCACATCATCTTAATTTTATCTTTCGGCAACATACCACAGCACGACTCTCCATATGGCTTCTTGATGGCACTGCATCCATTTTAAGCTGTACGCAAAGATGCATACTTTCACAAGACATGTCTGAACCTGTCAAACGCCACAGGCAACCTCCTCCTAACGTGCGACGTTCACACCACCCTCTCCGTCCTTCATACGCCCTCTTCCCTACCCTCCACTTATGCGGTCCCACACTTCCCTCCTCTTCCCCACTCTTTTCTTCTTTCCCATGCCCCCAAGTGACAAGTGACAAACGGATGCCACCAAGTTTTCGTTCGCATGAGCGTTCCAATGCCGACACACTAAAAGCATGATTGTGGCTTTACCTGTCTAAATTGACAGTTTGCCTTCACCGCAAGCAATGGAGGCATCAAAGATGCTCGCTAGCGGTGCTGCTACAGTTTCGCCTTTTCAGCTTGCGTGGCTGTACAGAGCTTTTCTCTTTATTGCGCTAATCTTTATCGGAGTCTTATGGGGGGTCCACTGATACATTAGCCAGTCGGGGTTTCATGTGAATATATCAAGCCCTTTGCAGTGCTATGCTCTAGAAACTGCGATGACATTTTTCAATCTAAAAACAAGGTGATGAAAGGGCTTATTTGATTGGTGTTTGTTTTTTGTACTTGTTATAAGAACTGGGTTAGGAACACGTGGAGACTGTAGTGCTAACAAGTGGTTTATACAGTCGAACCCACTTATAACAATATTCAAGTGCCACGACAATTCCATTGTTATAACCGATAATTATCATAACCGGGTTGCATGAAAAAAAATCAAATTGATGGTTAGCATAACTGTTCTGAGAAAACTATAAGGGCGGTGAGGCCAGTTCTCCTCCCCACCACCTCTCTCCATCCAGCTTCTGATTGTGTGACTCGTTTAAACTTTTTAGCTCTCCTTCCTGTGCACTCTGATTGCATGATGTTAACAAGCCGCGGCTGGCAGCGTTCAAGAATGGCACTGCTAGAACAACTGCGAAGAAGGGTCACGGGCGGCAAGTGACATACGAGCTCCGCCGAGGCATCGCTTCGGTGGCCCTAAAAGGCACCTTTTCAACAATGTGGGAATGTTGCCGCGGTAGCATCTCAGCTTGAGAAATCCAGAAGAAAGGCTGGGACGAGATCGCCACAGGCATCTCGCCACGTACTTTCCACTGGCTTGCACAAGAAAACTCCGTGTCCGTCAGCCTTGCTTTACATGAAGCTTGCCGACATCCTTCTTCAAGGCACCCAAGTGCTCTGCGTAGAGCAGCAAAAGGTCCCTCGCGAAAACAAGCCCCCGCGGGACTGAATCATCTACAGGGCCTCCCGTGGGAACAATGTTGAGGCAGCCTGCCCTACCGCATCAGCGCTGTCGTCGTGGCCGCCACTGTTGCTATTTGATGCATCCACGTTTGTGATGATCGCATCATTGGGTAGAAGCACTTTGCTTCCAAATTTATAGCAGTGTGTTTTCTTTTCACCGCCAACATCAAGCATCGCTGACGATAAGCGGGCTGATCAGCCATCTTTCGTTTTAGCGGCAAGTCGAATGAGACTGAGAAACTCGTGGCCACAATTGTTATTCATTTTTCATTGGACCGGCAACTAGCCTGTGGCTATGGGTCGAACAAGTTTTGGTATTTCTGTATGTTCCTTGACTGAAAATAAAGAACTGAATTGAATTGAAAGACTGATGCAACGAACAAATACAAGCACAAGCGACGTAGTCCTTTAGCAGAATTACACAGAATGAGGGCCCAGTGAAGCAATCTGGGAGCAGCTCCTGCAGCGTTGTCAGCGTTGTCAGCGCAGTTGGCCCAGTCAATTCATGTTTCGGAGGGTGGTGCAGCGTAGAGCTATGGGCACAGCCCATTTGTATTTGGAGGGGAGAAAGGGCAACGAGAGAGAAGTGCACGGCGGCAGTTGGGGTGGCGAACGATCGTGCAACGGCTTGCATTTCACTTTTTCTTTTTTCTTTTCAAGGATTTCGCATTCCATTACCATTCGGCATGGGCACCCAGCAGCCAAGCTTCATTGTTATAACCGATAATGCCGCATGGAGACATTGTAGTAAGTGGGTTATTTCCCCATAGAAAACATACAAAAGTCGACGGTGTAGCAGCTTTTCATTGTTATAACCGATATATTTTTGAAACCGGTATCGTTATAAGTGGGTTCAACTGTATTGAACACACCACCTGTATTTGTGCAAGGTAAATGGCAAGAGAGAGAGAAAAAAGATTCCTGAAATCAAAGGCTTTTAATTCCCCAATGCACGTGAAAGATTGGTACAGATCACATCAAACATGCTACGCTGTGCACGAACATGCTACGTCTCCATTGACAATATACTCCAGTTGCACTCTGGTTGTACGTTACTGCTTTCCTCATCCCTCTCCTGCACTAAACAGATAATAAAAATTATCAAAGTTTTGAGCTGTCAGTACAAATTCACCAAATAACACTACTTGCCCATGAAGTCTAAACACAAGTGGAAGCCAGCCAGCCTTACGAGACTCTACGGTCTCGTAACTCTTCCATGAGAATAAAATGTGCCCCCACCTGTCCGATCCGAGGACACGAAAAATGCGCGTGGAGTCACTGATCTCCTGGACGACCTCGTTGTTGAGGAAGCTCCGGCCCTGCATGCCATGTTTGTGGAACGCCAGCACACAGTCCGTCAGGCACACTGCAAGGCAGTACCAGCGGAAGAGGTAAGTCTTGGGCTCCATTGAAAGTTTCGGCACACTTGCTCAGAGAATAAGTTATGCTTGCCTAGAAGAAAAATGAGCATTGCTGTGCTGCCGTGCACAGGGTGTCGAAGTGAACCCCAACCAGAACCGAAAACCATACCTGAACCGGAATTTTAGCCAGAACTAAATCGGAACTTAAATTGATATTCTTGAAACGTTCCTGAACCTGAAATGAACCTAAACTGGAAAAAATAAAAACTGTTACCAGTTTGGCACGAAACGGTTCAAGCACACAAGCTATAATGGCTGCTCAATGCATAAATGATTATTCAAATTAATTACTTCTACAGTTGGCACATCCCTCTAGCAGATTTTTATGACTAACAAGTTGGACTGTTTGCAAGAAAGGGGACAGACGATATGTAAGCGCCGACGACTATACAGCCACTAGGAAGAGACGCTTGCACTTCTGAACTCAGCCATGGCAGTTTAGCTCTGCAGCCGAAACATTGTTTCATGGGCTCCACGCAATAGCCACTTCTGTTCAAGCTACAATTGTGCCGTTATGTCAGCTCGTTACTGCTACTAGACAAACCATAAAACACTTCCAACGCCAGGATACATTTAGAGCAAAAAAGGACGGTGGCATTGCGAAGGGAAAACGCAAAACCTAAAGTTCAGCGGACGGCGTAATGTAACCATGCATACATAACCCTGTGGTCACTAATGAATGTTGTCACCTTCTCATTGCGCATAACCACGGCTGTAAATGGGACTGGAAATCTGCTTTTGCTGTGTGCCGTAATTTTGTTTCCAAGCCAATATTTTGTATCCATCCAACCAAGCCAATATAACGCTCACTCACTCGGAAATTCCCGTAAGACATTCATTGAAAAATATTGATTGTTATCTGCCATGTGCCAGGAAGCTCATTTCTTCCTTCTCCTGACGAAACTTGTGCAAGTCTCACGTGGCTAAGTCGACAGCACTGCACGGCTTACCACCATGAGTCAGGATAAAGTTTACTGCACCGAACCGGTCTGGAAACCATTTAATTTGCATTCCTCCGCACCGGAACTGAAACGAAGCGAAGCCGAAGTGCACTGAACCCAAATTGAACCGGCATTTTTTAAAATTTGACACCCTGGTTGTGAACATGGGAATTCCCACAAGTTGGGGCTTTGGATTGTCACATTTCTTTGGCGGCCAGGGAGACACCTTCAAGATACATCTGGCAACCGGTGTTCTGCCTGTCACAACATTCAGCCTCTCAACTACAGCCATATAGTTTCCTACCAAACTACTAAAGGAATTTGGCAATTTGGTAGCTTTAGAGTCATTTCTACATTACTTTTCTACTTTGGCCACATAGTCTTTGGTAGATTTACCAGCCATACAGGCTCCAAGTAGATGTTTGAAATCTCAAGAAACTTCGTTAAATCAAAACTGTGTCACGAAATTACTTTGTTAAATTGCAAAAAAAGAAAGAAATACAAGACTGGGAATTATTTTGTGAATTTCGTTACAGTACAAACTTGTTATAATGAAATGGGATATAACAAAACAATGAATATAGCGAAGTGAAATTCTCCTTGAAATCCTCAGAGGTTTGTATTACAGTAACATGCGATAATGGATACGACGAATTAATATATATAACGAAGTAATTTTAACTCCCACTTCGACTTCGTTATAACGAGGTTTTACTGTACATCTGGATTTGCTACATTGAGGTTTGACTGTATTTGTGAGCCCCTACTTAACTCCTTATTGACAAGTTTTGCCTACAGCCGAGTATCGGTATTGCCAAGTTCCTTCCCGAGTTTCACTACTGAGTATGAAGTTTCTAGCTAAATTTATGAGTCAACACTGAATGACAGGTAGTTAACATCGTTCACTGACTTAGAGCAGGAACACAGAAAAAGAAAGAATAAGTTTCTTTTGAAAGCACGGTCAGAGAGTAATGCAAGATCTCCAGCTGCAGCGGTGTCGAACGTGCGACGTAAAGTAAATGAAATGTGCACATATAGCTCACATCCGACGAAAGCTCTCTGTACAAATTCCAAAATGGAGCCATAGGTGGCGTGGGGTGAAGCTCACTTCAAGTTTTCTGCCTGGAGTTTTCCTCCCTGTTGCTGAAGAAGCTTCCGCAAAATATTTTTTTTCCTTTTCCCTGATTATCCTTATTCTCTATGTGTTTTGCACATTTAGATCAAAAATATTTTTTTTTCGGGTGTTTATATATGCCATCATTAAAGGGTCGAAATACGTGCAGAAATGTTGTGCGATAATCGGTTGCGCCTTAAGTGAGACCACACACGTCCCCAGCAGTCGTCAAATAGCTGCCAATGTGCCTTCTGGCATCGTTAGTGACGAAATTTGACGCCCTTGTCTTCAGACATGCCCTGCTAGTGAACTCACCGATGTACTCGACGGTGAAGTCAAAATGGAGCTCGGCAGGTTGCACGTCGCTGGGCTTGAGCTGGCCTTCCAAGTCCAGCAACTTCACTTGATCTGTGGCGCAAAGCACAGGAAAATTATATTTTCTTTTCATTCTATTTTTCATTTCTTTACAATACTACCAATCTCTTGCAAGATCTTAGTGGGTGGGACACAAAGTCAAGTACAACACCAAGTCATGAAAACAGGTGAACTTACAATACACAATGTCCAAGTGTAACATAATGCAGTGCAGAAACTTTGAAACATAAGCATTATGACATCAGTTAAGATTTAGTCATCCTAAGTATGCCTGGGTTACAACTTTTACATTACAGCGTCGAATTAGAACCGCATAACAATGTAGTACAGATGCAATCATGAATACGCTATACGTACACAGGAAGAGACTAAGAAATGAAGAAGAAAGAAAACGCAGAATAAATAAAGTCGTCATACATACAACACATATTTTTGCATAGGTATTAGTGTTCCAGGCTAGATAATGAAGATAACAAGCTAAATGGGGAAGAAAATTAACAGCAGCTATTGTAATTGAGATGCAAGCAGTGCTTTTTCTAATAAGGATACAAAACTGTTTAATGACTCAGTGTTAGTGATTTCTTTTTCTAATTTATTCTGTTTTCTAATTACAAGTGGAAAATATGAATATTTGAGTTGACTGAGAATTCGTCTAGCGTTCTAGCGCTTACGTAGAGTTGTACTAGTGATGGTTCAAGAAATGAACTTAGATGTATAAATTTTAATGTTTCCTTTCAGACACTGGAACAAAAACTTTAGTCTCGCTAGTTTCACTGTTTTCAGTAGTTAGTAAAATGGCTTTATGGCAGTATTTAGCCAGTAGTGTGTAACACAAGAAGCGCACCGTATGAGCAAACAGCTTTTTGGGGCTATAAAGGCGAAGCTAAGAGGGTGAAGCTTTTGCTCATGCCTTATCACTGCTTTCAGTTTTGATTACTTTGCACTGCTTGTTTAGTTTCACAAAGGCAAGAGATTGCTGGTCTAGCCTCTCAGGTGAGCTGAGCTGCAGGTGAATATGTGGAAAACCGTTGCCACCAGATGCAGCAGTAGTGTTAATTAATTGTTCCTTGAAATAAGTAAATAAATAGAAATCTAAAAAAGACGGGAAGGGAATTACTGCTGACTGCACTGTAACTGTCGAGCACAGTCTGCTGACACCTGGACGGCAGTGCAGATGCCATTTCACTTTCAAAAGATATATAAAACGTATCAAGGTTCAACAAGCACCAAAACTCGAAAGTGCAACTAATCAGAATGTTATGATGATTTGCAAATATAGTCGATCCCGGATATTTCAAACTCCAAGGGGATCGCAATATGGTTTCATATATCAATATAAAATATCCCTGTCTGCAGCTTATGCGAAAACTCTGCACATCACGGACAGTGCGCAAGGCTGCATCAAACTCCCCCCATTTTTTGTTTTTTGCAGATGAATGTCACAAGTTGCGCTGCAGAATGTTCTTTGATAAACTGATTGCAACGCTAACCCTGAAAGCCCACGCCGCCCAGCTGCAAGACAGCGATGCACCTCGAAGCACTTGTCTCGTGTTTTATTCAGGATAAGGTAAAAAGACACGCAATGCGAAAGCAAACTAACCTATAAGTGCCGTGCCACCATTGGAGCATTGCGTATCGTGCATGAACGTACCAGGTTGCATGTTCGTTACAGTACACCATTTACGGCAGACTGTCACGCATTGGCAATGAGTCAACCAGGCAGAAGCTGTCAAATTCTAAAGTGGCTTTCAGCATGCACAACACTCAAGTGATTCCCAGTGACGTGTGCCTGAGAGTACGAATGAATGTACTGAGCATAAACTATGGGAACTTAAATTATGCAGCTAGTCTTGTGCACTGCTTCGCGATAGCCTTTTCGCGAGCAGGGGTGGTCTTGTTAAATGCAAATTATAACTTAAATATCTGTCCGGGTGGGGGGTTGGGACCGGATTTGTTTTGGCTGATGATGATGAGAACCCTGAAATGCCGTTCACGGAAACACTACAAGACAAACCCAGCAGTGCAGACATGGCCAGTTCGGCATTCTATGCCCGGAGCCACTCAATGAAAAGACGGAGTGCCATCCAGGCTTTCTTGTGGAATGCACGTGTCGAAATGGGTGGCCTTTTGCATTCTTGAAGCAGTATGGCAATCCTCTTTCCAATGAAAGTAAGCAGAGCTTGCAAAGGGCCTGGGTAGCGTAGCTTCATCGTTCTGCGGCGCTGTGGAACACACTTGTTGTGTCTTCCTTGTTTTCTACTAATTTCATATGTAACCGTTCCTGCCACAGTGCAACAGAATGATGAAACTCTTTTGAATAACGAACGGCAGCAGGTGGTATGCTCCACTGCACGATGGTGTTCCCCTATTAATATGCTTCACCACAATCCACCGCTGTACTGCGGTGAAGCTTACTAAAGAAAATCCGTCATAATAGAGCTTAAGGCCCTTGCTGCACGAGCCACCATACTTTGAGAGATGCACCTTGCTCAAGTTAACATGGTAGCATTAAAGGCCCCGTGTCGCAGAAAATCTGGTGTCGGCACCAGGGTCGGTATAGGCAGAGTTGTCCGTGAGTGAAAACGGCCTTATAAATTTAGTTACGTGTGCATGCCACACCTCGCTATATGACATGCGGTATGTGCGGATTATATTGCCATATCATTCTATCACTAAGGTTGCTCATATCTCGTCTTACATTTTTGATGTCATGAAACAATAAATGTCATGAAACAAAATACCGACAGCACATCCCTTTTATGTTAACTCTTCTCACACTTATGTTGAATTCTAATGGCAGATCATGAGCACTCAGCCGGATCACGACTGGAATGCGTCGTTCCGATTGCGATCGATCTCGTCAAATCTGCGAATGGAATGCGTGCGATCCCACGTGGGTACTTTGTACAGGGAAATCAAGTGAGAGGGCGCTATACTAGAGGTGGATCACGTAGGCCTCATTGCCATTACCACCATCATCTGGATCATTCCGGCATTCCGTGTGTTTGTTTTTCTTCCGTGTCAGAAGAATCATCCCTGCACTTGGGAACTTATAGTGTCTGAGTCGGAGCTGCCACTATTCAGGAGCAGGAACAAAAACGCATGGCGCAAATGGCACAACGCAGCATCCATGTTTTGTATATCGTCCATAGCTGCCTGCAACCAGAAACAGGCGACTGTGATAGGAAGCAGAGGCGGGCGAAGGAAATACGTCACACGGAGTTCCGGTTAAACTTGCCGATTCCGGCAGAGCAAATATTTTTGCTCCCCAGAGCGATCTGGAATCAGTCGCTGGTCCCAATCTGCCATTGGAACATACAACTCACGCTCTCATTCTGCCATTGGAATAGGATTGCTCCATACAGAACAGAAAAACTTGATCTGAATCTACCCCCATTGGAATTCAACATTAAATAACAAAAGTGCGAAATGATGCAATTGTTTCCCCGCGGCTGTGCTCTACCCCTGCGATCGATCCATGCAAGAGACCGTGTTTCTACAAGAAAGCTCACCTTCGTGCATAGCATTTGCCACCAGCGCTTCCCGGTAAACATTACGTTTACATAACTGCAGTTGCTGGGAAGCGTGAGAAGCAGTCAGAGATCTTTGAATGATATTGCGTTCCACTCTTAAAGGCAAAGCTTAGGCGTCAACCAAGTTTTTTGCAGCTGGCCTTAAGATTCAATGTTTGTTTGATAGCATCTGCCAAAACAGTGCTGTCTTGTCGGCATGAATATTTCCGATGAAGCGAGAAGTGATCACAGTCCATTAGGAGAAGCACACTTACAGGGGCGCAGTGCGGCATAGCGTGGAATGTGGTCGTGAACGTGAGTTCGATATACATGCAGCCTAGTGCCATACCTTTAAACGGAATTTTCAAGGGGTGTTACAACGGTTCAATATAGGCAATAATTTGATATATCCAAGTTTGATACATCCTGGATCAACTATATTGGGTTAACATTTTTTTTAACTATGAGTTACAGTAAATCAAACGCCTAGGCTTTCTGTAAGTTTTGTAGGTTTTTTTTATGTTCTCGCTGATGAAACTGCTTGATAAGAACATGAAGCAACACACATTTCTTTTCTTTTCAGACCACTCACTTTTTTTTTTCTTTTTTTTCCCTCTGTGATGAAGGGAATATGTGAAATGAAAGTTGAACTTTGTTTGTACACTTTATCAAAGGCTGATGCAGCCCAGCACCTAAGCATGCTAGTTAGTGCATGATTTGACATGGCAAAAGTGACGCGTACTTATCTCCACTCACCGTCAGTTGCATTCACTCGTCCTTCCTATGCAACTGAACCTGTTACTTGCTCTTCCCCGAAGTGAAGAAAAGGTACTGTGTCACACCTGGGTGTTGCATTCACCAATGCATATGCGTGCTTGATTGGAGTGACCAATAATGCTGAATGCAATGACTGGGGTGTCAGAGAACCTATAGAACACCTTCTCAGTACTGCCCAGCCTTTGCAAATAAAAGCTACCCCCCTCCCACTTCCGCATTGCTCTAAACCAGTTAGAATCTCTTTGGACAAGATCTTGGGATGATGGCCTCGCATATCACAGCTGCAGAAGGTCACAAACGAGCTGCTGCAAATTCTGAATGCTACCGGACTGAGCGACCATCTGCGACACTGAAAAGAGAACTTTCACTACGTCAGTGACGTCAACACTGGACTTTCGCTCCTTCTTTATCTCCCTTTCGACCTTTTCCCAGTGCAGGGTAGCCAATCAGGCCTGGATAACTTCCCTGCCTTTCACTTACCCTTGTCTCTCCCCTACTCTATGCTTTTTTTTTACATTAACAAATGCAGAAAATAAAACATTTTTGAATTATTTTGTTAAATAATTACATTGTTAAATTATTATACATATGCATTTCAGTTAGATAGCTTTGCCTTCATAGCTGGAAAAAGCTGTATGCCAGTGTAGCAATGCTGAACACACTACTAACCCACTACTGCTAACAGCCACTGCTATTGTGCTGTTAACAGCAAATGTAGCAGCATCAGAGGTGTGCGCAAGCTCGGTTGTGCACATCAGAGTGTGGTAAGGGGGCAAAGCTAGCACTCCAGCCACAGCTGCAGTCTCCTGCTCAGAAACTCACTGTCGTAGCAGACGAGCACAGTGTCCCGGTCAATCTGCGTCACGTGCACCACATGCAGCAGCTCATGGCGTGGAACCATTGTCTCCAGGCCATCCGAGTCCTCGTCTTCGTTGTAGCCAAACCAGCACGCCGATGAGTTGAGGTCAATGGTGTCCAGCTTCAACTGGGAGCCGTCGTAGCTGTAACAAAGAGGGACTCAAACAAAGTCGGGTGGCTAAACAGAGGCATTGTAGACACACAGCCTTAGTGCAACAAGTCAGTAAGATTGTAGGCTTGTAAGCTAATTCAGCTGTATTAATGGGGCACACCTTTTGCCATTGCAGATATTTGTACTAAGTAGATTTCGAAACGAATCAGGAAAGTCAAATCTTGAACTGAATATCAGGATATTTCTCACAAGATTTAATGCTTACAACTTTTAGGCAAGAAAATACAGTGC
Organism: Dermacentor andersoni; assembly: GCF_023375885.2. Taxonomy (NCBI): domain Eukaryota; kingdom Metazoa; phylum Arthropoda; class Arachnida; order Ixodida; family Ixodidae; genus Dermacentor; species Dermacentor andersoni. Next base: position 61,930,624 of record NC_092820.1, read on the forward strand.
TGCGCATGCTCGGGAGTCTCCTAGCATTGCATAACAAGAATGTAGCAAGCTATCACTAACTTGGGTACATAGAAATCAAGATATACAGTACAGCCTACTCTTATTAAATGGTACACCAAATTCTTATGCCAGCACTGATTACAGCTCAGTTCTAGATTATGAAGGTCTGGAAAACATTTTTTATCAGTGGAACTTCTTTCAAATAGAATCAAGTGCTTTTTTTTCCTGTGAAGCTAATGAATCAGTTGCAGTCTGTTGTACCAAACACCTAAGAAGTTCTCAGTTTAATAGTGGACCTATGTTTTATGGCAGTGTTTTATTACAAAGGCAGTTTCGCTTTCCAGTTTTTCTCTGAAATGCAGAAGCGCTGTCCCAACTTTACTGCAGGTGTGTGATCGTACGGCCAATCTGCGTGACAGACCAAAGGACCACGTATCACGTGACTCCATCACCACCCCGTTCGCACCATTTTGTTGTCAGGTTTTGCATGATTTGCCACCTGTCATAGATTATGATATCTGCAGGGCCATGGCAAGTTTGTGCAGCGCTCTGCAAAACACGATCTGCTTAGTTGTTGTCGTTCCCCCATCTGCATCGCATTATAATTTTGACCAGCCCTGTAGACCCAGACAAACCTTGTAATGACAAGAGACGAGCTCTTCCAACATGGCACCATTCTGCAAATTGTGGCGTTTTAACGCTCTGAGTGCGATTCCCACATTGGGCCAATGTCGGGGAGTGCTCGCAGTGCCAAAGTCTGTTGCCGAGGCCAGCTGTCTGTGGCGAGCTTGGCACTTGTTTTGCAGCGCAATCGATGCGAAAAGCTCGCTTGGGCAACAACGAGCGCAAGGGGCTTTGCGATGCACGTGACATGTCACTCTGTGGAGGTCTGCTCACCCAATGTATTGAATATTCAAAAAATCGAATAGCAGCTATTCGATTCGTGAATCAAATTATTTGATAGTTCAATTCGAGTCGGCAATATCCGATTATTCGCACACTCACAATTCGAACCTTATTTTCCACTTACGGTGTTTCCTTACCATGTTCCTGAAAATTACCTCTTTACAGATATCTTACTGAGCTGTTATACTAAATATCAGTAATAATAAGCATGTTTTTGGGTAAGGTGCTGCTTTGCAATTCAGTTTAACCTTGTTATACGAATTCACATCCGACATGAAAATATGTTCATTATATTTGATACCCAAAAAACATCTTCCTTTACTTCATTATATTCCAATAATTCTTTACAATGATGTTTGCTATAGCGAGACTCAACTGTAACGAGTGGAGCTTGACTGCCTTACAGGGCACTACATAATCACGTTTAAGGTGCTGCAATGGTCACGGTATGCAACTTACCCTTTCCGGACACCAACACAGAGGATAGGGTAGTCCAGGTCAGGTGTGATAATCATCTCAAACACGCTTAACCGCGCTGGAACCATGCACTCAAATTGCTAGAAAAAAGAAGGAAAAGAGAGTTATGAATGATCTTGTCCATACTGAGGTCATTTCATGCATTGAATAAGACCAGGAGTGCAAAAAACATCAAAGTTGCTCAAAATGTACCGTATACTTCCATGTATTAGATAGCTTGATCTACAGTCAACGACCGATTTTCCGGACGCCCAATTTTTCTGACATGCAAGATAACTCGGACGCCTTCACGGCACCACACGTAACCCATGGAGTCAATGTGTAAGAATGTCTGAAACTTAGGAAGCAAAAGAAAACCCTTTGCCATATGATTTTCCGGACTTTTTGCAATAACCACAGGTCCGAAACGGCATTACTGAAGCCACGACCACCACCATTTTGGTTATCTCACCGCCTCAAACAGGCGCTCTAGCACACATATCCACTGGCAGCCACCACCGCGGCAATGATAGGCCTAGCTACTTCTATGTTCGCTACCAAGCTTCTTTCTCTTCGGTGCCATGTTTTTCATTGAAACGATTTGGCGCTATTAGCAATGGCACCAACTCCGGCTTTGTAATCCTCGCCAATGTCTTGGAAGCTCGCAAAGCATGGCGCGCTGCATAATGCCTGTTCCCAAAAGTCAGCTTCGCCTCAATACAGCAACGTTACGCAGTGATGCATACCAAGAGTGGAAGGGGGGCAATTGTCACGGGACACGGTATGTATTCCTTAATTATACACGCGTGCACCCGCTATCTCCTGTCACAGTATGAGCACCAATACAAAGAATAAGTGTGCTAGCAGACCTTCACAGCTATTTCGGACGTGCCTGTGGCGATTTGAACCCTTCCGGGCCGTAAAAGGCATGCATTCATTATTTCGGGCTGCCTGATTTTCTGGACACTTTCGCGGCCCCTAGGGAGTCCAAAAAAATGAACGTTGACTATATGTGTTTCAGGAATATCCAGAATTATAATGGTCAGCCCATCTGTCTATGGCACCCATAGTGGCTTCTACAGTGGCACATACAGTGGTACCCACGTGGTACAGTGGAGTCCACTTATAACGATACCGCATGTAACAATATATTGATTATAACGATGAGTAGACTTAAGAGTATCAACTTATGCATTGGGGCTATGAGAAAAATAGAAAAAGGAAACCACATATAACAATATGTTATGTAATGCATATTGGATAGAATGATCAAAATTCTGCCTTCTGGATGGCGTTTTCCATGCAGAACAATTGTGAAAGTTGTTTTGCTAAGTTCCCCTTAAACGAATGATGCTGAGATGGCGCGAAAAGTTTGCCTATGCAAGTTTGTTTATACTGTCATTCTTGCTGAGCACGTCCCACCTGTGCGCAGAGTGCGAAAGCCACGAAGAGCATCGTAAGTTGGCGCAGTGTGTCACAAGACGATGCCAGCTTCTTTGTGTCTAGGTCCCCCATGCGTCTAGAAAAAAGAAGAGGAAAAAAAAAAGCAAAAGGCAAAGCGGCATCTGCCCCTTCTAGAATCTCTCTCTCAGCAAGCGTGGAAATGCACTGTGGAAGTAGCCCCGAAGCAGCGGACTGCAGATGCCGCCAACGAAGCGCAAAGCTGTGTCACTTGAGACGAAGCTGCAAATTTTGCAAGACTCAAACAAGTACGAGCTCGTGCAGTCGACGATATCAACGATTCTGAAAACTGGGAGCACCGTGATTGTGAAGGCTGGAACAACTGGCCGTGCTAACCAACAGAAAAACTGGACTTTGTGTGCCTGGGTGAAACCTCCCACGATGGCGAAACCAAGACGGTGGAAGTCACTGACATTACTAGCTCTGGAAGCATGTGGCTACTGACGATGTACCAGGTGGTGCTTCGACGGAGGAGTTTTCGAGTGCAGCTGGTGCTGCCTTGTTTTGCGAAGAGATATCCGACGGGGTGATCGCCGACGGTGGCATTGTGTGACAGAGGCGATGACGGCAGCGGCAGAGCTATGAGGTTGCCAATGGCCCGTCTGTGACACCGTCTCCGACGTTCGTGAGGGTGCGCTGTCGTTTATCGAGTCGCTCACTGATTTAGTCGCCCAATGCAGCAGCTGGATGTGATGCACACCGTGGTTGTGAACCTGAAACTGCTGCGAAAGCAAGTGCAGATTTCTGACTATTTCAGCTGCCTAACGATTGACAAACTGTTAGAGGTATAAATAAACATTCTATTTTTCACAGCCTACTTTCCAAAACGTCTATCTTTTAGTGCAAGTGGCAAATTTGGTTTCAGAGCGACATAGATATGTTCGGCAGCATATTTTTTTGCAGCAGTCCAGATATAGCGATGATCGGTTATAACAATTGGATTTTTATTCTTGATATCATTACAAGTGGACTGCACTGTATGCCACTTTTGCATTCGGCTGCAAATGGATGACACATTGGTCAGCTTCTAACTCGTTTACTATCTGAAGGAAGCAGCATCGCGCAAGGGTTCATCATCTCGCGATCCCCTTTTATGTGGGAAAGCCACTTGTGGTTGCAGGAGCTGGGCTAATTAGTGTGAAACAACCTTCGGCACTTTATTGTCCATTGCTACTATTGAGGCTCGGATAACAATTGCTGATTGCACACATGAAATTCACCTCCTGAAAAAGTGTGTTTGATGATATTGAACAGATAAATGTCTCTGCATCAATGGCGTCTCCAACTGCCAATAGATCACGTGACGAACACCAGCATTTTCGTACATTGTGCTTGCAGGCTGCTGTATTTTCGTTTATGTTGAACAGCCGGAACGACAATTCTATGTGTCTAGTATACTGTGAACACTACGACAAGACCATTTAATGCCATAAATAAATAAAACAAACAAGTGTTACAAGTGTTGGTGCTCTCATCAGCATCGAAGCCAGCACAGCAAGGGCAGTACGGTTGTTGAGCTGACTTCTCTGCTGAATGTTAAAGGGACACTAAAGTGAAAAATGATTTCTTCTGCATCAGTAAATTACCATTTTACAAGACCAAAAACACCACACTTACGACGATAAGACGTTTGGTAAGCCAGAAAAAGCGCAATAACGAAATACGGGTGGCGACGCCTACTTAAGTTCCTGCACCTAGGGGCTCTGACGTCTTGGATTTTGACGGCATATTCTAGGGCCTACTAATTATATATAGCGGTACAGACTGACTACATTGTGTTCTAAAGGAACCAAATATTAAACATGGCAAGTTTCGGGAACATTTATTCAGCCAACGCGGCCCAAATGGGGAACATACTTTGGATTACCTGACGTCACGCTGACGTACCGGCGCTGGGGTTTCGGCGCGAAATTCAAATTCTGATAGTTGGACCTTCAGTTTCTCATCTAATAATCAAAATATTTTTTTGAAATGACTGCCTGCAGGGTTCTCAAACAATGCTTCATTAGTCTAAACTGATTTATTGTTTTGCTTTAGTGTCCCTTTAAAGTTCCATATGCTAGTGCTTGCCAAAGGGCTGTGCAAGTGGGGCATGAAAAACAGATGTGCAACTCTGGCTCCCTGCTGGAGCCTATGCACTAACCCTAAAGTCAAGAAGGGGGCTGACAGATGGAGTAGCACACTGTGGTATAAAAGTTATAAACAGGGATAAGGAGCCTTTCTGAGGCACCTTATCCCCGTTTATAGCTTTTATACCACAGTATACACCAACTCTAGTGAGATCAATTGCTTGCCGTTTATGCGGTGTTGTGGGAGTGCGATTGAAACACATGTTTCAGGCTGTGTCGTCTGCTTCATGTCACGGTGAAGGAAGGAAAAGGAGGAGCAGGTCTCAGAAGTATGCGCGCCACACAAAATGCACACAAGGGGCATTACAAGAAAGTAAATAGGCAATTGGCTCACAAGCTTGCTGCCTGTTTTCTGAAGGCTTTGTATGCTCATATAACAAAGCTTGCTCTACTGCTATGAAAGTTCCTGCTTTTGTAAGTGCACCAGGTGCATCAAATGCTGAAAATTCCTCCACAAACTTAATGTTGCTCAAACGGAAAGCAATCTTGTTTTCTAAAGTGGAAAACAACCTCCCGGTGGAGAGATGCTTCAGAGCCTTCGAGAACGTCGACTGGGTGTACGAGGCGGGCCGCTTTGGCCACTGTGGAGCAGTGGGCGAGTGACGTACAGTGTGGACTGCATGGCGGAATGGCCCGAGACACTCAAATTCACTTCGCACATCTCGCTGTCCACGAGAGCGCCCGTGCACGAACATCTTCATAAAGGTCGAGAACTGAACAAATTGATAAGCATTCAGCCTGCGATTTGTGCAGTGCTCCCCACAAAAAAAATGTATGGTGACAGCAGGAAAGGAAGTGCACAGGACAAGCACTGATTAGCAACTACGTTTTATAAGAATGATTATGCACAGGAAAACACCTGAAGAAGATATGTTTCAGCATGTTGTTCCTCTTTTAGAGACATACATATTAGACACCTTCAATTTCTAGAAGTGCTGGCATGCTTAAGTATACTCATCATCATCATCATCATCAGCCTATTTTATGTCCACGGCAGGACAAAGGACTCTCCCTGTGATCTCTAATTATCCCTGTCTTACGCCAACCGATTCCAACTAGCGGCCGTGAATTTCCTAATTTTATAGCTCCACGTAGACTTCTGCCGTCCTCAACTGCGCTTCCCTTCTCTTGGTACCCATTCTGTAACCCTAATGGTCCAACGGTTATCTAACCTGCGCATTACATGACCTGCCCAGCTTCATTTTATCCTCTTAATGTCAATTAGAATGTCGGCTATACGCGTTTGCTCTCTCACCCAAACCACTCTTTTTCTGTCTCTTAACGTTATGCCTAGCATTCTTTGTTCCATCGTTCCTTGCACGGTCCTTAACTTGGTCTCAAGCTTCTGCCCCATATGTCAGCACTGGTAAAATGCACTGATTGTGCACCTTCCTTTTCAATGATGATGGTAACCTTCCAGTCAGGAGCTGACAATGCCTGCCGTATGCGATCCAACGATTTTTATTCTTTTATGAATTATTTCCTTCTCCTGATCAGGGTTCCCCGTGATTAGTTGACCTAGGTAAACGTACTCCTTCACAGACTCTAGAGGCTGACTGGCGATCCTGAACTCTTGTTCCCTTGCCAATCTATTCATCATTATCTTTGTCTTCTTAAGTATACTTAACCCAGTGTAAGTATAAACTACAAAGCGGACAAACCGTTGTCTCCATTCTGTCGAGAGCCCCGCACAAGTCACACACACACACACAAAAAGGCAAGAACGTCTGTCTGACCCTCTCTCTTCGCTCCCTGGCATGCAGAGGAGGAAACCAGCGATGAAATCCGTGACCAACCTTGAGCAGCATGAACTTGGCGAGTGGGTTGTACCACTGCATTAGGAAGACCCCCTGAGGGGACAGCCCGCACAGGTACTTGTAGCCATTGTACGGGTTGCGGCCCACGCAGCACCGCATGCAACCCTTGGTGTCCGCCACCTGTGAAACACGTGAACAAACAGTCAACGACTGACTGTTCCGTCGCCCGATGATTCAGATGTCTTCGCAGCACAGCCACATACGTTATAGAGACAATGTATAAAAAGTAGGGGAGTGCGAATACTCAAATATCACCGAATCGAAAAGTGAACGTCCAAATAATTAAGTTCGTGAATCGTATATATCCTATTACATTTTTTTAAATATGCAATGTATTTGGTGTAGAAACCCGTACGGTGCCACATGTTGGATACGCTGCGGAGCCCCCCCTCTTGCTCGATGCCACCCAAGCGAGCGTTTCACAACCGCTTTCAATGCAAAGGCACCACCGAGCATGCCGTGGACAGGCTGCCACAGCTGACAAAGCAGCAGACTTTGTCACTGCTAGCACTCCCAGATGCTCGCCCAATGTGGGGATAGCACACATGGTGCCAGAACGCTGCAATTCACAGAATGGTGCCGTGTTGGCCAGGTACGGTCCTGTCCGTACAAGGTTCCTCTGGGTCAACGAGACCGATCGAAACGATAATGTGACACTGGACAGAGGGAACAGCAACAGGAGCAGAATGTATTTTGTAATGTGTTAACATCAAGCTGATTAGCTGCTGATAGGCACGGAAATTGTGTTGGATGTGCGGCAACAAACTTCATGCCACTTCAACAGCCATCAATCTCACTCACGTGTGCAATCTCAGGACCAATTGTACAGACATATTAGCGGCAAGCATTCTGTGATGGCTTACGGTTCGTTATCAGATCAGCCGGCGCCGAATTTTTGTCCCGGCTACATTGCCTTGGCCATTAGGTGTTTTCGGCGCTGCTTCATTCGGCGTCAATGACTAAAGGTACGGTTTAGTGCCAAATCGACGAAGATCTATATGCAGCAGCCACATAAGACTACCTCACAAGTGAAAGCAAGAGACAGCGTCTGAACGGAGAAGGGGGGGTCTAGCATCGCAAACTTGCTGTGACCCTCCAGGTTGGGAAATCACGCCAAACCTTGCATGCCGATGGTGCCTGCTCTTTACCGTTGGCGCCAACTATGTGCAGAGTGGTGATTGAGTACGGTCCTTTCGTCTGTCGGGCAGATTGGCCTTACGATAAACCACCTGCATTAAAGCTGGGATAGCCCTTCTGCATTTCAGAGAAAAACGGGAAAAGCTTTGCTTTCTATGCAATAAGTAAAAGACTGCCGCAGAACACAGGTCCACTATTAAACCAAGAACCTCAGTGGTATTCACTACAACAGAATGTGACTAATTAATTGATTTCAGAGGAAAAAAGCCACTTGATTCTATTTAATATAATTTTATTGATAAAAGCATATTTTCCAGACCTTTATAGTCTAGAAGTGAGCTGTAATCAGGGCTGGCATACTAATTTGGTGTTCCCTTTAATAAAAGTACACTGTATACTGTATATCTTGATTTCTATGTATCTATGGTACTGATAGCTTGCTACATTCTTGTTACGCAATGCTAGGAGACTAGATTTTCTCACCCCAAATTTGTAAGCATTAAATTTTGTGAAAATTTTTTGATGTTTAATATTCAATTCAATATTCGGCTTCGTTTGTTTTATTTTATTCGAAATCTACTATTCCGTATTCGTACAGCCTAGCAAATACGGTATATATATTGGTTTTGCAGATATGCTGGCTTCACTAACCTTCGTAGTGGCTGCGTACCGCCGAGGAACTAGTCGTTCAGGTAGCCGACCGACAGGCAAGCCGAATCGCTGTCCGGCTCTTGCATGGAGTGCAGCAAGGTCATGCCTGTACAGTTGCTGGTTCTTGCCTGCAGGACAAAAGCAATCACGAAAAGGAAACGTTCAGGCAACTCGGGCACTACATAGGCAGAGGCTGGCCACCAATCACTTTTATGAACAAACTTTAAGCATCAGCTGGAGACTATAAAAAAAAATATTTCTACGAAGACATATTTTAAATAGAACTTTCTAACTTTGACATGGGAAAATTTCCTGTCTTTTGAACGTCCAAGTTTCAAGTTGTGAAAACATTGTGCGTGCATAATGTTTTTTTTTAACATTTAAACAGCTTTGCAGCACACTTCTTTAAACCTTCCTGCCTTTCAGACCTGTGTAAACATCTACAATCTCTTTGGTGCCAATGAGTATAAATATTTCACCACTGGCAGAGTGACAGTTGAGCAGAGCATGTTCACTGACTAAACTGAAGACAAAAAGAGGTGCGGAGAAAGAAATAAAAGAATCTCGTTAGAAAGACACCCTATTACAAATATTGGTTGTACAATGCAAGTTATTAGGCACTGTCCAGGAATTGTTCCACAATTGAACATGCTAATAACGAATACGATAGCTCCACTGTAGGTGGCCATTAGTGTCATGCAAATACATGAATAGTAGTTTAGAATATAGGGCTACTCGATACTCTCTTACAAAATAAATTTAATTTTAGACTTATCAATGTCGAAGATCACTTTCCTATGTTCAGCTTCACTGCAATACAGCCACGTAATATGGTGAAGCGTATCTGCCGCGCAGTGAAGCATACCATAAATAGAAAGGGGCAATGTAACAAGGCCTAAAATGCGTTCCTTATAAATGTGTGCCTGCATAGTCTTCAGTCACAGCACAAACACCAAGACGCATAATAAATGTAACCGAGACATCTGATCAGAATAAAAGCATTGGTACCTTACTACCTACTGTTTACACTTCTTCTAGTCACTGCAATAGTCTACATTTTTAATTTTTGCATTGTTTTACTTGCGTGTTATTTTCATTAACTTCCTACATGCACAAAGGCAGTTACATCATGCTTTGCTATTCATTAGCCTATCTGTATCTTTGATGTATAGTTAATGAGTTTTATTTCACTAAATTCTGGACCCACTCTACCACAGAACAAGTCATTAATTCCCAATGCAGCAGTTCTTGTATGTACACATTTTCAGCCGCTATTTTGCACAACAGCTATTTGATATTCAAATCCAATATTGGTCCCAAATTACTATTTGCCTGAAATTCCCTTCAAACTCAAAATCCCCTAACCGCACATGCCTAGTGGTTATTATGTCAGTAGTTCACTACATGAGGACAAAACATGCAAACATTACCGACACCGAAGCTGGTTTCGGCAGTTAAGATTTGACACCACCACGATCTGAAAATCATATTTTCAGTACAGTTTGTGAGTTGTGCGATGCCTGACCTTTACAACGAAGTGTCCTGTACAGTGAAGGATTTCGGAGGTCCCAAGCACTTCGTTATAAGGCTTTCAACTGTTTATTTTTGTTACAACACCTTTCTGTAGCTAGCTGTAAATTTTTGTGAAAAATCAGGCAAATGAATAATGCCTCATTCGTTTTTAACATGGATCTAAGAACGATATGCAACGTTGCAGTTTTTTCGAAATGATGCTCAGTTCTGTAAAAGATTACAATTTAAAATGATTCCTGTCATTTCAAAACTACTACAAGTGCTGCTCTGCCCTTCGTTTTCTGGGAGATCTTGTCACTAAGTGCTAAATACACCACCAGCCAGAATACAGTGGGTTCTGGATACAACAGCTGGATATGAGAATGTTAACTTTGCCTGTACCAAAGCTGCCAAAATAAAAGAACACATTGCCATACGAGCACCGTGGTTTTGGCATGAATTTCAAAAAAGGGCAGCTTGGCCTTCACATTCAACCTTGCAATCAATCTTTCCACTCAATGAGTTTAGAGAACCTTCTCAAAAGCAGTAAAAACTGATTTATTAAGCACTGCTAGACAGAAAAGCTTTCTTCCACAACTTTCTTATTTTCAAGAGGCATTCCAGTGTTTCACAGCCACCACAGTTCCATAAACAAGTTCCTCTTGTTCTGAGTGAGCTGGCTATGTGCTGTCGACATCAAATGAAACGTGAACAGTAGAGCTGGTGACCAAAGCATAACTGCGTAATGATGCTCCTCCTATACTGCAATATTTTTGTTTCTGTTGTGGTTTGAAAACGAGAAAAGAAAAATCGCACAAGCCTAGTAACTATGAATGCATGTGACTCACCTGACAATGACATTAGGACATCTTTGATGACAAACATCCAAGATGTCCTTCGGGGAAAGATCTGGAAGAAGAAGTGGGTGGGAAAAAATACTGTCATTTTGGGGACAGAATTTATTGAGGGTCCCAGGTTATAAACAGAGCTCTGGGCCCTTGTGATATGCAAGCAGTAAGTAGGTGGCAGCAACTCAGCGCACCCTTGTGACATGTACAGTAATAATAAAAAAGATATGATTTTTTGCATTTGGTAGTGTGCTCAGAATGCTGATGCTGTGTTATGCCTGATAGCTAGCCTAGGCCGACGGTCTCTTGAACACGCACTGTCATCGTACTTTATTCATACCCCATAGCTCATCCGCCATGCCCATGATTTGCTTATTCCAAGAAAGCATCATAAGGAAGCCGTAATACCAACCAGTAGCGAAAATATCTGCATGTCCGAGATATGAATTATGATGATAGGTGGGGAAGTTAGCCGAGCAAGAGGTTTGCCATGCTACTACAGGTTTAGTATACAGGGATGATCATTTCTACGTTTTCCGGAATTTTTAAGTATCGCCTGTTGCACATAACCTAATTCTAGTCCTTGAGCTGGATTATTCAGAGGCAGACATTACTTGCAAGAGAAATGGATACACGTGTTCAACTAATTTGAAAAAAATATGCACAAGTAACTTCTTAAAAAAGACGTTACAGCCAATATTGCAATTTATGAATTGTACCCAGAGAGTTTAAGGCGTCTCCACTTGAAATGCATTTCCAGAATGACACCAGTTTGCAGACATGCGTGATCAAACTCGTCATAAAAGTGCACTGTTGTTCCACTTACTTTTGTTTTTCAAATGCTCTTTTATGCATTTAAGAACAAGAAAACTAAAAAAATAGAACACCCATGTATTTCGTCCTACATTTGGGGTGTAATATTTTGAAACTGGTGTCATCCTGCAGAGTAATTTCAAGTGGATATTTCTTTCAAACTCAGCGGCTACAATTTATAAGTTGTAATATGTACTGTAAAGTAATTAGTAAAATATTGTTAATTATATGAATATGCGTCTCGATTTCTTGTGCTAATACAGTCAACGACAGATTTTTCGGACAGGCCCTATAATTTTGTACAGTGTAAACAGAGCTACAACAGCGTACACTCTAAATTGATTGAGAGGGGCATAGCAGCCACCTGCATTAAGGCAGCACTAAGTAAGTCGTGCGATACGAGTGTGAGCGAAGTCAGACAGCATCATTACAGAATGCAGAATTTTCCCATCCTGTCATCACTTCAGTATGCAAAGCCATGTTGCACAAAGAAAAAATAATAAGCTTGAAACCAGCGCACAGAGAAAAGAATAAGGACAAGAGAACAGTGCACTTGGTGCCGTACTTGCACAAGTTGTCGCACAACCTAAAGAAAGTTTCCAATAGACATCATGCTATTTTTTTTCTATGCCACGTGCAAGCTTTCCTCAATATGCAATTGTACGAACACAATCAAAAGGCATCTGTGCACCTCTTATCAAAAATCTAGTTTCACTGACTGTAGGCGCAACATTATCTATTGGATACTGCTGAGCTGTGGAAAAACTTATATAGGACAAACGGGACAGTGTTTCAATGACAGAGCTCATCAGCGCAGCAGTAACGTAAAGAATGGCTATGGGAGCCATTTATCAGGTCATTGTAACAAGTGTCCTTGCACTCCCATATCTGAAAAAACAAAACTCATAGGGAAAGGTAAAATAATAGAGGCATGTCACATTAGACAGGAAGGAGATAAATGTGTAAGCGCTCGTTCTCTTGCTGTGTCAGGAAAAGAAATAGCTTTTTTGCATGAAAGATTATGATGTTGCTGATTTTACAGATGTATATGCAACTGGTGCATTCATACCTATGCTGGAAAAGGTATAAAATAGCCGGAGAATTTCAAATAAACTTACAGTTGGCAGTCAGTGCTTGTCTGTGGTATTTGGTTCTTCGTGTCCCTGTTTAATTCGCGCTGTTCAACCTCAGTTCTCGGAAAGCACAATGCATTGCATAATGGCGGTTCCCAAAAGTAAGCTTCGCCTCAATACAGCAATGTTATATAGTAAAACATATGAGTAGGAAGGGGCATTTGTCACGGAACACTGCACGTATTCCTTAATTATACAAGCGTGCACCTGCCATCTCCCGTCACAGCACGAGCACCGACATGCCTATTAAGTGTGCTGGCAGGCCTTCATAGCTATTTCGGATGTGCCTATGGTGATTTGAACCCTTCAGGGCAGTAAAAGGCATGCATTAGTTTTTTTAGGACTGCTCGATTTTTCGGACGTTTTCACATCCCCAAGAGAGTTCGGAAAATCGAATGTTGACTGTAATGTCTACCTTTTCGAATAATCCAGCTCAAGGACAAGAATTATGCTATCTGTCACAAGCAATATTTAAAAATTGCAGAAAACTTAGAAACAATCACCCTGTATAGCAAGACATCAAAGGACAAGAAAAAAATCGCACATACATCCACTCACACAAATGCTTGGAAAGAGGCAACAGTGAGCATCATGAAATGAACAAAACGGAAAGTGGAGCTGTATGGCACCATAAGTAAAGAGAAGACGTTATCCATCCTTTGGCTGCACCAATTTGTTTGTTGACGGTGCCATACAACTCTGCTTTCCACTTTGTTCATTTCACTGTGGCCCCTTTTCGAGTACTTGAGCAAGTGGATGCATGTGCGTTATTTCTTTTTCTCTCGTCTTTTGAAACCTGTAGCAGCATGCCTTTTGCACGACTAATCTTTTGTTCATTAGCTCATCTATCCTTAAAATTTAGCTCACCAGCTCATATGTATTTTCAATACTGGTTGATATTACAGCTTCCTTGTAATGCAATCAGGGGTAGCAATTCAGCAATTTCCAACAATTTTTTAGAGCAGGTAAAACTTCATTCTGGAGCAGACTGGAGCATACAAGTTCTGACTTTGGAGCAGTCTATAGCACATATATCTCATTCTTGGAGCCATGGGCGCTGACTACGGGGGAGGGGGGCTCTGGGGCCCGAGCCCCTGCCGGAGTTTTCGGGGGGGGGGGGGGGAATGAGTCCCCCCCCACCTCGGTGATGCCAAAGCCTACCCCTCCCACCCACCTAATGTGTCATTGCCAGAATTTCGTCACCCACATCATGTGAGGTTTCTTTTGACTTGCCTCGATCTTTTCACTTAATTGAAAGAAAAAAACAGTCACAAAACACAAAGGACAAGAAGAGAGATTCACACCACAATGACTGGAGTATCAACTGAGCTTTATTAGAAACGGTGTAGTCCCAGCAAGACCAGCAGAGCATGCGCAACAATAGCATCACTAATCAAAGAGCATGGAAAGTGAATAGCTTTGAACCATGGGAACCATAGGAGAACATGGGTTTACCCTCAGAGCCAGAAACAAGGTAAGCAGTACGAGGTAAGTGGTAAAGCTGAGTGCATGCATACCTGGTCCACGCAGGAGTCGTGAATCTCATTGAGGTTGAGTGTGTAGATGCCCTCCTCACAGCCAAACAGGATGTGTTGATCTGTGGGTAATGCAAAGCAAAAAGCAAAAAAAAAGACTGCTGAAACAAAAAAAAAAACATTCTGGGGTTTAACATGCCAAAACCACATTCTGATTATGAGGCACCCTACAGTGAGTTCCGATTATGAGGCGCCCCTCTGGATTAATTTTGACCACCTGGGGTTTCTTAACGTGCACCCGATGCGCGGCACATAGGCGTTTTTTTCATTCTGAGCCCATCAGAATGCGGCTGCCGCAAAACGCATCAACTGCCACATTCAAAAGTTTATGTCCTCAACTCTTTGGATCACACTCCGTATCCATGATGGCCTCATGATCTGCAGATTATCTCCTGTCCTATGGATTACGTACTACATGACCTCAAAGAATTCCCGCTCCCACCTTGACCCTCTCGAGTCAAACAACACTCACTGATGTCCTGCAGTTCTTACCCCTCAAATGTATCAGTGCCGTTATCAAATTTACACCTCAATTCTTTGGCTAGCCAATCTGCACCCTTGAAGGGGACGCTGGAACACTTTCTGAACGTAGTAACAGACATTCCCATGCTGTAGAGCAGGGGTTCTCAAATTTTCCCGCCTTGGGGAGCCACACCAGTTATCCCAGAGTGCTGTGGAACCCTTCCCCTCTCCCTATTCCCACAGAAATGCTTACACAAGGAGCACTTTGATGAATTGCCCGAATGGGTACACAAAGTATATTACGCAGAAATGAGAACAGAAGTGCATAAATCACTGCATCACTCAAACAAGGTAAACAATGTGGGGTTCCGCACCACTTCTAATTTCGAGTCATCCTCAGATTGTCCACTGTGCCTTTGAGCCAGCATTAAGTTGCTGTTGCAGTTGGAAGATGCATGGAGTGAAATCCTTGCGGTATTGAGGCTTGTGTGTTTTAAAAATTAAAATGATTCGGCATGCTCTCATAACCATCTTGCTGGCTATCATGTTATGCCATGAATGTGTTTAAATACAATTTCACCAGTGATTCGGGCATCAGTTGCATAAACGTGGTAACTACATGAGCGAGATAATAACCAAAGCATCAGATTTTTTTTAGCTTGCAGTAGACAGAAAGGAAGTGGTAGTCCGGCTCCCCTGGGTTTTAAAAACTGCAGCGCAGAATGAGGTGGCTGCAACAATGACAGCTGCCTTTTCCAGTGCCAAAATCGTGGCAATCTCGGGAGCTTGTTCACTCCAAGTAGACAATAAAGACTTGGAAAGGTTTAGTGAGTTGTGTTCAAAGCTTCAAGTAAGTACTGACGATTGCGAGGAAGGTTTAGAGCCTCTGACAACAGCCTCTCACGCATGGACGTGGCTCGACAAAAATGTGTTGGCGCTGGCACCTCTGCGACTTCCTTTCCTCCCAGTGCCAGAAATAATGCGTTGCATGGAAGACAACAAACACACGCTTGATTTCTGTTCCCAAGTAATACTGCACTTCATATAGAGTGTTTCTGTGGCCTCGCCCATCTGCAACTCCGAAACATGAAAAAATATTTGACTCTGTATGACAACAGAAAATAACAAATGAACTGCTGATATTGCAACAACGAAAGCTGTTCACAATCAACTAGTCATAAAAATATTTGTGACATTTTAGCGGTTTTCTGTAAAAGAAAAGTTGCCATGGAAAGGGTCAGCATGCCCCTGACAGACAGATTACCCCATGACCTACTGGCTGTTATGCAATCTACTGGCATCCCTTCACATTTACATTTACTACACTGGCGTCAGCCAAAACCCAGGAAAGTGGGCGGGTACCTTTCCCACCCCAAATGTCACATGTCTGTTCCCACCATTTCCACTGTGAATGTTGCATATGCCCCTACACGCCCCCCGCCCAGCAGACTCACCCCTGGTCTCGGGGTGTATCCAGCTGGTGCTGCAGAGGACCTTGAGGGGGCAGCCGTTGAAGACTTTGGAGAAGCAGGCACCCATGTGTACCTTGGGCGTTGGCGGAAGGCCGTTGCTTACGGGCTTCTGCTGAGGTCGAAGGTGGAATTCGTGAAACAGAAGGAAGAAAACTGTGTGACTCATGCGATGCGCTTTGTTTGGAGCGACACAAAAGACGATTGCCAAGATGTGCTGGATCTGTAAATTACTGGAATATCTAAAGGACTCCAGGAACACTCAGGAACCCCTACACAGATTTATACAGCCTTTGGTAAGCATATACCGAAGGTAAGCACCAGCAGTTTGATGGTATTAGGATTGCACTGCATTCTATAGGCACCAAAGAGTAAACATTAAGAAGTTTTTAGACCTTTTATCGTCCAAAAATGGCTCAAACTAGTCCAACATTTATCATGTCACATCGGCACGCCAGCTAGGGCTTAGGCTTAGGCTACAGTTTAGACACAAAGCTCAAGAAAATTGCCAAAAGTTAAAGCATTGACAGCAATAGCAAAGCATAGTGTTGTGCTTGAGATGATCGCACGTTGTTGTTACGGTACACAGAGAAGACGTGACGTGACTTGCAACTTCTACTGTGCTGCAGGAAAGGTGCCCTGGCAGAAGGCAGGCATGTTGCAACCCTAGCACGATGAGGAATGCCGGCAGTGACTTTACCAGCATCCCACATCGATACTGCGCGAGGTGAGACCGATCGAAAATGATAGCCTTCTGAAAAAAAAAAAGAAAAAGCATTGTATATGTTTAGCTTGATGTTTCCAGTCGGTTCCACTCAGACCAGTGTGTGCACCAGGGTGTGACATGCGCACAGCTGCGCGGCGAAAACGCAAATGTGCGTGCGTGCGACGCTCACGCCAGCAGTGGAAGCCAGAACGCTGCCCTGGCTCTGCTGCAGGACCGATTGAGTGGGGCATGAAAATGCGTTCACTGGGCTTGTTGTTTTGCAGGCAAGCGCATTTGGTGCCTCTGGAGACCTTCTAACCCTCCCCATACACACTTTGCATGTGGCATCGATACTAGATTAGCACGACAGCACTGATGGCACAAACGGGCTTTGAGAGCCCGTGTAAATAGTCGCTACCGTAATAAACGCCAGATGGCACAAAACTATTTCTGGTTTCGCTACATCACATCACAGCTGTCCACGCATTCTCCTTGTGCCCGCTCACCATAGGTAGGTTGGGCACCAGGTGCGACCGCCTCTTTTCCTTCTTCCGCGGAGGGGCCTCCGGACGCCCCGCTGCGTCCCTCGAGGGGGCCTCCGTCTCGGAAAGGGTCTCCTCTTCCGCTGCCCCGGTCCTCTCTAGCGTCCCTGTCGGGGTCGCACTGCCCTCCCGGGCATCGTGGTCCTCTATCGCATGAAATAAAAAAAAAATTATTTAAATTCTGGGTTTTTACATACCAAAACCATGCTATGATTTAAGGCAAGCCGTAGTTATGGTGGACCCTCTTTAAACAGAACCTCAAGGGACCAGAGAAATTGGTTCAGTTTATCAAGAGTACCATTTACTGAGAGACTGAGCTGAATGCAATTGCACGAATACAAAACCAATCAACCATGAGGATGGTGTTCTATCTAAGAGGCAGTTCTGTCTAAGCGATTTCTGTTTATAAAGATTCCGCTGCAATTTGGATCACGAGGTAAGCCAGAATATTTTGAACACTCGAGATTCCTAAATGTCTACCCACTGCATGGTACACGAGTGCCCCATAGTAATGTGGCTGCTTTGTCCAGGATCGAACCTGCAACCTTGATCTTGGCAGCGCAATGCTACAGCCACTGGGCCACTGCAAGGGGTCTCCACTGTGTGCACCAAGTTACAGGAATGGGAAGGGTGCAGGAATGGGAATGGGAATGGGCACAGGAATGGGAAGGGCAAAAATTTCACTGGCACTTCTAAAGGATCACTGATATGACATTTTAAATATGACATTTTTCTGCTTTTAATGTGTTCACAGTGATGTGGGTTTCTACAGTGGGTAAGCGACGTCTTCGCTACAAATCAACGGAGAGAATGTTTGTTTCTTCCCCTTTGATGCGTCATTGTGCCATCTCCCTGGAAGTTTCAAAGGGACATAACTCCCTGGTGACTGACAGGCGTGTTCCGATGCATTAGACAAATGTGACAAGGGACCAATAACACTGTGTTTTAGGCCCTTATTCGTGAATTATGCAATGAAAATTACGGACAAGTATGACGTGGCCGAGATTTTTGTGACAAAGCCACCTTCCCGCAATGTGCTGAAGCTTTAAATATAACTCCTGAGGAATAAGTGGTGCCTCAACGTTTTCAACCGTTCATTACTTCCAGTGTATGCGCTATATACGCATGCTCACACTTAAAAAATGCTTGCTTATATTATCCGAGATTATCCAAGGAGTGCGGAAACGACAATGTTGCTCGACGTAAACAGTGTTCAGGCCAAGGGAGTCATCTGCTCCAAGTCTGGGATCACAGTGTCACATATCGTCGAGGTCGACGGCTGACTTCTACTGGTTTCGCAGCCAATTGGCAGGCATGAAAAGTTAAAAGAAGCTATGTCTAAACCCTAGAAAATGTGGTTCCAAACACCAGAATGCCCTAAATAATGGACATTTATACTTGTTTCTACAAACCAGGTCCTGCTTTAAGAACAAAGACTGTGACTTTCGTACCTTTAATATGCAACGTAGTCCATCTGTTACCATCATCATGACCAGCCTATTTTACGTATGCTGCAGGACGAAGGCCTCTCCCAGAGATCTCTTATTACCCCTGTCTTACGCTAGCTGATCCAAACTTGCACCTGAAAATTTTTTAATTTCATCACCCCACCTAGTTTTCTGCCATCCTCGACTACCCTTCCCTTCCCTTGGTACCCATTCTTTAACTCTAATGGTCCGCCAGTTATTGCCCTACACACAATATGACCTGCCCAGCTACATCTCTTATTCTTAATGTCAACTAGAATAGACCATCCGTACCATTGAACAGGTAACTAGACTCGAGCAGATACTACTAAAATACATGACATCATGGTGAGCTGGCACGGGCAGGGCAGCATCACCAACCTTTTTTTCTCGCTTGCCACGTCTTCTCTCACTTGGTAAGAGTTGTCGGTTCCCGATAACAAAAGCATAATTTACTAATACAGCTTATTTTTCTTTGGTGTTCTCTCAAAATATTAATTGCAGTGACTTTTGACCAACTTGCTATCTCTGTCCTCACCTGGGCCGTCTCCCAGGATGTCGGTCTCGAGCATGGCGTAACTCGTGGCTGGTAGCCTCGCCGTGCTGGCAATGGCCTCCAATGTGCCGTCCCTGGCAGCATTGCTGTCACCTCGGCTGTCATGTACGCCGTGACCATTCTCGTGTGGTGGACCCGATGGCCACGGCTCCTGCGAGACATGCGAGAGCAGGTTCGCAATGGAATTACCAGTTGCATCGAAAGCAGTATGTGTTGCTTTCCAATACAGACATCATCTGTACCGTCACATGCTTGCCTCCTTTAGAATCGCATAACCATAAAATTTCTGCTGTGTCCAAGTCATCTAAAATGTTTTTTTTTTTTACTACTCATTTCCATGATGTGCTACTACCCCACATTAACAATATGGATACTATGCACGCAACAACCTTCAGTATGGTTCTCCTTTTTCTTTTTCTTTTGTCAGAGATACAGATACCAATCATTATTGCCAATTTAGTAATACCAGAATATGCCAGTAAAGTGAAATCATGCAGTTAGATGGAGCGTGGTTCTCAAGTTCACCTTTGTTCATAGAGGTCACCCTGAAAAGGCACATATCTGAATTTAAATATAATTAGAAAATACAAATCTGTTGCATCAATGCCGCTTTTCAAAAAGGACAGAGAATAATCTTGCGTCTGAGGCCCTCTTTGGCTGCAACCATAGACCATCCTTTCGTGACACTTACATCCGGTTTAAAGTGTCCGTTGCCATTGTCATTCCATTCGCCGTCTCATACAGTATTATCAATATTACATACTTTTGATAGGGTTATCTGTGGTTGGAAAAATGAGGCTGGAAAATATGTGGCTGGAAAAATTACGGAAAAGAATGTAACAACAGCACATGAACGATGGTGCAGTGACTCCTGCATTCTGTACCTGCACGCAGGCATAGCAGGTCAATGGCCGAATGAGGAACAGAGAAAAATATCACAAAAATAGCTTTTGGCGTTTCGACAAGCATAGACGAACATGATGTGAGAACATTAAACTCTAATTGTGAGCCCAGCAATGCTACTGCATTTAAATTTTGCACCCACTTTTCCATTACCTTTGGTATTTCGCTAATATGAGCACAACAAAATCACGTGCACAAAGGGACACAGCAGCCATTTTGCCACATGTGCAACACTGCACAAACAAAGCTGCAAGCAGAGTTTGCAAACTTATTCTATGAAAAATGGGGTTTAAAAGCACACAAGGAACTCCAAGACAGAATCCCTAAGCACTTTCTTCGTGGTGCTATCATGCCTCCAAACTTGCACCAGTTGCACCAACAAGCTGTGCCGTCTTGCACTTGGGTCAGCAACAAAGCAACACCATCTCTGCAACAGATGCTCATCGTAGCTACACAGCCGCACTTCTGTCTGCAGCACATGCTATTGACTTGAATACTTTAGCTAAGCCAGATGGTGCATTGCTTACATGAAATTTAGTGTAAAGCACACAATCAGATTGCAGGCACAAGGATATGAACAAGACACATGTTGACGGGAAACTGTTTAGCGCCAAAAGTTGTCAGCACTCACTCGGTGCCTGTGTTTCTGCATTGCGATTGTTTGGTATGTGCTGTAACGCTAGTACAGTACTGACTCTAAACTATTTATTGTACTTTGCGGTGGGCTTCCTTTCCAGCCACAGTGGGCTACGCAGCTGCAAGATGCAAAACAGGACAACGAGACCGCATTCTAAAGCTTGCCATTCTTGCCTACCGTAGTTCAGCTGAGCAAAAGAACTCAATGGGGCCCCAAACTTTTGAGCCAATATCCTGAATCTCTCTAAAGAGCGAAATTTTTTTTTCGTTTGGTGGTGCATCACCTGTTGGTGCAAGCCATATAGCTCTTCTGCTTGGCCCAAATTATTTCCAGCCCCAGATGCATTTTGTCTGACCACCAGCCGGCTGGTGCACTCGTCTCTCGTGAGATGCACCCGACGCCATAGTCACGTGACAAACTGCCACGTTTCATGTACCTCCTGTCCCAAACAAAGCGGGCAACACCTTGGAGACCCACTTTGACCCCTTTGTCATCAGGAGGACCAGGTGCAATTGTTCGACTCATGCACGCCTACCAGACGCCTATTAGACGCCTATTAGACATCTATCGGACCTTTGTTATTTTCGTTCTTTCACATCTTTCATGCTTTGTGTCAGCGCTTGTGTATACACTACACGTTTCAAAAAAACACTTTAGGTGATTCTTAAAGATCAGAGAGTATTTCAAAAACAGAGGTTATTTCTGCCACTGCCACTTCTGCCACTGTTTGTGGGAGAAGGCATCAGGAATTTCATGGTAATTGATGAAAAATAAGAGGGCTTATGTAAAATTCACTAACCAACTTTATTAGAAAGTTAGCACACATATTGTGATAGTATAACTAAAGCCAGCGAGGCCTCAAGAAATCCAGCCCTTTCATAAGAAATTTATCAAATTTAAGAAGGAAGTACAATGCTGGCTCTCTGAAAAAAAAAAAAAGTTATGAAAGGACGTCTATGCGTGCAGCTTTCTTGTGTTAGACATGTTGCCTTTCAATCTAGTTCAAAACTATGTGAGCAGAAAATTGATAATAAGACAGCCTTTACAAGATTGCAAAAAAAAAAGCATGTATGCAATACTAATCAAATGACGCATGCACTTTACACTGGAGGGTGGAACCTGTCTCCTGCGTTTCTGTTTCAGGTCACATACTAAACACAGCTAGCACTTTCTTTTTTTTGCCACTGTTTATGTGGCACAATAACTTCTATAAACAGCTGCAGCACATGACATCCCCAGGCAAAATAAACCTACTACAAAAAAAAACTCCTCGGTCAACCGGCCAGCTACAGTTACACCTCAGTATAATGAAGTCGCAAACAACACGAGAACACCTTCGCTACATCAGATATTCATCATAAGCATATATATTCGTTGTGCACTGACATCAGCGAGTAACATGTTATTACCGTACTTCGTTATATCCAATAAATCATTATATCCACATTCACTATAATGAAGTTTGAGTGTACTACTCCCTTTTTTTGCGACACATGCTGTCAAGAAAGGTAAGACAAAGGGTCGATGCAATGCCATTCACTGACTGTTGCCAAATATGTACACTCGATTTTATATTTGTTAGGCTATACTACAGAAGCTAAACAAGTAGTGCGGTCATAAAGTGTCACTCTGCAGGTATTTAAGTGCGCTTTTTTATTATTTCCGGCGCTCCTTATGAAATGACTACTTTGCACATTACAACTACAACTTGTGGACGTACTACTTATATGTTGTATATATAACTAGGCTCGAACAGATGCTGTCAAAATCCAAGACCTCACTGCAAGCTGGTGTGGAAATTTCAACGCAATGTTGCCACCTGTCTTTCATTTCTACATCTTTTCTGGCTTACCAGGCATCTTCCTGACAGTAAGGGTGGCTTTTATGATATTGTAGGAACTTGATTTATTAATACAGTTTAAAATATTTTCCTCTTTAGCGTCACTTTCACGTTATGTTGTGTTACGTAACGGATGCCCTATGTCTTTATTTTATATTAGACACACTACTTTTGGGTCATGAATGCAAGCATTGAGAATCATCTTTACAGCCTTCATATCATTGTCTGTTACGAATGAAATGGAGTATAAGACACCTGGCTTCACTTGATGCCTATCACAACATAGTTATCGGGTTCAAAGTTTTGACACCAGGTAGAATAAGGAAGAGAGAGCACTAGATAAATGTCTTAAAGATGAAATGGAAAAACTCATCATCTTGAGAGTAGCCAGAGGCTACAAAGAAAACCAATACGGGTCTCTCAATAAGCAAGTGTCGTAGTTGAAAAGAGTTTCGCAGCATGTTATGCTCCTGTAACACGTGAAGGCAAAAGCTTGCGGCACATGTGGTAATGCATTAAGTTATACGATCGGAGGGGTCGGACTTCTTGTAAGACATAACGAGCTGCAGTGTGAAGTAAACGTAGGGCACTGTAGGTCGACCTCCTCAATGACACATGCGAGCACCTAATGCACTACCTAAAGGTTCTTTCGTTCCTTCTTTTGTTTTTCTTTCTTTACGTCTTTCTTTTGTTCTTTCTATTTTCTTAATTTTTGTTCTTTCTACTGTTCTTCCTTTTATTCCTTCATACGTTCTTTCCTTCTTTCTTTCTTTCATTGTTTCTTTCCTTTCTTCATTCCTATTCAGCCCTTGTATCTTTGCATGCTTATGCAGGTATGAGCGATTGCAACACGCCACTTAAGGCCTTCGCCTTAAATATTCCTCCTGGTCCAGGGTGGAATCTGGGACCAATGTCTTTGCAGGGTGCTCACTCTGCCATCTGAGTTAACGTAGCTGCAGGGCAAGGCTAAATTAATCAGCTTGAAACACAACAATATTGAACAAGACCGCAAGGACATATTAGACTCCAAAACTTTATTTTCGAGAAACCTACATGGGTTTTCGTTGCAGCTTTGTGCTACTCTCAGGTCGATGACGATTTCTCCCTTTCATGAGCGTTCCTCCACCTTGCATATTTTCGAGGAATCGATTTGCCACGTTTTTCAATATTTTGCACAAGGTCACACGGGAAGAAGGCAAGATTACTTACTGCATTGTCCGCCTTGTCCATCGGAAGTGTGGCCCTGAGAGCAAGGAGCATAAAGAGATGCTGTGACAACTGTGACATGACCATATGCTTTCAGCACAATTCGTGCATGAAGCATTTCCGCTGCGCATCAAGCAGCACTGATGTGCAGGAGAAATATCCACAAAGGATACACCAAAGCAACATGAATGCAAGTTGTTCAAGTTCGCATCGTAATGAGAAAGCTTATTAAAATGAAAAGAACACTCTGACTAAACTTCTTTAACCATCCGTACATACACAGCTGGGTCATTGTGGCTGCATGATCCTTATTACAGACAATGCACCCAGAGTACTCAAACAGTGCTGTGCAAACAATGCATCCAAACTATTCAAAACTTTTGGTGCATTGTCCGTGTTACAGCCAATGCTGCCCTTTAGTCAGCAAGGAAAAGAAAATGTTAGTGTCAAAGCCCATCTGTGAATACTGATGATACCCTTGACAGCAAGAATGAATTAAACTTCATATTTCATATACTGAATGCACAAAAGGCAAGCACCTAGGGTTTTAAAGGTAAACAATAAACAAATACGGATGCACCTAACATGAAAAACTACAAGTGAGTGTAAAATCGTAGGTGCGCCAGGCACGTTAATGAGGAAAGAAATCATCAGGCATCCAAAGTGTGGTACAAAGCAGGAAGAGAAGAAAACACATTACGAGAGAATCAAGTAATATTGTGATGGGCAAGAGTACCCTTCTACAATTGTATCAAAATTTGCTAAGTCCCAAGAGGAAAATGTGCGCACTTTAAGCCAAGCCAAATCAAGCCACAATTTGGCAACGGCAGAGGTGTAGCGACAGAGCAGCAGCAATAGCTAGAGCAGCAATAGGAAGTATAATTGCGAAGAGGCAGAGTGGCTGCTCAACGCGGCATTCAAGTTCCTGCAGAGAGTGTGTGCATGAGCATCAAATGCAAAGTCTAGCAGTCTTGTTGCAGCAGTGTGCGGCACATACAGCATTGACAAAGAAGCACTGCGGCAGATGCAATGCAGCACGCGTTTTCCAAACCCAGAGAAAGAAGGCGCTCCAGAGTGTGAGAAGAGGCATAGCAGCAGCATCAAAGTGAAGGCAGAGAATGCAGAGCAAGGAGGCAATGACAAGAGCTGGGACGAATGCAGGCACACACACCTGGGAAGCAGCGACATAATATGACAACTATGTCACCCCATTGGCACAAAAACAATCTGCACACACATTTGCTCCATCTAAACTGCGCTGGGTTGAATATAGTTGCAGTAATACTCTTGGCAATAAGATGAGGTTTTGCTGCCTTCGATGCTTTTTGTTCCAGTAAGTTTCCAACTGAGTTCAATAAAGGGACAATACGTGTAATGCTACAATACTGTGGACCTAATGCTAATTCTGTGGACTTCATCTACCTTCTTAACACTGTTCTAGATTTTCCAAACCGGTGATGATAGTTTTTATTTTACACTGTTTTTCTTATTATTATCACTACATCCCGTGAGCAGGAGTTGCCGCTGTCATTGTAGGGGACTAAATCTTTCTTTTATTTTCATTGGGAAGCTACTGCAATGTCACCAATAGACAAAGCTAGGCAAAAGCAGTTTCTGTGGTTAATTGCACTTCACCTGTCTGTGCAACGAAAGTGAAGCTGCCAATGACACTGTGAACTGCCAGCTTTGCAAAACATCATACTAGTATCCGACTATTACTTCTGACAAAAGCCTTAGCATTAAAACGGTATTTTCGCTTTAAAATACAGACATTTCAAGCTTGCCACAAGCCTGGTGGCATCAAACAGTTCTAGCACAGCAGAGATACACTAGCCCAGAGGAATACCGGAACTGTACAGCGTACGGAAATCACATACACAGTCTTATTAAAAAAAGCCCCATTCCCACCTGCGGGCAACTACCGAAGCAAGCAACCATGCTTAGCAGCATTTTTCTGATTGTTGCCTCAACTAAACAGCACAGTTCTTGTAGCGTTACGCAGCTAACAAACTAGGCCAATATGTAATGAGCTTCACGAGAGTACACACAATTACATGTGGCACAAAGTAAGCCCCGATGCCCCCTGAAGCTGTTCTATGACACCGCAACTAGCTCTCGGTTATGTGGCGACTTTCTCGGTGACTTGCACAGGTGATGCTAACAGCATCACCTATGTAAGACTTTACAATTCACAATCTTCTCAATCACCTGTGTGGGTTAGACTTCACAATTAAAAGTTTTTCCATGCCCTAAAGTCCTGGAGCCTGTGGCGATGCTCAACTCTCAGGTGTCCCTTGATGTTGTTTTCCCCACGTGGCTCTCGCGTCCCCTGTAATCCGGCTTCTCTGCATCGCTAAGCACCGGCGACGGTCGGTGTGGTTACAGCTCACTACGAGAGATGGGGCGAGTGTTGCTCTGCTAACGCCACCTAACAGCGGGGTTACTGGGGCGTGAAAGGGAGTATAATCTCCCTCTTTGGCTTGAGGTAGGCGAGCCGCGTGGAGGTTTTGCGCGCTCGCCCACCATTCACAGGACCGTCCTGCGAAAGTCTTAGGAGCAGGACACCGGAATCTACGAACACGATCGTTCGAATGTGCCATCGTTCGTGTGACCATACATGCGAACAATTAGGCTTTGGTGGCCAGCGTGGGAGCTAACACATTTGATTGCTCTCCGGCCGTGGTGAGTCTGACTTTGTCAGTTTTCTGCACACCCATCGGCATGTTCTATGGGTAGTAATTCGGCTAGCAGGCATTTGTGTATGAAAGGTGCAACAAATGCGCTTTTGAGAGTTAGCACTACTGCTTTGTTTCTTTGTCCCAAAAGCGCATTTGAGACTCCACAAGCAGCATGTTCTGTTATATCTGTTCATGTGAAGCATGCCATCTGGTCTGTTTTCTTCAATACAAAGTCTAGGTTAGAAATTGTACTGCTTGATACCAACAGCCACATTTTATTTGGAAGCCACACCTCTGCTAAATGGCCTGTAAGTTAGAGACCATTGTATCCAAGACTTCGCTTTCTAGAACAAACATTTGGGATGGTTATCAGTGCAGTAGGTTGTAAGGCAGCAGTTCCTTTTACATCTGCAGGCACCACCTGATACCATGCAGTAGTCAGCCAACTAATGCCAATAATTAAGTGAATGATTGAGTCAATCAAGCATTTATTAAGCTGTAATAACTATGACCCACAACCTTACACTAAATGTGCTTAGAAGAATCATAACACAATGAGAAAAACACCGGTACAGACACAGTGTACAATGCTTGCAGGATTCATTCACTTCCGTGTAAGTCTTAACGAAACTCATCTCCTGCGCAAGGCTCTATAGATACAATGTACCTAAATCTACAGTGTATATTTAGTAATTAGTTTACAAACAAGACCACAAACCACAATGCTGTATTATAATATCAGACAAGAGAAGAGCAGCTAACACAGTATAACTGGGAGGTTAGTATGATAGTAATTCACACAACTACATGCAGTGAGTTTACAAAGAAACTGAAACAAAATTACATGCTGCCCGGTTCAGCTCAGACATAACATGCAAGAAAGTCACGATAGCTAGGTATGTTGCAACTTAACAGTGAGGGTGAACAATTGGGAAGTGCTTGTCTGGATCCACAAAGTACTCATTTGTCAGATTTCCTTACATCTATACACAAAGGCCGCGCTGCCCATGTTCCCACGAAATGCTCACAATTTCTGCCTTCTTTTCAACAAAGCAAAAATTTGAAATGATAAGTGTTGCAAAATCTTGCATCAAATCAGTTCTGCAATCTACACCAAAAGTTAGCAAAGATACTAAAACAAAATTTGCCTCTCAAAGATTATAGCACCACTGTGGTGTATTTCGAGAAAAGCAATCTGCAAATTCTTGCATTTTATTTCAACACGGGACCAAAACAACCTCGTGAGACGAATTCAGTCACCACATTGTCACTCCATACTTTTTCTTTGTAGTGTAGCCACTTGGTGAAGTCACGGCTGACTGGCCCAATATTTGTACTGACAAACAATTGCCAAGTGTTCTATAAATAGAAGGGCCAGGCATCCATGATTCTTCCAGCTAGACTGTATGCTCATTCATGCTGAAATTTTGCACAAGGGTAGCCTTTCACAGTGGATTTTATTTATTACCACATTTTTAGGCATTACCTTTTCTTGTTTTGTCCACAATAAACTTGAATTGCATGTCGGTGGTGGCACTTCTGGCAATTTCGCTGAAACGGAAAGGTGGCCCCTCATGTCATAGTTATGGCAAACATGACCCAGGTTTTGGATTTATTGTGGACAAAACAGGCAAGTAATGGCCGTAAATGTGGTATCAAACTAAATCCACAGTGAAACGGTAACTTTGTGAGAAATTTTAGCACAAATGAGCAAGCAGTTTATTCGGAAGAGTCACGTTTGTTTTAGAGCACCCTTATTTCTTTCTTGCGTACATACGGAAGAGACAGCAGCAAAAGGCAAGTATAGTCGGCAGTCCTGTTTACGGAAGACTGCATAACTAGCATCCATTTATAACAGACACTAAGGTCAGCGCAGAGCTCTACAGACCCAAAAACCTAGTTTGAAGCTACATGTAGGCTGTCAAATTTTGTGAGCATGTATTACAGGCACTTTGCATTCCTATGTGGACAGTGCAAGCTCAAAAGCGCAGACAAACAGCACACAAAACAAAACAAGTGAGCAAAGTGCTCACTCCAAACAAAAAAACGCCAGCAAGCCGCAAAGGCTGCACAGCAGTACAGCGCTGATTGCGAGAGGCAGCACAGCACGACATTTAAGGTAAAGGTCAACGACGTGTGGCCGAAACTGCAACCCTGTGGTTTTGCTCGAGAAGTTCTATTTCATGAAACCTGTACTTTTCAGCTGTCACATTTTCTATGGCTTCGCAGCCAGCAGACTTTGCCATCAATGTGACAAAACTACTTTTGAACAAGACTTTAAGAGAATCACCATCATCATCAACACCGATCTTCAGGCTGACTGCACGATGAAGGAGTCTGGCCATAACCTCCAGTCAGCCTTGTTCTGTGAGCCCATTGTAAGACATCAAGTTTACTAGTCTCACCGCACTATCTAGTCCTGTACTGTCTCCTCAGGTGTGCTTTTCTTCCCTTGGCCCTGTATTCCGTTAATTTATCAGACAACTGGTTATCAGTTCAACATGCCATATGACTTGCCTACCTCTATTTTTTTTTTTTCATTTCCACTAAAATATAAGCTTTTGAGAGAGATGAAGAAAAAATAACAGAGCTCGAAGACTTTCACAGATGCCCTCTTTCCAGATGTAGCTATTCAAACAGCTGCACTCGCTTACGGCTGAATATCCACAGTTCTGTATTGCTGTCACATTTGGTTCTCTCTTTTAATCTATACGAAAAAAGAATCTTAAAAAGCAAGAAGATAATCACCCTATTTACTAGTGTTTTGCTGCTTTTTCCCTCTTTCAAGTGTGTTCCACTAGTTTTCCATGCTTCAACACCTTCGAGTGGTGTCTTCATAATATCATGACATATCAAGATATTGCTACAGGGAGATTATATCCATCAAAAATATTATGGGTAGATGATATTTATGAGCACAGACTGGCCCAATGGCACAGCCATGTAGCCAAGGCCAAGGTCAGCACAAGCATAGCACCAGCTAAAACCACTGTCATCTTCATCAAAATGCAACACACCTATCACAATATAATGTTACAATGGCTCCCATACCCATTTCTAACAAGACAAAGTCATCATTATAAGATATGCGTGATGTGCATAGCACATTCTTGAAATGCTGCGATGACCATGGCTGGAGCTAATATGCAAGATGATGCATGATTAACAGAAGGCTAACCACCTGCTGTAAGAGCTGCTGAATGACCATCACCTGTTCTTGCTCCTACTTTTGCAAAGTTGTTACACCTTCATTCAAAGGGCTTATGTCCATGCAAATAGATGTCCTGCCTCCATCTTAATATTCTTTGTCTGCCTCGTGGCCCGTGCATCTTTTTCACCACTTAACAATGTCAATGCATAAAACTCGAAAATAAAGATCCATGCATGATGCTGTGTGAAGCACATGACCCGGGAATGCAGCCATGCTTTGCAGTTCCGTGCAGCAAATTTGTAGCAGCTGGCACAGCCACAAAGTGATGAGTTTGACTGGCATGCAGTGAACAGGAGGTCGAATCTCGATCTACGGCTGTATCCGTTTATTTTTAGCCTGTGGGCGATATCGGTCGCATTTGTAATGCCATACATCAGTTCAAGGTGGGGGAGAGCCCAAAAAGCTATCGCTGCATAAACGTCTCGATAAATGTTTCACGGGTCAGAGCACTGGCGTGAGCAAGCTTCATTGCATGGCTGAAGTGGGCCAGAGGGGCATGTGACAACTGAAAAGACAGGCCACTAGTTAAGAGTTATCGAAAGAAAAATGCAAACCATGACAAAAAAACAGCTGTCGAGCAACAGGTTAGTGCTGTTAGTGACAATAATAAAAAGTAACAAAACCACCAGCCATGTCCAATGTTCCTTTCGCAGGAGAAAAACAGCGGCGTGCAACAACTGCTTACTGTTGTGAGTACTTGAGGTCCTGGTCAGACAACCTCTCAGTGTGACCCCTGCACGAAAGGTCAGCGCACTTTTGAGCACCCTGCTTGCACAAGGGCAGCAGCTGACTGAAACGTCCAACAAGCATCAATGCACAGAGGAAGAAAGAAATTGTAAAAAGCAAATCCATCATAACAACATGGGAAAGAGAAGTGGTCCAACAACAACCTTCCACACTAAACAATTTCACATCCACCGAGAACAGCAAGGACAAATGTTACTGAAAAGAGGAAACACAAGAATCGCAGTGCACGTGAGTAAATCAAGATGGACAACAAGCTACGAACTGCATGACCACACGCACATGATAACGGCCTTGTCAGGCATAAATATGTGGCATCACAAATTTCTTGTAAGAGACATGAAGATCATGAACATACATTGCAGAATGATGCAATGGGTATGTGATGAGCACGAGAGATGAGGCAGTACAAACATTATTACCTCAGTACACACATACACATACACACACCTTAGCAAGAAAACTTTGTCAACTACACTTCTTAGAAAAGTCATTGAAGCATTACTAGAGGAAGCACTTTTAATACATCTTGTTTCCAACCCAACAAATATATGAGCTGCAATTACTATATACAGTGTCCAAAGTGTCCCTGGCCAATCATAACAATTTCTCATGAAGAATTCTGGAGACTTTCATGACCAATGCACTTTGCATTTGAGACTCAAGTACTCTTATTCTAAAAAATGTCTTCCACGCCATTTTTCTCTCATAAAAGCTTCTGGAATTCTTTGGGCTGAAGAGCATCAAGAAGAAATGGTTTGAGATGCGAAAATAAACCAGCCTTTCCAAGAAGGTACTCCCACACCCCTGCACACGTTTGCTGAAGTTTAGGGGGGGCCACATGCCAAGATCCGTGTCCCTTACAAACAGAGATGGTGAAAATCATTTTTTGTGTGAAGCGTGTTTGCACGTTGTGGCACACATCACAACATGACATGCACCTGCACAGATGTTTGCCATAACACAGCGTCTGTCCGCACGTGCAGGAGTTCTTGAATGGCATAATGTTTCTAGAAAGGAATGCATGTGGACTTAGCCTTGCACAAATGCAGACTCTTTAAAAAGGAGGAAACAAGTTCTGGTGCAGATTACAGAAGACTTCAAAGTTAGTCTATAACCAATTCGCTGCAAAGCCGGCGAATCATCGGGCACACCTGCGGCGGCAAAACTGCCGAAGCCAGCGGATTGCCAGGCAGTCGTATTCTGTACTTTTCGAAGCTATCGATGAATGGCAGCAATTGTCGGCTTATCTGAGCATGGCTAGATATGTTACCGACAGATGGAAACATGCACTTTTGTATGTTTTTGGTTGTCGTGTTTTGACAGTGTGGAGTGGCGGAAGAAATGGTGGCCAGTGGCATGCTCTCTCCAAGTGGGAGACATTGGATAAATTCTCTCCGGCAGTGACCACAATAATAGCAAGCCTTGTGATGAAAACACATTCTCTGAATCTTCTTTTGCAGAAGAAAGTGAATCTGACGGTCAGTGCAGCTCGGATTCACCAGAGGATGACGGCCCATGCCAGAGCGCTTCAAACTTTTTCACATAATGAAACAACTGTGACTTCAAAAACTGCACACAGTAAAACCTGAATTGTTCTCAACAGTAAAAAGATTTGTGTTCCATAATTTTCCAACCAAATATTTGACCTAGGTGCTCACGGCACAAAGAAAAATGAGC
Source organism: Dermacentor andersoni (assembly GCF_023375885.2). Classification (NCBI taxonomy): domain Eukaryota; kingdom Metazoa; phylum Arthropoda; class Arachnida; order Ixodida; family Ixodidae; genus Dermacentor; species Dermacentor andersoni. The sequence goes on from NC_092820.1 coordinate 61,963,122, forward strand.
ATATATAGCGTACTACTGCTGCTTTTGGTAACAAAACTCACGATACAGAAGGCCCACGCATTGGTAGCAAATTGATTAAGGAAGTCATTGGCACAGGTGTGTGTGCAACACAATAAGGGTGTGCAAATAGTAGTTTCTGAGACTGAATCAAATACAAATCGTACAGCACCAAGAGCAAATTCAAACGAATGTTGAATACTTTTTCTAATAGTTTATGGATAATGTAAAACATTCTCACCCTTAATAGCAAGCAATTTTCACATCCTGGTATTTCCAACATTAAAAAGTTTATCATTACAATGCAGGTTGCAAGGCATGCTTCCTTTAAAAGCACAAAAGAAGCAATAGGAACAACTAAGCAGTTTGTTCACTAACTCGGGGCTCGGCTCTTCGGAGCGTAAGTGGTCATGTATTACAATATAAAGTTTAGAAAGGCAGCCTCGTGAACCAATTAACACCTGTGTGTACCTTTGAGACCAAATACAGAAGTGTGTGTAATCTATGACGATTGCGGAGCAAAAGTAAAGTACTTTTTCTGTAGTTCGAATGGTAGCCGCAGATGGTGCCATTCCTGCATAAGTAAGTTGCAGTAAAACATTGTGATTTATTCCAGTGAGAAGACACAGGTGCTGAATCTATAAATAGTACCAAATATTACCCACTGCTATGTCTAAGCAAATGTTATTCCGGGTAATCGTGGTTTAGCTGGGAAAAGCTGGCTCCTTGAGTGACCGCTGCATACTCTAGTACATTATTTCCACTGTGGATAGGTTAGAAATGGCTGGTCAGATTGACCACTTTTTCCTATGCCTTCGCAACAATTATCACATTTTTGCTTCGATTTTATGTTTGATGATGCACAGTTGATGACATGACGTGTTCAAAAGCTAACCAAAAAATATTCACATTTTCAAACAGTAGAATATTCAATTCGTTATTCAATGTTTTGTATATCTGCACACCCCTCCCACACTAAATACAAAGGCAGAAGGATCTGTGCAGCTGCCAACACCCTCTTAGGCCTCATGGCTGCCACATTAAGTGAACCAACATGTCAAATGTGTTTCCCCACCACCAAAACTTATTAATGCCTGCTAGGACGACCCTTAGTCAAGTACAAAACACAAAAAACAAGCTGTTTCTTGAATGAAACCCAAAACTACACAAGTACTTATTAGAAGGCTTGCCAAACACAGCACATATAGTGATCGTGGTTTAGACTTCAGCCCTTACCATACATAGTCTCCAGGCTACTGAGACTATATTGTGTCGTCTATCTTAGCGCGATGCCCTATTGTTTCACATGAGAAGTACACACAGAAAACAAGCACAAGGAAGCCTTCCACAGTGACCTCAGCATTTGCACATTCAAATCTGGCCCCAGTCATGCCGTGCTTCTGTGGTGACATAGAAAACAAAATTTGCCCAACTGCTTACAGAGCAGACCGGGTTGTCTAAAGCAACTTAAAACAGGCTCAACTTTTGCCCCATAAAATGTCACGATAACGTTTTACAGGTGAATGCTGCTGCTTGCAATGTTTTGAGGACATATATTTGTCTGTCACCTGAGGCAATAGCAGAGTAGTAAAGTTTTGAAGGCACAGCAGCAAAACTCAGGGTACAAGTTTTGCAGTGAAAATAGGCTTAAGGTGGCACAGGAAGGCTAGTCTGCAAACAACTAGCTTGGAGACAAAGAGATTGCCACAATGTCTGGAAATACGGACAGCAGGATTTTTTACAGGTGCAGTAAAAAACAATAGATCTGGATCGTCATGCTACATGACACTACGCTGCACGTTTATGGAATTCCCTCGAAACTCCCATGAATGCTTATCCAATGCCATAAGAAGTGCACCTATAAAAGACAAATTAAAGAATTAGCCTTCACTAAGCATTCTGGATCGTGAAGTAAATGATGACTGCTTACAACTCCTCACTGTATTGCATGCACTCGTAAATTAGCAGCACTTCTGAGAGCTGGCCAACGAACAATTTACATTGCTTATGTTCTTTAATGCATGTAACATTTTCCACTATTGCATTTAGTAAGCACTTCCCCCCACTGCACCACGATTGCCAGAAAGCCCTCAGGTGTAAGATTGTCACAGACGTGCCCGAAACCAAGCCCAACCTCGAACTACGAGGAGAAACGAAAAACAGCCTCTCACCCCATGCGGCCACCTACCTCCTTCCAGTGTTGTAAGCACAAAGTCAAAACATAGCCAGTTCCAGACACCCGCGAGCCAGACAAAGTGTGCACCCATTCGTTGCTCCATTGATGCCTCGCAGTTAACCTTTAAGCATGTGCTTGCAAGACAACGAGTATAACATTCTCCCCTGCCACTCCTGAACCCGTGCATTGTGAGCTGCACACATTTCCACACTGACTCTCACATGCATCAATTAAGAGCTTTCCTTCACTGTTTTCATACTTCCTAAATATGCAGTAATGTTTCTGCAGTAGACTGAGGAATGCACATTTGAGGCCACTGATGCAAAACAAAAGAAAGCGCACGAGAAATAAAATGAGAAGAAAAAAAAAAGCAGATGCCACGCTAACAACAAATACATAGGATGCGAACACAAAAGATGAACAGCTGCGCAGTTGTGCTGTAAGGGCAGACAGATCACAGCGCAGCTGCGGTTCGTGCCTGGCAGCAGGCGCCGCCGCCGACAACAGACGACACAAAAGGTAGGTGAAAAAAAAACACACACATCAATACGTGGGATGACAACAGCTATTCTTTAAGCTCATGAGAAAGATGAACACGTTAGCTATAGTGCAGCAATATGTGCTTCTATAACATTCTCTGTGTACAAACATACCCGACAAAAGATTACTGCCCCGTGAAATAAAAATACCGTTTTACATGCTTTCTGCTTTGGACGTAAATTACAAACTAGTGAGATTGTTACGAAATTACGAGCTCTATTAATTGAACTGTTCTCAGAAGTTGGCTTCATTGTTTTTTCATTGAGTAGAAAAGAGAAATTTCTAAACTTCAGCCTCACTCATTCATTGCCAAAAGGTTGCCTCTAAAACAACACTGGTGGGATGAAAGGTATTATATGTAGCAGCACTAGAAAGTTAATTTCAAGATGCCGCTGATGCACTAAAACAGTCACTGCTGAAGTGCTCTAAGAAGAGCTGCTGAAGCACCATCATAGTAACAGAGAGTTCTAGCGAGTCCATGTACATATTACCCTTTGCGAAATACCGGGTTACCAAAAACGTAGACGGCAGTAACAACACTGGTTGGAACACCCTGCGACACATTCTCCATCCAAAACTCTTTAGAAATGCTTTTGTGTTACATCCATGTTTTCGGCTGAAGAAAAATGTTAATAAAGAGAAAAAAAGACATCTACCCAATCGTAGCAATTGCTACGATTGGGTAGATGTCTCATTTTACCTTTATTAATCACTTCTCTCTATATACCTTGCGGGTTTCCACAGAACTATTACGTTAAAGAAAAAAGTGTACCACGTGTCAATGACTCTGTCACTGCTGAAACTTGCAACTAAGTACAACACCTGCAACTAAGTAAAATGTGCTTGGTTCCCTGCAATAATAACAGTACTGTGTCCCCTCTGGTTAAACTCTGCGCAGCAAGGTGGCACCACCAGCGCGGCTGCACGTGTCTACATCTTTGGTAACACAGTACTTCACGAAGGGTAGTATGTATGCCAATAAGCTAATACTCTAGGTAACAGTAACAAGCAGCAAATTTCTCCGACCTTCAGCACGAGTAGAAAATCAAAACACAAATTTGTCATCCTAGCAAAAACCGTACAGCACTGGCATGCCTGTCACACACAGACTGTTCTGATACACAAAAGAGAGGTGACCCAAGAAACATCTACAGTGCCAACTATTGCCAATATGCCTGCAAAGCACCCTAGATGATACCCCGCTATGTAATCTCCTCAGAGCTCCAATCACAGAAGCTGGTCACCCCAACAAGTAAGCATACAGTACTACAACAAAGGCTAGATACGATAACAGTTTATACAAAAGAAAGACGCCACATTTACATAAAACAGGTTTGACATTATGGATGGACTACACGGGAATGTGCATTCAGACACAAACAACACAACAACGGCAATGGGCCCGGGCTACAGCACGAGTAGATATGTGCATGGCCACACACAAACACACTGCTTCCATTCTACACAAAGGGCAAACGCAGCACACAGCTCAAAACACACGCGAACGAAAACACAACACAGAGAAATTATGCCTTAGAGAGTAACTGAGTCATACTTAAACAATAAAATCCTGTAACATTGGCATTCAGCTGAGAGCAGCAAAAACCTTTCAAAAGATTCCAACATTCTCTTTTACAAGTCTCCCATCAGCCAGCGTATTTCCATGACACTTAGTTTTCTGTTTATTATGCCACCCCTGCTTTGTCTCCGGACTGCAGTTGTTCTAAATAAAAAAAATAAAAAACAACAAAAATTGCCTATTCAAGAACAGCACCTATTTAAGATGAAAACAAAATAAAATAGAACAGCCTTAAATCTTTAAAAGAAGAGATTCTTCTGCACCTACCTTTTCCAGCTGTCACCATTCCCTACGGACCTAGGAAAAGCTTCAATATTAACTTCAATCTGAATTGTAATTTATGTATATTGCACCTCTGCTGTAATGCAGATCACATAAGGTTAACAAGAGACTGAAAAAAAACTATTATTTTTGGCTATGCAAGTCCATTTCCACGCTGCTTCCGTTTCGTCATCTTTAGATAATATGCCCCCCTTCCAACTCTAAACGGCAATCCAACTAAACCAAGCTGCACAACTTAGATACGAGCACTAAGGAATATCCAATAACAGCCATCCCTGGGTCACAGGACCGTACCCATAATTGTATTTTTGGGACTTGAATCTTAAGTGAAAGAAGCACTGCGACTCTCAATTTCAACAACCAAAAAGATTTACCAGAAACTATACAGGCTTTAATTTAGCACACAAACTACAGAGGCTGTGGCCACAGTTCTCTCGTGTACTTTCAAGAATCAGTGCCGCTACAGTTCACAGCATATTTTCGATCCTGCTTTCACTTTTTGCCTCAGATGTACGCTTTTGAATTTTATAATTCTTTAAAAAGTTACACTTTTTCTTTTAGATGCCCAGATGGAGGTACCATACGGAAGTGACAATAGAGCAGCTCTATAAAGAGAAACTCCATGCTACTAAAATTATCTGAGAGTCTTGACTCCGAAGCACGACCATCTAAGACTGTGCGAAAAAGCTAGAAATGAGTGCATCTGCAATGACAGCATGCAAAACGTATTGGAAGACCAAAGTCTGCAACAGCGTTGCACGTTGTTAACATGATCCTGGAAAAAATTAATTACAGCTCACGACGACCTACGTGTCAAGTTCCACAAAATGAAGGAACTTCCGACTATTCTGTCAGAATTGGAAAAAAGCTGCTCTGTTCCCTTACAAGGTTCAGAAAGTTTGTGGACTGACTGAGCACGAGGGACCAGAGTAGCTTAAGTTCTTCAGTAGCGCAGCAAGTCACCAAAGCATTTTTTCTACAGGCAAGGCCGTTATCACCAATGACCACTTCATAAACGCCGAAAACGATAGCCTATTGGTTACAACCAGTGATGCTTTCCTTGCAGCGAGCCCTTTTACATCTGTCTAAGGCAGACAAGCCCATCGGCAGCGTTTTCTTTTTCTTTTCACACAACTTCTGAGATTTTCTCGCCAACCATTTATTTAGCATTTTTTTGTAAAGGTAGCCATAAAACAGCCTTTAAATCTTGAAAAGCTTGTTTTCAACGAGGCTCCAGAGATGTTGAGAAGGTGTTCATGCAGTTTGTTTTGACATCAATTAGTGATATTGTATTTAAAACTGACCCCAATTTTCCCAGACAGTTTGTCTCTTTTTCATGGGTCGGTACATGCATGGTACCTAACTATACCAAAACAAATATTCTTGCTGTAAATATATGTGTCTCCGTTTGACTATTAATTGTTTGATTTGATGTTCCATACTTACTATTCGTATTCTAAAATGTTGACATTTGGCTACCTCTAACTTTAACACAAAAGAAAATACAGCATGCAGTATGCTAACGAGGACCTGTGAGTTGGAGCCATTTTTGTAGCAGCAGAATTTTCTCATTTTGGAGGAGTGTGGAAGAGCAAGTTGCATTTTAAATGCTTTTAACCACTTAAAATTTATTACGCAGCCCTTTTGAGGAAGGAACTAAGTAAAACACTTCCAGTTAAAGCAGACCTCATGGAGAAAATGTTCTCAAGTAGAAGTAGTAGCACTCAACATTACTTCATCCCAATAATGCCAAAAATGGGGAAAACCAGCTGTACAATTGAAGGTTGTAGATCAACCTCCCCAGCCATTTTCTCAACAGAAATAAATAAACAGAAGATACTGACTCAAAGAACATAAATATATTTTTAAAGAATAACACTTTCAATGTACATACCATGTGGCTATGAACATGCAGAACTCGTGCCCCAAACCTATCAGATTTGTGGCCCTAATAAAATATTGGACTTAATATCGCTTAGCCTTCACATAAGGCTTCCCATGTAGAACTTCCACCACAAAGTTCTGATGTTGCTGCAGCTTTTGTTTTACATCTCCAAGCTTAGTCGTGCTCAGCCAGAAGCATTTGGCCACCTTCGGTCTCCTCGATGGAAGGAGCGCAATGTCAATCAGCTAGCCTCCCTCGGGGGAGCATATGTTTGATGGCTCTAGGGAACGATTAGGCTCCCACAGTCGCCGGACTATTTAAGAGGTGGGAAACTACCGCTTGCCTATCATATGGAGAGGGCCTATTTCTCCTTCATATTTGTTTTACGACTAGAATCACCACGTGACACTCTCTTCTGGTTTCTTCCTTCCTCCATGGTGCGTACGGAGCTGCTGGCAACATTGAGCAAAAGCTGGGCAACACTGTCAATGGCCCGTAAAAAAGGAATGGCTGCAAGCAACATCAGCAGCAGCAGTTCTGTGTAGCATGGCAGAGCTGGGTTGTGCAAGCCACCAGAGAGCTAGAACAGGTTGCACATCACATTGAGAAGGGAGGAAGGTTTTTACATCATTCACCATTAATACAGTAAACCCCGTTACCTGGAAGCTGTAAAAAAAATGGTAAAAATCCTAGATAAGCAGGGTTTCGAGATAAACGGAGTCATGAAAATAAATACCGCTGGACGTGCACATACCACATGGAGCCTTTCCAAAATGCTGCCGGTAATAATTTAGGCCCCTTTCGTGTGCATTGGGAATGGAGATGTCGCCATCTACGGACAAGGGCGTTATGTCCCTGTGCCAAGACAGTGTGCTTGGGATGGAGTTGGGACGACTGACCGCAATGGAATACTTGAAGCCTGTCATCCGAGCATAACTGCTTCCAGATATCTAAAAACATGATGCTGCTACTTACTGCATTGTAATGAATTTCAGACAAGTTTACTTCAAAAACCGAAACTGAACTGCGGTAGAACACAATGAAGTGATATGCCTCTAGCAGACGCCCACAAGTGACGCGACATTCGTGCTTCTCCTTTGCACGAGCATGAAGCAAGCATCCTTATCGAGCTGCGATCTCACTGAAATGCTGTGGGCTCACATGATGATTTCTTTAGGGCGCCCCGTGTGGGCTGATTATGCCTGCTCAAAAGGGCCGATCACCTTGCGGTCACTACTAGTACGCCGTGACCACATTAATGCATCAATGAGAATGTCCTAAATGAGGGATAAAAAAAAATTTTCCCACTCCCAGCTCACTGCTGCTGTACGAAGCCATAACAATGTGATAGAGAGCCGCCAACAAGTGTGGTGATAGATAAAAAGAAGGGGGAAATATAAGTGGAAACCACGGCGCGGCTTCAGGCTCGGTTAGTGACTTGCCGCCGCGTGAAAAGCGAGTGCAAGCGATGCTGCCAACGGTGCCCCGTTGTCTTTTCCCTAGTATTCTTGAAGTCGAGATTTTGACATATCTGGAGTACTGTGCAAAAGCTTTTCGAGACAAGCGATAAAAAGCACATGGATTGACACCAAGGTCAGAAAGAAAGTTCAACTTAACCAATATTTCGGGATATCAAGAGTTCGAGTTAACGAGGGTTACTGTAATTTCGTGATCCCATCGTCTAGCGAAGCACAGCTACAAAGAAATTGGGATTTTGGGCAGCAAGAGGAGGATTAACAGAAATGCATGGCACAGAGCTGGTCAGGCTTCGCAGGGCTTGTGACGGCGACGGTGCAGTTACCGGCAGTAGATGCCGTATCGAATTCAGAGACTTGCTTTGGCACAGTTTGCCGCAATTCAGGTTGACTTTATCAGGATGGCACAGTAAATCCCGTTTGGTGCAGTTTGGCACTACAGGCGCAGGAGTGGAATAACCGACCGAGTCCAATTCCACTTGATTTTGCTAGAGAAAGCTCAACTTCAGTGACGGCACTACCTCTCCCTACCCCTCCGACAGTGTCTATTTGGTGGTCGGAGGGGCGGCTCTGACTCTTTGAGGGCGACAGCACCTGCTAGAGCTCAGCTTCCAAGACTGCCACAGCTGTACAGGAGTGCATCCAGATGCGCTGGCATACAGACAATATATCTTCAGCTGTTCTCTTTGTTTTTATTTGAGATAAAGATAGTCCCTGTATACTGCTGGCACAGCTACTCCTTTTTTCCTTGTTGAATAATAGAAGTAAAGGAACATAAAGTGAAGAAAAATATATCAAATCTTGCTCTAGCTAATACTTAAAAACATCGCAGAAAGAAAATGTACTAACATAATGGCGGAAGTCTCTCACGAAAAGTTGAAGCTGAAACAGGGCCTGCAGATGACGGACATAAGCGAGTATGTTTTCACGCAGATGCACGAAGACTCATACAATTACTCACGGTGCTGTGCCAGTCAAAATTCAGCACTTGTGCCAGTATTCTCAAAGAAGTGACGAAGTGTGCTCACTGCTTTGCAACGCTATGCAGTCGGCAACAACCTAAGAAATCAGGTGGCATCTGTATTTCTAATGCCTGCACACTCCGAAACCTGCTGTATACAATGACTGAAAGTGGAGCAAGTCGATAAGGATGCATGTTACTCCAAGGCAGGGATGCACAAAGAAATAAGAAAGGCCGTGGCATTTGTGTTGTACTTTGCATTCCTTCTCGTGCCTGTGCTTGCACCCGTGTTTGCATGCCTTACATTCAGCAACGTGCATCTCGTATGCACTCGAGCAAGGGCAGCACTTTTTCTTCTTTTTTTTTCCACAATCTCACCAATGTGTGGCCCTTATGAGAAGGCATGTCATTTCGGTCCAATTTTTTTCAGCTGTGCACAATCTACATGATCCCTGCGTACGAAAAGAGCAAACAATATTGTTTTCACAATGCATTTATTTCTTCCCACGTGCACATCACGCACCGGGTGCCCATGAAAGACACAAGCTACAGCGGCAATTTTTCATTCATTTTTTATTTATTTTTTTCAAATTTTGTGTTGCGAAGTTGAAGATGCGGCTCTTACACGAGTGTGGTCCTTACTCGAGTGTATATGGTAGCTCCTGAGAAACGCTCACACTTAAAGAAGTTCATCTCTGTCGTGACATAATGGAAATGAGTAGACGGTATTGGCCTGGGGCAGTTTTACATCAATTCTCTTTAAAAAGAATGGCTTTATCTTTGCCATTGCATTCTCAAGCTGTCACTGGCTATACTTTTGACCCTTCCATTTTTTTTTTAATACAGAAGAAAGTAAGAAATGCCTTTATTTGCGATTTCTCTCAGCAGGCATGTGTTGACACAGAGCAGATCCCGGGAAACTGAAGCACCGAGACCTTTTATTTTAGCTTGACATATTATTTGCCTCTAGCGTATCTGTAATTTATTTTTACTACACGAGTGTCAGGAGCACCTAGGTAGCACTTGAGATATGTAAGAGAGATACACTATTTTATTATAAAAGTAGTACCAACAGGAATATTTGGTGTTGCATTTTTTCCACCTTGATAGGTAAGTGGCCACTCCGTAAACATAGTATGAAGCATTGTTTCACAAACGTGCAACAAATAATTAAACCATATCTCTTTGCAGCCAATTAAAAATGTACACGAGGCATCTTACTTTCTACACCCCAGAAATCGTAGGTGCTGGTCACATGTTACCACGGACCACTGATATGTGCATCAGTCAGCCCAGCACAGTGGTGACAAGTTCAAGTTTATTGTTATTGCATGTACAAGAAATGGGCTTACATATTATATACAGCATCAGGAGGTCCCAGAGTGAAAAACTCTGTGACCTCCTGAAACTCTCAGCCACCACATATGCCAGTGTCAATTTCCATGACGTAGCAATGACTTGGGCCTTGAAGCCCCAAGTCACACTGCACTCAATGCACATTTGAATAAGTTGCACTGAAATAAGTCGTAACTAATCATTTGCTGCAGCCTCAAGGAATTGGAATGTCATACTGTTATTTATGGAAGTACAGCTGTTCACCAAAAAAAATTTAAAAATCAAGACAAAGGACTCCTCTTAGCTAGTAGCCATCTTGTTTCCAGTTTGAGACACAAAAAGTCTGGAAGTACGCAGCAAAAGTCCGAATCAATATCTGCCACGTGTCGCCTTATAATTGTGCCTTGCAGGAGCCCAGTGTGCCTATTTTGCAATACTTGAGGTACACGGAACAGACAACAGGGGCACATCGCACACTCTGCGAAATCGCAGACAGTCGCTGCTTTGAAAGCATGGCTGAGCAGTGCAGCACAGAAACAGAGTCACAGAAAGCTGGAGTCGGAGCAAATAATTGCTGATGTGGGAAGTGCAGGGGCATAGACTGCCACCAGCAGATGATGCTGAAGTGGCACTAGAACTGCACGGTATGTAAATAATAATAATAATAATAATAATAATAATAATAATAATAATAATGTTGCCAAGAAGCGTCGACAGGGGTAAGGACGACAAAGTCAAATTAGAAGTGCAAAAATAGAAAGAACCTTCATTTGTAAGCTCGGTAAAAGGCTCTAAGACAGGGTGAACAAAGCTGCATAATGATTGGTAGGGCAAGAGAAAAACAAAAGCAAGCAGCAACATTTCATTTGCCAGCTTGCTTAAACTGCTATGTGAGGATGTCAAAAAATAAAAAGCCAGTCACAAGCTAGGTTACTACGACACAACCTCAAAGACATGTCAAGCAAACTACCACAAAAACTACATGAACTCAGAAATGCCAGAACACCAAGCTAGTAAACAAAGAGAGAGTGAGAGAGAGAAGTGCAGTAAATACCCATGCAAGGGAGCGAAGACAAGCAGACAAGGAATGTGTCCGAAACCACACAGAGCGAAAGGAAAGTTCCAAGTTGTTTGTAAGACTTGGAGAGTGACTTGTTCTGCCTTCATCCAATGCAAGCTGATGGCACTGAATGTAGTGATGTTGAGTAGTCAGTAAAGTACAATTGCTTTAAGCTGATCCCAACTGTTGCATTACAACCTTTATAGACTCTGTTACATCTAAATGGACAGCTGGCACCTTTTTTCGAACAAAAGACACAGAGCTTGCATGTATCTCATGACCAGTCCCGACATCATACTACACACCACGCCCCTTCAACTATCATTACTCTAACTTTGCTAGTGAGGATCCGCCAGAAAGCACCATTGATGAAAGTTGTATGAATTAAGTGTCATGATAAGGTTTCATTCCTATTTCGAAGATTCAATAGCCGAGCTGAGTAAGTATTCAATACCATCATAAATTGGTGACACAAGACAACTCACAGGGTATCTACTGTTTTCATCGAGTGCTGGCAAGAACACGATACATGCTGAAACATCAAAGACAAAGCTTGTCTGTTGTGTGCTTAACATTTAGTGCCTGTCTCGGGATGTAATCTTAGTCATACTAACATTAGCAACTTCATACCGCATCCCTACCCGAACATATGAAGGAAAGCTGCACATGGAGTATCAGATGGCTGCACGTGTGAACACATGGGAACAAGGGCCATGGAACACATGCGGAATGTGTGGGTGAAAAAAAAATACTCATCAGAGGCTATAAACAGGGTTGCCTATCTACCGTGCAAACAGGTGCACGCGCATCCTTCAATGAAAACAAAAACATGCGAAACAATGAAATAAAACAAAACACAGAAGCTGGAAAGTGGACAAGAGTAATGAAAAAAATTACAGACCAAATTAGTGGTCAGCAAGTTGCATGAACTGTTTCTGTGCAAAGAAGTAAAGCTGTGTAAGCACTTTTTGAATGTTAGTGTTAGCACAACAGGATGCTTTTTAACCGTGTACATTCTCTGGAAGTACTTTTCCAAAATCCCGACTGGAAGGTACTAATTATTCTTGGTCAGAATTTCTTTATTACATGCAAACGGCAATTGTGTGCTTTATATCCATAAAGCGGGTGCAAGGTTTTATCAATGAAAAAAAAAAAACATTATTGAAAACGCCCCATCCCCAAAACTTTCATAGCACCGAAGCATGCTACCCCACTATGTATTTCGCCATCATATTATGGTTTGGATAGCTCCATCCCATGCAGTTCCATCACAAGGTCAGAGCCATCAAAAGCTGCTGCAGAGTTCAGCTGCACTGCTGCTGCTATCCGAAGAGGAAAGCTCGTGCAGTGAATTGCATGAGATGCACATGAGCCAAGGGATAAGTTAATCTGCCTAACAGTGCCCACATTCATTACACTGATGATTTAAATAAGACTCATTACATCTTTCAGCATTTCACTGCTCCCATGAATGACACAAACCTTCTCACTTTGTGTAACTAAGTGAAGCAGCACATTCTGCTACAAAGACATCTAACAATTTCAACCACCTAGATTTCCCTTTTTTTCAGTGCAAGATGTCAGAGAAGTAAAGCAGTACATTTTAAGGATCTCCACTTTCTGCTTTATAAAGCAGCACAAATTGTTTATAACTATAACAAAGGCAACTAACACACACACACACACACATACAGAAGGGGTAAACAAGTTAAACGGAAAACAATCCAACAAAGGAGAGGGTAGGTTGCGAAGACAACCAAATGAAACAAACAAGTAATAGGAAAGGACAAGCTCAGAAACATGAGTGCCAAAGAGACATAACATATGGATGACCGAGAATACAGCAGAGGTAGAAGAATGTAAGCGGGAAAGCCTAGGAGAAGACTGATACTTGAGACAGGCTTGGGTCGCCGCCACGAGATGAACAGTAACACTGACCTCCGCAAACCAAGGACGAGAATTCAATGGCAGCAGGCATCATCAACACGTCGAACGGTGCCACAGACTTCTGGCATATGCAACACCAACGTGCCATTAACCACAGAGGCAAAACGAAACGCACACACAAATCATTACCATCACGCACACACACAAAAGAGCACATGCCAACATGTCTAAAATGGAAACATGCGCTCACATGCCATTAGAGTAAGGAAACTAAATGAAGCCACACAATGCAGCGAGATGCCAAAGGAATGAGAAGGTGTGCAACAGGAAAACCAGAAATGGTGTAAAAAGAGTCGACAAGAGAAGCCACACAAGAGCACGCTTTCAGCACATTTGCACCCAAAAGGGTGTAGGAAGGGTGCATAAAGAACTGTGACACCAAGAGGCCACCAATTAAAAGAGGGTACACAGAGGCAAGGCTGGTGGACGGTATGTGCAAAAAAGCCGACGTTAACAAAGTGGTCTCACGAGCAACCAAGCAAAAACAAGAAATGCAAGTATAACTGTGGGACAGCCAAAAGTAAACAAACGAAAAGGGTAGGGGTGGTGTCTTAGGAGTGAGATGCCGCAGAGAAAAAAGATGACGGATGGCTTAGCACAGCATAGTGTGGCAGTAGTATATATAAGTGACCAGGTAGTACCTGTGCCGCAGCTCCTCGTCCACAATCTCCAGCAGGCTCCTGAGGGCAGCACAAAATTTCGCCTCAGTGTCGTCATCCACGTCGTAAGCAGCCGCAGCCGCAATCGGCCCAGCACTGTCACCAGAGCCATCCACATCCCCACCGCCACCATCATTGGCATCGCCAGCGGCCGAGCAAGCGCAGAAGCCGAGCAGACGACAAGGAGGGGGGGGGAAACAAAAGAGAGAGGAGGAGGACAGAGAGAGAATAAAGAGCAGACAGGGCAAGAAGATAAGCTTGAAACGAAAGAATACGAAGAAGCATACAGGCCACTCGTGACAACCGGCCGCACCTGCCCATCGACACCACAACCAGAGAGCTGCCAACATTTCATAGCGAGGGTGTTTACTTTGAAAGCTCCGATGCCTTCACGTAGCACACGAGGGTTTATTGGGCAGTTGCCTGCTTGCAAGTGAACATAGATACTATGAGGTTATTTCACGGCCATGGTCGTGATTGGTAATGGCTATCATTCCCAGGGCTAATCTTGTACACAAATACAAATATACGAGAAAACAGCCACCAGAGGGTGGCCCTCGTGGCAGAGCTTAATTGGTAAAGCACCATACATGTAATATGGAAGATGTGCATTCGGCAAGCTCCAACTTGCAGCAGGTTATATTTTCAACCACTTTCATATCCCTTTTTCTCATTATTTCTACACTTCAATTAGTGAAGAGAACAGTTAATTTCCTCTATGCTTTCTCTAGCCTTATTATCTGTTCCATTCCTATGTAGCTGTAACCAACAAAAAATCTACCTTCTGCGATTATCCAGTGAAATTATCACATATTGGCAACCTTTTCTGCACGAATAAGCCTAAGCTTGCCAACCTACTTTTATTGAACTGCATGGACAATGATCTCAACTTCTTAAACATGTTCCTTCATAAACCTTTACTACGAGCAACTCAGTACAATTGTCCAAACAAAGAGAAGCTCCAGAAATTATCTTGCGTTCCTGCACATTCAGTCTTCCTCTTTCTCACTGCTCCTCCAATTGAAGCAGGACGCAATTTCCTGGTGATGCGAGGCACTTTTCTGAGAGTTGCCTCTCGGAGAAAAATTCCTGTGGAACCCACACCCATGCATTGCACTCAAATTTCTTACATTTTTGGTGCAGACTGTAAGTGCAAAAAATATGGTGCCTTTGTGGTCACAGTGTAGCACCACACTGACTAAAACACAACGTCCATGCTGACCGTGACAATGTTGCCAGATGCAAGCGCTTTGAGTAAATAAAACGTGTTGCTGGGTTAGTGCACCTTAAAACTAGTACGAAAACAGCAAGCAAGCCTCACAGTGCTCAAATTATGCAACATCAAGATTTCAAACCTTGACTGGTAACTTCCAGCTTTTGGGTTCATAGGTTAGCTAATCGCGTGCAACATATAACACTGCACTCTGAATTCCCAGCACAAACAATTTATCGTCACAACAAATTCACTCCGTACCATGCAAAGTCAGTAGGGATGATTATAACGAACCCTATGCTTTTAAAGTGGGCAAGGTGCGGTCAGTTGTTATACAAGTGTTGCGGTGAAAAAAAAAGAAGAGAAAAGAGCAAAATATCAAGAGAAAGAACACAGGAAAGACCACATGCGAGATGCAAAAGAAAAAGCAATACGAAAAAGTTTAAAAAATAAAAATTGACACTGGAGTGTTATTTGCATAGCCAGCACTATCCACTCCTGTAAGCCAAGTTTTCAAGCCCCAGCCCAACCACAGTAAGACCCGAGTAGCACGGTCGGACAAGACGGCTATGGCTTTAATTTGCAGTCACATATCAGACAGGTAGCATATAACTTGTAGTTTGAAGCTAGCAACTAAAGTCAAGACAAGCCCTGTGTCGAGAACATGTGTGAAGGTATAGCATTAAGACGTTGCAAAGTGAAAAGCGTGCTCAGGACATTTTCACTGCAGTAACAGAGGCACAGAAAAGGTATTCTGTAGTATAGCTGCCGAAGGCCTCGGTTGCTTGATATTCATTATCCGCAAAAAGCTATAAGCACTCTATTAAATGGACACTATAGAGAAAGTTAAAACAGACTAGCCTGGTAGACTGTTATTCTGAAGCTGCACTTGCACTAGCTAGAATACAGAAGTATTGGTTATTAGAAGAAAAAAAAAAAGATGGACCATTTTCAATTTTTAATTTCATGGTCAAACAATGGCACCTACAATGCTGTGGGTTCATTAATAATTGCACAGATTTTACATTCTGGATCCTTTAATTCGCATGAAGTCTTAATTTGAGTTATCACTTATTTTAAAATGCAATGAAATCTTTCTTTCAATGAGTGCACAATTAACGAGCATCGAGTAGATGCTGTCAAAACCTACATAATCGCAACTTACTGCAGAAACTCATGGGTGGCCTTACCAGCAGCTGGCTCTAATCTTTTAATACTTTGTGCCCTGCCAAACTTCAGCTCACGCTACAACTACTTTGCAATCTGAAGACTGTCACGAGAAAATGGAACAGACACCTCCCCCCCTCCCCTCAGTATGTTCTAAATGACAATTAAATCAAAACAGTCACTGTTCATTCTAGTTTAAGGCATACTCATATGCCTGAAAGACATCAACAAGTAGAAACCACGCTTTTGCTAGATGATGCAAAAATGGAGGTAAAAATTCAGGCATAGCTCCTCTACGATGACTATCCAAGTGTGCATAGCATTCTTTCGAGGCGAAAATCAATTCGTCGAAATTTTAAACGATTTGTTTTTTTTTCGTTGAAGAGCACCGTCAACGAGGTTAGCCCACATTCTTAGACTGCACTACCATCAGAATGGGTCTGCATTTTCAGACTGCACTATCTGCAGGATGAGCCCAAAAAAATGGTTAGATAGATAGCCGAAATAAAATTGGTCTGACAATGCCAAGAATGCGATTTGCATCGTTAAACACTGAAAGGGGAGGGGTTTACATCGGTACTTTAGGGCACCTATGCATCTACCTTAATATTTCTGTGGTGTACCCTTCAATAAAGCATGCAGCTCATGAGAAAAGCAGTTGAAAGTGAAGAAGAGGCTCCAGCTGAATGCCCCTGCAGCCCACTTTGCTCAAAGATGATGTAGTTAGTACCACTAGACCATCGCGTCGTAGCTTTCCATGCTTCAGATGCGACTGTAATGCCAACGCCTCTGCCAGAGCGCAGCTAGCCTAGCCGTGAAGTGACAAAGATACCACAGGTGGCACTGTGGTTCTCGTTCAGCTAGGTCCCGAACGGAAACGAGGGTCTTGTCCTGCTGCCTGTCATATCACATCGAGAGTTCTGTGTTCACACGCCCGATTCCATTCCTGCTTGACAAGTGAACGAACCGAGCAGTAAGTTGTCCATCTAAGACAGTCTACCAACAACTGCATGTCCATTTGTGCCTGCTATTCAATATTGAAGAATACGACGCCTGTCGCAAAACAAGAACTTTTGGTTAAGAGTAGAACATTAATTCAAACCATACACAGAGGAAATGAAAAAACATGGCACACTACTGTGAGCAATGCATGCATTTAAAACCCGCACAAACTTCAAGACTGTTAAGTGCGGGCACATTTTGTTAGCAGGTTTGGTTATACTGCATTAAAGACCAAATCCAACAAGCACAGCATTTAATTATTAGTGCCTCGATTCCATGACAGTGCGAGTAAAGAAGTTCTCAGCCTTTCATCTCAGTCCAAGACACTTACAGTAAAAGTAGACTGCTTAATATCTTGCCTAACTGCTACTTTTTGGTGCTATATTAACACACAAATATCAAGATGGGTATCCGTACTTATACTGCACTCCTAAAAACTGTACACCCTTTAGAGTGTAATTCCTCCACGTCACAATTTTCATCACTCGTCTGCATTTCCTTCCTTTAATGCTGCAAGACCAGTACTTTCCTGCCTGGGACGCCATGGAGTTCTGCGGGTTGCACGGAGTTCATGACAGGAAAGTACCAGATCTTAAGAGAAATGCATATGAGGTCGATAACTAACTTTAATTACACTTTAAAAGGTGTAAAGTATTTAAAAGTGTAGGGTGCCAGTATACCAATGCCAAGCAGAGTGTTGGTACTACCATTAGTATTTCATTATAAGTGGAAGTGGCGTGTACCACCATGTTGTGCACATGCCACTGATACTGAAATATTGTGCACTTCATGTTGTTCACATCAATGATGCACTCAAAGACAACAGCTTCACACACTGCGCTAGGCCAGCACAGAGAAAGACGAAGAGTGGAGCAGGGAAAACACGTGAAGCCAGGGAGGCAGTGAACAGAGGGCAACAGCACACTGCAACAGCATGTCGACGGCACGAATTATGACAACACAATATCAAAGCACAACTCTAGGCTGCACTAAAGAAAGGAATTTTGACACCCTCTGTGCTCTCCAGAGAGAACACTGCTCAGGACAGTAGAAAGTCAAAATGAAGCTCGTTCATGCGTAGGCTTCGTCCATTACGCGATAGCTGCGAGTGGCTACAGACAACATTGAACAAGCAATGGGCTGTACATACTATCAGCGAATTAATGGTACGTTCGACTGGTTCCCACTGTGCTCTGACTCAGTTTGCAGCTATGTGGAGCCAGGCCCTCTCAAGATCGTAACAAGAGAATGCCTGCCCCGAGTCAAATGTTCAGCTGCTCCCAGAGCAATCAGAGAAGCCATGTGACTAGAGTTCAGGGGGACCTCGGTTGTGCTCCCAGCTTAAAGGCTCTGAGCACTCTGAGCCTTTAAGTCTCCGAGTCTCTGAGCACTCTGCGCTGGATTGCTGTACTCTGAATGAACTAGATTAATCTAAAGTTGCTGCTGGAATGCCCTGAAGTGCTCCAAAGTGACCAATCGAATGTACCATTAGTGTGCATGATGAAACACTATGCAGTAAAACAGGCTCTCTGGCAAAACAGCTATTGCGCTGCCCTGCTGCTATTGTGCAGTTTTTTTCCCGAAAACACTGTAGAAATAAGTTTTAGAGTTCTAAGGAAAAAGATCTGCGAAAGTAGAATGAAGAGCCCACCCCAACACCAACCTGATAAAGAGCTTATATCATACATGAAGTAAGCTCCACTTAACAGGACAATTATTTTTTTATTGCATGGCCTCCAGTGCCGTGACATTAAGCGTGTAACAAACTGAGGCTAAAGCTACGCTAAGAGCTACAGTTTGCTCGAGCAATACAACAGCTATAACTACAGTTTCATGGCTTTTAAAACTACTTCCTCTGAACAACTGCTTATTTAACCATTCCTTGCACATGAAAAATGCCACCATCAATAGCGGTTGCCTCTCACTCTTGACCCCACATCTCTTTCCTAACTGTGTTCTGACAACTCTCACTTCTGCTTCGGAGATTGTCAGGCCTCTTTCACCGGGCAAGCATTCTGCATGCTACTTTCACTTATAAATAATTCCTTTAAATTTACACCCAAAGGCCACAATTAAGGCTGCGGGACAATGAAGGAGGGGCCTTCAAGTTAATCTTGGTTACTTGGGGTTCCTTAGCATGCAAGTAATTCTAAATACACAAGTATTTTCGCATTTACCTCCCCTGGAACCTAGAACAGAACCTGGGTGTTGCAGCCAGGAACAAAGCCCACCACCCCAAGCTTGGCAGCAGAAATTCCCACCCAACGAGCTACCCTTGTGGAGGGTTCTAAGTGTATCCGAACAGAACTAACGCTATCTCTCCAGTTACAACTACGAGGAGAGCGCAAGCAGCACTGACCGTTGGATCTCCTCTGTCTCGCTGTCGCGCTCCATCCACGCTGTTGCCAGGTCGTAGTGGTTGTTGCCCTGGCCGTTATGCACTGGTGCGTTCTGCGGGCACACCAAAATAATTGAAATGATGGCCTCTTGGCCTACGCTCGAAACCACACCACGCTTATACTATCACTGGGGCAGTCAGTTCCACTTACTAAAGTGGAACTGCAGTCAATCCCTGGTTATTGACTAAGCCACGTTAGACAAGAAAATATACTTTGTTTAAATTTGATATTCATTATATTGTTCCACTGGTAAGAGTCGTTCACTTTCAAAAGCTGTAGTAACGAAACCAAGATGGGACAAGGACACAGGAGGGCTATACGATGAGCCTATTCAGCAAGACAGCCAGCACTTCACAAGTACAAAAAGGAAACCTGTACAAAAGGAAGACTGTAGCCTGCGGTCTCATACCTCGCTGTATTTAAAGGCATAATCATGCCCCAGTTGTTATGATTGGACACAATGTACACTCGACAGCATATCAGTGGTCATTTGGTAGCTGGTGCGCTCTGTCAGAATACAGTAGAACCTCGTTCATACGTATTGGAAAAAAATGTTAGAAATAACATACTAACCGGGTAAACGTACCATCCGAAGTCACAAAAAGTTTGACAGAATGAACTGTAGTTGACGTCTATGTAATAAGAAGCGCTGTGTGAATCGGTGCAGCACGAGACGAGGACGCATGCCGAGCTGGCAGGGTCCGAGAGGCCCGAGAGGTGCATTGTAGTTCTTGAGGCTCTAGTCAAGCTTACGTTTGTGCTCCTCACGCTTTTTCAAGCAGATCATTTGGACGGGAGGCTTTGACGTGCCCACTCGGCACGGATCGGATCGTTGCCGCATGAAACGCCAACGCACGTAAAGCTGGTGGGCCCGAGTGACCCGAGACGAGACGCATATTGTTTTCGTATTGCCATGGCCACTGGATCAAAGCCAGATAAAAGTCAGTAGCTGTGGTAATGCGTAGCGTTTTAGGGTGGCGCTGGGAAACCGAGACGAAATGTAGCTGGTGGGCAACACCGGAATATGATGCCTACGATGCCGCCAGAGCGAACACGACACCCACTTCACAGTACCTCGGAATTGCGGCACGTTTGGGTGATCAACTATTAAAAGCATGCAGTATGCTTCCAATGGAATCACACGTGGTGAAACAGATAGGTGAAGATGCTTATCGGAATAGGGTTGGCGGCGATAGCTGTGAATTCGGCGTGCGACAACCCAAGAGGAGATTTGCTGACACCTGAATAGGATATTGAGTGCGTGCTGGCGTTTTCACGTAAGACAGACGGGTGAGTATCGTGGGGAAGCTGCTGCGGCAGGTGGCTACTGCTCTCGATCCCGCGTACCTGGGGTCTTTTGTTGTTTACATGGTATCCGGCGGGTGGAAAACGTATAATATTATTACGATATCATCGAGTGATGCTGAAGGTACGAGCCGCCGCGAGAACGACGACGAAGTGGGTCGGTGCCCTTTTGCCGCGAGCGAGTGTCGGCCTGGCGATCTGGCTCCAGTGTAAATAACCTGTATATAGCTTCTTTATTCTGTGTCTTTCCACACGTAACATTCTGGTGGAGGTCGGTGATCCCCGTCCTCACCACGGAACTCCGGAGTGGTCGGTACATCGAGCTTGTCACCATGCCTCCCGGTGACGAGACCGCCTCTGCATCGGCTTCGGCTTGTCCGACTGCTCCATTTATCACGGTTGCTCAACATCGCGACCCTGGCGTGTTCTCTGGCCTGGAGGGAGAGGACGTTGACGATTGGATCAAGCTCTACGAACACGCCAGTGCTAATAACAGGTGGGACCCAACGATTATGCTCGCCAATGGCATCTTTTATCTCGGCAGCACCCCACACGTGTGGCACCAAACGCATGACGACGAGATAAACAGCTGGGACAGTTTCAAAGAAAAGCTCAGGGAACTGTTCGGCGACCCCATTGGGCGCAAGGCTGCCGCGAGAAAGGCTCTTGCGTCTCGTGTTCAGACATCTACAGAGCCGTACGTTTCATAAATCCTCGACGTCTTGGCTCTCTGCCGCAAAGCTGACGATACTATGTCTGAGGCAGATAAAGTGTCGCATGTGCTCAAAGGCATCGCCGACGATGCTTTCAATTTGCTTGTTTTCGGCCACGTCTCGACTATCGACGCCATCATCAAAGAATGCCGTCGCCTTGAACAAGCTAAGAGCCGCCGTATCACACATCACATCACGCGGCTCCCCAACACTGCCGCTACGTCGACATGTGAGGGTCGACCGCGTCAAACCACCCCATGTGATGATGTCACTCGTATTGTTCGCCGCGAGCTCGAGGCCACCTGTTTGCCAGCTTTCTCCGCGACGCCGCCCGATCCACCAGCAACCACGATTGCGCTGATTCAGGCAGTCGTCAGAAAGGAATTTGAGAACATGGGTCTCAACTCCGTGTGTCCATCGTCTACACCAACGGTTCCCCAGTTCTCTAGCAGCCCTCCTCGTCCCCGGCAGCCTGTCTCTCCCACACCGCGCCGCAACCCGTCCGAAAGGCGTACCCCTGATGACAGGCCGATCTGCTTTCACTGCTGTCACATCGGCCACGTCGCTCGTCACTGCCGCAACCGATGGCCACCACCTCCTCGGACATACACCGCCGCTCATTCCCGCCCCTTTGGACCTTCTGTTCCCTATGCCACCCGCCATGACCCCATTGCTGCTGATGCTCCTGCCCCGAACCTTTGCTACAGCCGCTCGCCCTCACCTCGACGCCATCAGTCTCGTTCGCCCCAACCCCGTCGCTTCTCTCCGTCGCCTATCGCCTCCCGGATCCAGCCGCAAAACTAGGCACTGCAGCTTCTGGAGGTGAAGCTGCCTTGTCCACTCTGCCCTCAAATCCTCTGCTGACGTTGCACACGAACCAAAACCTTCTTGACGTTGACGTTGATGGCTATCCTGTCACGGCACTCATCGATACAGGTGCACATCTTTCTATTATGAAGGCTGCCTTCCGACGACGACTGAACAAGCTCCTCACCCCAGCGTCGGCACGCGTCGTCCGCGTTGCGGATGGCGGTACTGTGCCTATCATCGGCATGTGTACGGCACGTGTCAGCATCGCCGGCCGCCACACTCCTGTCCTCTTCACCGTGATTGCTCATTGCCCCCACGACCTCATTCTCGGCCTCAATTTTCTCTCCGCGCATTCTGCTGTTATTGACTGCTCTGCCAGTACCCTTCGCCTTGAGTTGCCGATTCTCACAGAACCTTCTGACTCACCCCAGTGCCGCCTACGCCACACCGGCTTTATTCGCCTGCCGCCAAAATCAATAGCCTATATTGAACTCTTGTCTTTCCCACCAGTCCCCGATGGCGAGTACCTCGTCACTCCTCTGCCCGACATTCCGCTACAGTATGACGTTACCGTGCCTCACAGTATACTTACCATTACGGCGAACCGCACTTTCATGCCTATCTTTAACTTTGGATTGGCAAAGCAAATTCTACCGCAAGGTATTTGCCTTGCCAACGTTGATTGTCTCGGCGACCATCACGTGGCAACATTATCGACCGATGCTTCTTGCGAGCTTAGGGGGCCCATCATGCCAGCCTCGGCCGCCGACCCCAAGATACAGAAAATGATTTCAACGGACCTGTCTTCTGCGCAGGCTGAAGACTTTTACCAAGTGTTATCGTCCTACAGAGATATTTTCGACTTCGACGATCGCCCTTTAGGCCAGACGCTCGCAGTCAAGCATCGGATTCTTACTGGCGATGCTACTCCTATTCACCGACGACCATATCGAGTTTCTGCGTCTGAACGCCGAGTAATTCAAAGTGAAGTCAACAAAATGCTAGACAAAAACATCATTGAGCCGTCTTCCAGTCCCTGGGCGTCACCTGTAGTGTTGGTTAAGAAGAAGGATGGCACGTGGCGCTTCTGTGTAGACTACCGCCATCTGAACAACATTACTAAGAAGGATGTCTACCCGCTCCCACGTATAGACGACGCCCTTGACTGCCTCCACGGTTCCAGTTATTTCTCTTCCATTGATCTTCGTTTTGGATACTGGCAGATTGCTGTTGACGACATGGACAGAGAAAAAACCGCGTTCATCACACCTGATGGCCTATACCAATTTAAAGTAATGCCGTTTGGATTATGCAACGCCCCTGCCACCTTTGAGCGTATGATGGACTCCTTGCTCCGTGGTTTCAAATGGTCCACCTGTCTATGCTACCTCGACGACGTCATCGTCTTCTCACCCACGTTCGACACTCACCTTGAGCGTCTAACAGCTATACTTGACGTATTTCGAAAGGCGAACCTACAACTTAACTCGTCCAAATGTCGTTTCGGCCGCCGCCAAATTACTGTTCTGGGCCACCTCGTTGACGCTTCCGGAGTACAGCCTGATCCCGACAAAACTCGCGTTGTCCGAGACTTTCCGGTTCCGAAGACAGCCGCAGACGTTCGAAGTTTTGTCGGGCTATGCTCGTACTTTCGTCGTTTTATTCAATATATTGCGGCAATTGCTAGACCCCTGACTAATCTATTGAAGAAAGGCGTACAATTCTTGTGGGGCCCTGAAGAAGCCGCCGCCTTCTCTCGTCTCGTCACTCTTCTCTCCTCACCACCCATTCTCGCCCACTTCGACCCTGATGCCCCTACAGAATTGCGTACCAGAATTGCCAGCGGTCATGGTGTAGGTGCCGTCTTGGCCCAGCGTCAGTGTGGCCAGGATCGTGTTATTGCTTATGCAAGCCGCCTCCTCACACCATCGGAGCGCAACTATTCCATTACGGAACGCGAATGCCTTGCTGTAGTCTGGGCGGTTGCGAAGTTCCGTCCCTACCTTTACGGTCGCCCTTTTTCCGTAGTCACTGACCATTATGCTCTCTGCTGGCTCTCATCGCTAAAGGATCCTACAGGCCGGCTTGGTCGATGGGCTTTGAGGCTACAAGAATTTTCATATTCCGTGATCTACAAGTCTGGCCGCTTGCACCAAGATGCTGACAGCTTGTCGCGTTACCCTGTTGACGACCCTGACTCCTCCAATATTACCAGTGCTGCTTGTGTATTCTCTGTGTCGCAGCTGCTTCATTTCGCCGACGAGCAACGTCGTGACGCCTACATCAGAGCACTCCTCGACCGTTTTGAACACTCTCCGGCCGACGCCACTTTACGCCTCTTCGTCCTCCGCGACGGTACTCTGTACCGTCGTAACCTTCATCCGGACGGCTCTGAGTTCCTACTTGTCATACCTAAGCACCTCCGCTCAACCGTTCTACAAGAACTTCACGACGCACCAACAGCAGGACACCTCGGCGTATCTCGAACCTATGACCGTGTACGTCGCCGTTTTTTCTGGCCGGGCCTTGCCCGTTCCGTACGACGTTACGTCGCCGCTTGTGAACTTTGCCAATGACGCAAGAAGCCTTCCCAGCTCCCCGCCGGTTACCTGCAGCAGCTCGACATCCCAGCCGAGCCCTTCCATCGTGTCGGCTTAGACCTTCTCGGCCCATTTCCGGTATCTACATCAGGAAACAAGTGGGTTGCAGTTGCGGTGGACTACGCGACCCGCTATGCCGTAACCCGCGCTCTTCCGACCAGTTGCGCAACTGATGTTGCGGACTTCCTCCTGCATGATATCATTTTGATTCATGGTGCCCCGCGTCAATTGCTAAAAGACCGTGGCCGTACGTTCTTAGCCAAAGTCATTGACGACATCATGCGTGCCTGCTCAATACAGTACAAATTTACCACCTCCTACCACCCTCAAACGAACGGCCTCACTGAGCGTTTCAACCACACCCTTACAGACATGCTATCCAAATACGTTTCAGACGACCACCGTGACTGGGACCACGCTCTACCTTACATTACATTTGCGTATAAGTCTTCCCGTCTCGAAACTGCTGGCTTTTCGCCTTTTTACCTCTTGTATGGCCGTGAACCGACGCTACCACTGGACACTGTGCTTCCGTCCACCACAGCTTCAACTAGCGCTTATGCCCATGACGCTATCGCCCATGCTGACCATGCTCGCCAACTTGCGCGCACTCGTCTACAAGTCTCTCAAGGCAAACAGAAGCAACGCTACGACCTCCGTCACTGTGATGTCCATTTTGTGCCCGGCGCCCTCGTGTTGCTTTGGTCACCATCACATAAAGTTGGGCTTTGTGAAAAGCTGCTTTCCTGCTACACAGGCCCATATCGCGTGCTTCGCCAAGTAACCGATGTCACCTACGAAATCGCTCTAGCCACGCCCACTACGTCCTCCACTGTGACAGCCAGTGACATTGTCCACGTCGCCCGACTCAAACCCTACAACTCTCCACGCGCCTTGGATATTTAACAGCACCGTGACGGCGCTTTTGCCGCCGGGGAGTAGTATTACGATATCATCGAGTGATGCTGAAGGTACGAGCCGCCGCGAGAACGACGACGAAGTGGGTCGGTGCCCTTTTGCCACGAGCGAGTGTCAGCCTGGCGATCTGGCTCCAGTGTAAATAACCTGTATATAGCTTCTTTATTCTGTGTCTTTCCACACGTAACAATATGATTGCAGTTAGGTGATTTACTTAACGTTGGTGACAAAAGATAACGTTTTCCGGGAACGTGTGAACCCGTAAGAAAGATGCGTAACTGTAGTGAGTAATTTATTGTGTACTTGATCCTGAACGTTGGTGCCCGGAAATTGTACATAACAGGATTGTATCAACGAGGTTCTACTGCACATGTGTTGCAAGGTAATACTGACAAAAGAAAATTCAGATTTACATTGTTAAATCTGTTCATTATATCGAAGTTTAACCACTAACTCCTAACTACAGTAGGATCACGATAAAAAACTCTCGGGACAGAGCAAAAAATTCATATCACTCGACATTTGTGCAATAATGTAAAAAAAAAACGAACTGAGAAATTAAGAGGCAATGAAACGGCCGACTTAGTTAAAATTTTCAATCTTTATTATTTCTTTGCCGAAAACTCAAGACCTTCCTTTATCTCACGGTGAAATATTTGGAAAAGATACGCAGCAGAAATTGACAAAATTTCACTTTCTTAGAGTGTTGCCTTCGAAATTTGAAAGAAAACCAGGCTTCAAGGCCACTGATCCCGCAAGTGTGATTTTCCGCTGACACAGCACCATCATGTTGGCATCACCGTACACGAGAGATTGCAGTTTCAGATAGCTGCAGCACCGTACATCTCCAAGCAGAAATAAAAGCAACAACAGCGAGTGCGAAAAGGGAGACCTGGCGTTACAATTCGTTAGTGCCGTAACGTGGCGGGCAGGAAGCGCTCCCGTTGACTGACACCAATTTGAATCACTGGCACGCGTGCTTTGCGCACATTTTGACAGCAGCAGGCTGAACACATGCGTTCAGAGGCTGACATCTCAATATCTTCCTGGTTGTCTAGGGTTTCTTTCGTTGCTGCGTCTTATCTGCTGTGTGACGTAGATGAGGACATCGTTTGCGCAACAACATAAGGGAATCTGTTTACTTTTCTGTGAGGTGCCGAAACTACTGCGTGTCTTGCGATCTTACAGGTGCAAAGATAGAAAAGTTTCAAATTGTCATCAGGCACTGAAGATGACACTCAAAGTCAGGCACTCAATAGTTAGCCCATTGTAAGATAATGAAATTGCACTGCAACTTTTGAAAAATTCATATCATCCCTTAATTCATACCAGGTGCGATCATATAACCGAGATTCTACTGTAGTTAATAATATAAGTGGGTCTGGGTTTCTTATTGCCAAGTCTCCGGCAAAACTCTCCAGGCACTCGGCACTGTTTCAGGAAGTTGGAATTAGTCCTCTTCTTTTATTTTTGTTCAAAAACTGATAGTTTGTCGTGTGTGCATTCTTCCCCTCCTTTAGAGTTATCGCATTTCAAAGATGGAACTTAACAAATGCATACACACTCAAAAGAAACGGGAAGAGTAACCTAGGGCTATAACTATCAATGACCACACATAATGTAGCTGTAACCACTGATGACAATGGGTGTTAAAATACTTTCCTCAAAATTTAAATTTAAGCAACTTGAGCTCTCTGCCAAAACATCCGTACAAACAAAATTAACAAAGAACATTCTTATTTCAGAGAACTTGTGTTTTTAAAGAGATTCTGGATGAAATATGCTGCTTGTCTTAAGCTACACATAGATTAATAATTGCTCTGAGGGAACTCTTTGCCTTCCTGGCCAAATTTTATCTAACAACCCTGAGATAACAATGAAAATTGTTGCAAAATAAAAGATAGAAAGAAGGCCTCACCTGATTTGTTGAGTCACCGAGCTCTGTGAAAACTCGTTGCTCAAAGCTGACATTGTCCACTGCAGAATGAAAAAATACAAGGGTTCACACTCAAGTACCTTGCTTTCAATTTATGTCCAGTACTTCAGAACAAGCTTTCGAATAATTTTGCAGCCACACAAGAGATCTCCCGAGAATGGGCGAGGATCCAGGGTAATAGAGTTACTGCACTCGTGCAATCATTTCTGTTGCAGCTATTTGCGCAACCTAATAATACCTTACATCCTATCTCGTGTTAGCCATGACGTCTGGGACTGTGTTCTCAGTCAATCCCATTTGCGGATAGCTTCATTTCTGCACGATGTGGTGCCCGGTGCGAATCAACCAAGTGATCAACCAAAAACGCAGCCTTGAGCTGCTAGTCTCAAGAAGCCAACCTCCTCTGACGCCACTCCTTCGTGAACCGACTCTAGGGAAATAGGTCCTGCATACATTTGCAGGGCCATTTCAAGGCAGCGATGGTAGCTTTAGTGATGCCTATGTCATAACTGGCAGTCCGCCACACCGCGATGTTGTGAATTGCTTTAATGCGATTGCCGAGCTTTGAGAACTTCGCCCAGTTTGTGGTATGTATGTTTGTCTGCACCTAACATCTTCCGATGCCAACTTTAGTCACTCGCTATGTGCCACTGGGCATGTGTCGCTCTTAAATACATAACCACTGTTGTATATATTCCAACAATCTTATCTGAATATTATTGCAACACGCACCACGCGTGGACCTTGCAGCAGCACTGTAGATGGAGCAGCATGTCCAGAGAGAAGTGTGACAGAGAAGCCTGGCTGCAGCGCAGGCTTCATACATGATGGCAGCGATGACAGCCGCCTCAAACTCACTTAGGCCGCAAGCCAGCTTTTCCACCAGCCCCGTCTTCTCGGCAAACACCCGCATGAGGCTGACATAACGTGCAGCTTCTACCACTGTCGGGCCTGGATCGCCCGTGCTGTCGCTGTCGTCCTCATCGCTGTTGTTACGCGACACTTCGGCAACAGAGGCAACTATAGCTTCGTCGGACATGTCCAGAGAAGTCTGAACATCGCTATCGATGTCCCTGAAGTCAGTGAAGGCAATGCCTTGGGTAACAACGTGCCACTCCAGCACTTCAGCGAACAGTGTTTCGCAAGCTTGGTCGATGGTGTCAGAAGACTGGTCGACAGCGTCAGAAGACTGGTCAACAGCGTCAGAAGACTGGTCGACAGCGTCAGAAGACTGGTCGACGGCGTCAGAAGACTGGTCGACGGCGTCAGAAGACTGGTCGACGGCGCCGCTAGCATCCTCTGCGTCACCCGCACACACCGTGAAGCCAGCACGCTTGAAGCAGCTCTGCCCACTCAGCGATTCAACATGGCGCCACGAGTATTCGAGCAGGTGAACTGCGCCCAGCAGGTCAATTCAAAAAATCTTGCCACACTCAAAGGCCAGAAGAATTCTGCGCAGCAGATTCTTTTTGTAGAGCTGTTTCACAGCCCGAATGACACCTTGGCTCAAGGGCTTTGCAATTGCTGTGGTGTTAGGAGGCAGAAACACCAATTTTACAGCCGCAAGGTTATCAAGCGCGACATGCGCCGACGCATTATCCAAGATAACAACAACTTTTCTGTTTTTCGCCGCGAAACGGCGGTCAATGAGACACATGTGCATTTCAAAAAGTTTCAATGTCATCCACGCTTTCGTATTGCTGCTGTAGACAACTCCAGAGGGTAGTCGGGCGCCTTTAAAACATTTCGGCTTGGCCAACTTCGCAATCACGAGAAGTGGAAGTTTTTTAGTTGCCGACATGTTTACACCGAACGCAACTGAAATCCTGTCCTTGACATGCTTGCCGCCGGTGCATGTCTCACCTTTAAACACAGCCATCCTGTTTGGCAGCAGCTTGAAGAATAGGGCCAACTCATCTATGTTGAAGATATCGTCGGGTGTGTAGTCCGTCAAGATGTGCCTCAGATGACCATTTTGCCATTGTTCTGTGCCATCCACGTCGTGAGCGGCACCTTCTCCTGAAACGACTCTGGTGCTTACGCCGTGCCTCGCCTTAAACCTCACCAGCCAGCCATTGCTGCATACGAAGTCATCGTGGCATACGAAGTCATCGTGGCCTTCTCCACAAGTAGGGGTCCACTAACAGGCAAGTTTTTCGACCGCGCTGCTTTTAACCAGTTCACCAGCGCCTCCTCCACATCAGGAAAAGTCGAACCTCGTATACAACACCTTTTCGCGATCGCAGCAGCACTGCCGAACAACTTTTCCTTTGCATTCCAGATGCCACACACTGTAGTTTAAGGTAAATCCCTTTCGCGTGCCAGCGCCGACTTCGTCATGCCACGTTTGATGGCATGAACGATGTCCATTTTTTCTTGAGTGCTAAGCAGGCGGTGTTTCCGTCCGAGCTTCGGCATGACGAGAGTCCTAGCTTGCACAACATCACAACGCTTTCTCGTAGGAAATAAAGAATGCTCTCTAGCACGGCGCCGAAGTGATGTTGATGTTAATGTGTCTTCTCGGGTGGATAGATGGATGAATGCTTCACCCTTCCAAGCGCCCTCTGCGTTTGCGCTTGGAGGCCGTTCGGATCTCTGAGGCTTGTTGTTCTGCCAGGCCGCCCGACGGGGACGATGTACCACCATTATCGCGCGACGAAAAGTGAAAACACTACTTTTTAACCGATACATATGCAACAAGCTGGTACGGTTTGTACGGATACAAAATGCATTATGTTCAATGGCCGCTGAGTCAGGGATTTCACTTTACTACTTTTAAAACGGAACTACTGTTTAAGCGGGTACGGCTTAACGAGTTCTTACTGTATACAGTCGAACCTCGATATAACGAACCTCAATTTAACTAAATTCTCGAAATAACGCACTTTCTATTTTTCCCAATATCTGCCCCATTGAAAACCATGTGTATTTTTTCGAGATTTAACGAGGTCACTTTATACTGTACTTCCGATTTAACGAAGTCCTCGCGCATCGCACGCACGTACCAGGAGCCTCCTTGACAGGCAGACGAAAACTTTAGCCGGGCATACAGCGCTTCGCATGCGCCCTTAATGCTCAAATTTTCCCGGCGCGCTTCAGTACGTGGATCAGAACGTGCCGCTGCACCATCTATCGTGCACGTATGAAACCCGCAGCGGACGCGCTCCTGTAGTGCTAACCGGAGTGCTTCAGAAGTTCCGGAACGCGTCACGCTATGACGTCACCGGCCTGTTGGAAAGGGAAAGCGCCAACCGGAAGTAAGTTTACGAACAGCGGTCGTTGAACACGTTTTCTCAGTTGGTTACCGTATTTACACGTTTGTAAGTCGACCACTTTTTTTTAAATTTGAAAGTCTGAAGTTGGGGGGGGGGGGGGGTCGACTTACAATCGAAACCAAAACATGGCCCCGCCAAAAAAGCGAGACCAATGGGAGCTACAACGTAGTTACAATTTTATGTTTGCTCTATGGCCCTACTCGTATCTTTTCACTATCCCGCGTGTTTGTTCGCTTTTCGGAAGAGTTTTTAAAACATTTTTGAGAGTTTTACACTGCATGCAACACTCATGGGGGGGGGGGGTGTCAATAGTGGATGGAAGCGCCGCTGTTCCCATTTGCGGCGGCACCCTGAGAACGGCGGCGCTTGCGGGGAGTATTGGTAGTTGATGGAAGAGCAGACACCTTTCTCTGTTGAAAGGCATTGGCAATGGTTTGATGCGTTCCACTTGACTGCCGGCTACGTGCTACTTCTATGCTTCCCCAGTCGTCATGAGTGCTCCAGGCCCACTAATCGTTCGGCACTCGTTCACAGCAGCGTTTAAGAGGGCTGCCATCCTTTACGCCGAAGAAACAAATCACAAACGGGTGGTGCGAGAGTGGCGACTGCAGCGAAGCGAAATTTTCGCCTGGGACGGCAAGTGAGAAATTTCTCACGTGCCGAAGTCTGGACGCTTTCCGGAGCTGTAGGCTAAGCTTGCGGCATACGTCGCTGAAATGCGTGATAGCTATACCGAAGCAAATCATGGATGCGCTGGATCTCTTACGCACGTATGCGGGCGCGCACTCGCGAGAGCAAGCCTTAGCAGCCCTGTCAACTTACGAGCGCCTTATAACCCCGACGCTTATTAAAAAGCGGCAGATGAAGCTGACGGAGTTCCTCGCTACCACCTGAGTTGCATAGAATTGCTCTGTGGAAAGTTAAATAAAATATTACAGCGTTCATGAATCAACGTCGTCATTGCTTTACTGAGCGCAGTATCATCCGATGGCTGCGAGCGTTAAGTGCTCTAATGGTAAGTGGTGGCCTCATGGATCCACCAAGTTAATACTACTTCCAATTTTCTTCGAAAGAATATTCAAGTTGATAGCTCTGGTATGTGCATAATTTTTTTTTCTTTGCGCCACGGTTGCCATGTCTTCGGGAAAGGAAATTTTTTTTTTTAGTGATGACAAATTATGATGATGATGGCACTGATGGCCACATCTAGTGGCAGCTATGAGCACTAGGCGCGGCGCTTGCTGCAGACCTGCTCTTCACCGTACGCGTAATGGAGAAAAATGTGTTCGTACCCGCTGGCTATCGGGCATCACGCCCTTGGTTGTGTTATTAGTTCCGGGGCTTATTGGCTATATTTGTAATCTTGCTATCTACAAGGTGCCATACGCCAGGAGTGTTCCAAGAACCTGCATCTTTATTTGGACTGCTGAAACATGCGAACCTCGACTTAACGAAACTCGCAATTTAACGAAATTTTCGGCTGCAAATTGGACTTCGTTATATCGAGGTTCGACTGTATATAAAAACAAAGTGCTTCATTAGCAGAGGTCTCTCTGTGGCTTCTGCTGTGAATCATGCCCAGGCGTCACCCAAGCGCTGCCTCTCGCAATCTTCCGACTAGCGAAACATTCGAGCCACACTTTGCTCTGTTTGCAACAGGCTGAACAAGACAGATTGTCCGCACCAGCCAATATATCGTAAAATGAAAACACATATAGAGCTGTGCTCAAATTTCGCATTAGGGAGTACTGTAATCGTCGGTGAATTTCTTTCCTCCACACCTTTCCTTACGTGTTGCGATTAGGAAGACGACGACTAGACAACTGGAGATGACGAGGACAAAGCTATGTGCCTTCCAAGTGGCTTCCAGCCTACCACTGCAAGCAGCTCATGTGATCGAGGCATGGGCTCTGGCCAAAGACTCTGTTTAGCCTCTAAAATCAGTGCACACGCTGCGTGTCTCATCTAGCTTTCACACGACAATTACAGGGGAATTGAAAGCCACATCGTGTGGGCTCGACATACCGTGTTGCTTGTGCTGCATTCATCTATGAATAATATTCACACCTGCTTCCATTTCACAGCAGTATTTTATGACCAGGCGGTGAAACTGTTCGTGTGACACTCCCTCCTAGTTTTGAATCTTCCTCCAGCTTAATCTATCTATAATGTTTCTATATTGCTTTGTTTGTGTTAAAGGGAAGCTGGGCAGGTTAGAAGAATTGGATGATTTACGGTGGTTTGGAAGGCCACCACAGTATAATTCAACTCCTGAAGTTATTTTCGCGATATTCGCATAGCAGCGCTATAATTGCGTTGAAATTTTCGCTGAAGCTCCGCCTCCTCTCGCGTGCCAGGCCTAATGGCGAAAGGCGGGGCACGAGGATGACGTAAATACAGGGGTCACGTGAGCCCTCCATTCAAATCACGCACCTCGCCGCTACCCAAGATGAGGTCACGATCGTCTTCGCCACCAGATCCCGTCAACTGACGCGCGGCATCTCCCACAGACGCTGCGGCTTGTTTTTCTAAATAGAGCGAGTAGTGGTGACTTCTGGCCTGTTAAACTATGATTTTTGTATTCAGGGAGTGAAAAATTATAATTCGACGAAAGCTCACTTTTTTTTAAAAAGTGCTTCAGCTGCGCTTTAAGCCTCCCCCATGAAGCGCTCTGTGCTGTGAATTATGTAGTTTAAATAACCACACACAAAAAAACCCACAAAATTTATATATTTATAGAGCCCGAACAAGGAAAATGCATGCAACTCACTGTTGAGTTCCGAATGTGCCCTTTCCGCTGTCCTTGCAGACCGCTGGGACGCAATCCTTTGTGGCACGTTGTACAGGATCTGCACATGACAGATCACAAGTCAAAGTAATATAAAATGCCTACAAACTAAGACAGCTGAGATGACCTCAAACTTCGAGCCAAATTATAAGGAAGGTTATGAGCTATACCATCACAAGCATTCACTGCTTATTATAGATGCCTTGCTAAATAGACATGGCTATAATGGGAAGAAGCAGTGAGGTGAAATTTACACAAGCTGCGCTCAGAAGTCTTACATAAAGGGAATCTTTTCTCATTACAACAGAATGATTAAGCACAGAGAGGCAGCCATTAATTTAGGCAGTTAGTTAACCTAATGCGTTTTTATAGAACCCTTCTAGTACATTCTTCCCGGTACTGCAGTAATACCAAATGCTGCATAAATAAGGAAGCGTATGTCATAGTTAAACTGCTGGTTCATATACAATAAAATTTTCTTTTATATATTTCATTTATTATGACGTCTGGGTGAGGTACTTGCTTGTTTCATCTTTTTCATAAAACATAAATAGAAAGCAAGCGTCACTTTTGGTGATGCCAGCCCAAAACAAAGTAATTATTTTATTAAACTTTGAACCCACTGTTCTGCTGTAACAATGTGACTGATAGCACCACCATTCCTTTCACTAACAAAATTAATTTCTCGGTGTGGGATCACCAAAAAATTATGCGCGTTTCCGATTACTTCTGGACGAAATACGAAAGTAACACACCCTAACCTTGCATTAAAAGGACACTAAAAAGAAAAATGATTACAACTGTATTAGTAAATGACCCTTCCACAATAGCAAGATGGCCAGTATACCCGCGACACTGCGAAAAGGCGCTCGGTAAGCGAGAAAACGCGCAAGAATCAGAGACCCACGACGACCACGCCTTGCAGCTTCTGCACCAACTTACCGTCATGTCACGAATTCCGACGCCGCTTGGTCGGGCCTATTCAATTCTTTGTCCGCTAACACTGAATACACTGTGTTCTAAAGAAGTCAAGGAATGAACGTCGTAAGTTTCTGGAACTATTACTGAGCCAATGCAGCCTCATTATGAAAGAAAAGAAGAAATACTTTGAAATTCATGTCACACTCATGTAGCCGCACTAGGGTTTCAGCACAAAATTAAAAAATATAACTTGCAACTTCATTTTCTTTTCTAATACAGTGGAACCCCGTTCATACGTTTTTCACCGGACCGGGGGAAAAAAACGTAACAGCCAGGAAAACGCAACATTGAGGAAAGCTCCGAAAATGAATGAAAAAAGTGCAGCTTCAACTATAGACAATTTATTTCCACAGAGTGCGCTTAGGACTTAAAAAAGTCTAGAATGGTGGCTTGCCGTTTCTTTCGCTCGCTATAAATCGCCACACGTTTCTCAATACCCTGGAAGGCCGCATTGCTGTCAGCGTCGCTGTGAGGTGCGACGTACCTGCGGAGGAGGTCCAGAGCCGCGACGGCTTCTCCAAAGCTAGGATTTGGCAACTCCCCGGCATCATGCGGCTCGTGCTCCTTGTCACCGCGCCACGGCAATGGCAACGGACGAACGAATATCCGCGGGAAATTTTGCCCTCTTTGGCGTAATCATGCTAACGTGCTAACGATTGTTTAGTATTGCTGCGCAGCGCGCGCGTCCGAGCAGCCCGGTTGCGCGCAGCGCGGCGTGGGAGAAACGTAAACAAGAGAGGAGAGCAGGCCCGATAGGCGGAGCAACGCCACGAGCAACGCCAACTTTCGGTTTCACTTTAGCTTCACAAAGAGTGACGTCAGGGCCTCTCCCGAGTTTCCTTCCTCCGTGAGTCGACCCGTCCAACAACCAAGCGGTGACCGTAATCACAGTGATGATAGTAAGATCATTTTTCACGAATGGCCACTTAGTGGCGGCCTCATGCGGCCTCTCGAACTGGCGTGCGGCTTCTTGCAGCCAGTTCTATAGCCAAGCCCGGCCAAGCCCAGCCAAAACTAGTCAAAAGCCAAAATGGCGGTTGGAGCGCGTTGTCTACTTTAGACCAGGCTGGTTCGGGGTGCTAAGTTGCGACGTATCATGCGGGAACGTTTTCACAGCTACAACGTAACAGCGGGGTTCCTTATACATTGGATCCTATGGAAGCTATGCCGGGACCGGATGAAAACGACGTAGCAGCCGGGAAAACGCAGCAGTGAGGAACGTAACAGCGGGGTTCTACTGTAATCAACCTATTGTTAGGGAATTAATAAAAATATTGTTTTCAAAGAATACTTTATCAGCCTAAGCTGATTCGTGCTTTTTTTTTTTAGTGTCGCTTTGAACTAAGTGCTCCCAGGGTTTGCCCAAAACATTCAGCTCAATATCGATGGAAAATTCAAGGAGATGCTCAATTACGAAATTCAAGTAGTAGCTTGAAACACGGCTTATTTGCATACATGAAGTAAAAAATATTAAAGTTTCCTTCTTCCTAGCTGCATTTTTTTACAACCAAGCTGCCACTGAGTTGGACACACGCTTCAAGCTTTTCAGGTGGCTTTTCAAGGTCAATTTTTCCATTGCAGTGATGTCAATCGCCTTCTGGCACATCGCACACTTTGCTCACTGGGGATTAGTAGTGTCCAGTTTCGCCCAAAGAAACTCGTCATGTTAAAGCTAGATGGCTGAAGCTTACTTTCCTCCAGCTATATCTAATGCCCAGGACTCAGAACAAGGAGCCTTGACGGCTACAATGTGAACCAGCTAGAACAACCACAAAAAACGTTGGTATGGCTTGGTCAATTGATTTCACTTTGTCTAGCACCACGACGGCAATGGTGATTTAAACAAGCCTGTCATCAGTGGTTGTGGACATGGCAGACTGCAATCGCTAAGCAAAACTCTCAAAAGAGAACACATCGGATCATTTCCCTATAGACATTGTCCATGGCACAGTGCTGATGCAAAGCTTGGTACATTTAATGTGCAGAAGTCACCCCCACCGCAGTTTTGAAGGAAATCAAGGAGTGCATTTATTTTCAAGGATTTCAAGGAGCTGTACGAACCCTGTGCACTGCAAAGTGCCACACGTGAATATTTGAGTACTACTACTACGTCGTACACAGCAGCGAGAAGACTAGGGAGATCCAAGGAACTCAATTTTTACTAGTCACAATGCCACAAGGTAACAGGAAATGAAGCCAGAGAAAGCATGGGGGAAGTCAACTCACGTGGGTCTGGCCTCCCATTTTCCTAATTTAAATTAAATGCAGCAATTAACTTCCTCTGCGCTTTTTCTGGCTTCATTGTTACTTTGTGTGGTTGCAATGTACGCACTAGCAGTTCAACCAGAAGGGCCATGTATAACGGACCCTAACATACTGCCAGAATGCACAAGCCAAACCACATACAAATATGCGTTAGCATCATGGGTGGCAGGCATCAGCAACGTTATTAGTAAGAAAAAACATGTAAGTGAAGACCATGTTGGTGAAGTTGCTACATGCTTGGTTTTCTACACGGCAGACCGAATGCAATGCTGCCTCAGGAAGGACCTTTCTAACAACAAGTGCGACCCACTACACTACCTAATATGGGAAGATACCATCAAGGTTAGCATAGACATGAAGTGTTTTTGGCTATGCTCACCTCCCATCAATAAATATGATGGATCTGACAAACATCTCCTTACATATGTTCAGTACAGTTTACTGTTAAAAGAAATATGAAGTTAATACTGTAACGTTGATTAGGACAGAGATGTAGCATCAAAGCCCACATGTGATTTTTTAAGCACTAAACAAACGAAAAAAATTTTTCGGCCCACTTTTGACATTCTCATTTACTCTTTTTGCGACCTTGTATATTTATTCGGCACATGTTTTCAATAAACCTTCAGTTGAGACAGCGTTGATCTCCTGCCTAAACTGTTTTTTTTTTTTTGCCTCCGTCCTTTTGTGCTGTAAATCATGATTACATCAACCACTTTTCTCTGATGAATGTGAATAAATGACCAAACTATACTGCCTTTATTAACTGGTAAACTGTTTCTTTTGACTGTGGATCACATTGTTCATCAACATTTAAGGCGACACCACTGTGAAGAGATAATAGCTGATGCAGTGTTACAAAGCAAAGGGTGAGAGTACAACAAATGGAAAAGCACGAACCCCATCGTCGTCGGGGTCCAGTTCACTGTAGTTGTTGTGCGGGTTGTTGACTTTCTCTAGGAGTTCCCTTGCCAGCCGCTTGGTCAGGTGGTCTCCATTGAGGAAAGGGTGCTGCACCGTGCAGAGAGACAGAGAGAGAGTGCAATAGAGGAGCGTTGAAGATGCAGTGTCTGAATCACAACTAGATTCTTCACTGGGGCCATTACATATTTCCACACTGCACCTCCTTACAGGCCTACGTGGGCGCCGAGTTAGGGTTTACATGAATGTGAAAACACAGAAAAGCCAGGATAATCAGCAGCTAGCATAAAATAATAAGATTTAAGATGGAAAGTACAAAGCTTGATTCATGACTCGATCCCAAAGCAATTCCACGGCTGTGAGAGACTCTGTACAGTGGAGGGCCCCACATTAACACTGACCCCATGTGATTCTTTAATGCTCACACAAATCTCCATACATAAGCGTGTTTGCATTTTGCCACAGTTGAAATGCGACCCCGTGGCCGGCAGCAGAATGCCGTAGCAACTGCACCACCACGGCAGGTGAAAGTACAAGGCAATGGACAGACATCATTATGCAATGGTACATGTAGTGCTCTGCATGCTAATAAAACGAGTACCAAGAATAATGGCTGTAGTACAGGGTATCACATTGCGGTCTTATACAGGAATCATGTAGTCAAACATTACCATAACGAAGTTGCATCCTACAGAAACATACCTTTGTCAAGTCAGACATTCGTTAAAGGCATACACTCATTACATGCAGATGTCAATGAAAAGCATTTTAGATACATTTCATTACATCAAGTGATTAATTAATCGAGGTTTGTTATACCGACGTTCCATAGCAGTCCACAAGATTATTACAATGCATGATTGCAAGAGGCTAAGGCAATGAAGTGAACGCTTATGTGAGGTTAGGGTCGTGCTCTGTACCGATTGCCTTCGGCGGTATCCCTTTCAGCAGATGCTCACTGGCTAAGCAAATGAGCAGAATGCGCTTTGCTCCAACGAGTTGTCATGCCCGACTTTATTCCAGACAAAAGTGAAAATATATCCACGAGTAATCAGCGGTGAACATGGGTTCTGATGTCAATTGAAATGCATTGCAATATACATGTGGGAGCATAAAGCAGAAGAATGCGAGGTCTGGCCCCATAAATGCATTTTGTGAAAAAGGCTTACCGCCAAGCACACACAAAGCGGAGCATCCCTGCCATAAGCGTGTCGCCTTAGAATACTTATAGGAGAGATGTTGCAGTTGAAGTGAATTGCTCTAAGTAGACTTACATTCATCCAACTTTTATTAATTCGATATTGGCTAATTTGGTCTGGACTGATGGTCCCAGCAAGCACCCATACATTTCCATGAACCCAAACTTCCATTATTTGGATTTCAGAATTTCCCTTCACCGAATAATTTGAACTTGTCTTGTCAGCTTCGATGCAATACAGTTGTGCTGTACAATAAAGCATGTGCAATTTGTTGCAGTGAAGCATACCAACAATGGAAAGGGGCCACTGTCATGGGACATACTACATGTTCCGGTCATGTCTCCAATCACCTAGATGTCGAATAAGCGTACTGGCAGCCATTCAGTGCTGTTTATGACGTTGCTGTGGTGATTTGAGCACTTGTTCCCCCCGCCATGCATATCTTATATGTGACACCGTTAGTGGGGCCTAGTGTGCATTCCTTAATTATAAGCGCACGCACGCACCGTAAACTGAGAAACAAAGAAAAACAATCTGTGTTTTAGAAAAATTAGCAATAACAAAGGTGCTAAAATGAAAAAAAGAACTCCAATATTAGAAAGTCAAAGCAACGTGTAAAGCTAACAAAACAACAAAACTCTGAGGGCCTTCAAATAAACTTATTAGCCGCCTCGGTACTTGTACTGTGACCGGAGATGGCACATGTACATGTGTAAATTAAAGAACACATGCAATTAAATTAAAGAAAACTGGCACCGTTCCTCGCTTGGTGTACTTCAACGTGTATATAGGCTGTATTGAGATGAAGCTAACCTTAAAGGCAACACTTCCAAGTGAATCAACGCGTGTGCTGGCATTTTCTTTTCAGCCTTTTGTTTAATTCAACCTGCCAGATAATTTGACCAGCTTCGTTGGTCCCATCATGATAGAATTAAATGAAGTCAACTGTACACACTAGTAAATGTCACATACATGTACCACAAATGCTCAAAATTATTCCAGATCACACTGTTTTTCGATTTAGCAACAATGCACCAACTAATCCAACAGCAAACTTGCTTGAAGTGTGCCATGTTTGCTCTGCAAAGTGCAAGAAAACTGTTGTGAACATGTCACGAATATGACTGGAACTCTGTAGAGCTCTATTGGTCAACGTAAACTGCAAGCAATTTGGATGAAGGTGGGTGAATGCGGTCAATAGTACTGCCGATCCAGGTCATCCAAAGGACATGG
The DNA here is from genome assembly GCF_023375885.2 of Dermacentor andersoni. Classification (NCBI taxonomy): domain Eukaryota; kingdom Metazoa; phylum Arthropoda; class Arachnida; order Ixodida; family Ixodidae; genus Dermacentor; species Dermacentor andersoni. Next base: position 62,003,743 of record NC_092820.1, read on the forward strand.
TAATGGGCATTGAGATTGCAGTTCAAGGTGACGACAACTTTGACCCTGTGACAGGTATCACAGAAGTGGTTCCTCAGGCATGTCCACGACCTGATCTCATGCAAAGCATTTGCTAATAGAGATGGAAGTACTAAACTCATTATTTCATTACTCTCTGTTCCCATGTTTTGCCAGCCCTGCAATACTTGCACCACATATACAATACTTCTGTAGTACAGCGTGACTTACCATGAGTAACCGCTCTGCTGTGGGCCTCTTCTTGGGGTTCTTGGTCAGGGCCACCTTGACAAAGTGGTGGAAGTTCTGGGACCTGCGCCAGGAAATGTGCAAGGTTACACACAGGACACCACCAGATGAAGTGGCATATGCACATAGCCTCTGTGATCATTGTACACATGTTTTTGTTGTGTGTAAGTGTGTGTGTGCATGCACGAGGTAAAAAAAGAAATCCAATCATATGGGGTTTATTGTCCCATAGTAACTAACGCCTGGGTAGGAGTGTGCAAATATTGAACACCTTTGTATTGACAAATCAAATAGTGTCCTTTTCGATCTGGCCTTCCATTCAAATATAGTCACCATTTGTATACATGAGTACCTCTTGATTCATTTTTGAATATTTTAAAACGTCAACTGTGCGCAATCAAGCATAAGGTTAACGTGAGAACTTGTGCTGTCGGAGCAAGCTATGTCACTCGGGGAGCCTAACCTGATTGTCTATACAGCTATCATTTGCATCCTCCAAAGAGTCCTGTGAATATGAAGAGAGTGCTTATTTGTTCTTCATGCTTCATAACTGCTTTTAATAAACAATGCTTCATAATGTACAATGCAATGACAGAAACCTGCTAACGCTACATATACTAGGATGTGAGCGTCATTTTTGTATAAATTGTGAAAATGACTGGTCATTATTTGAAAACTCTTCAAAAGCATCCCATATTCTATATTCAATCCAGTCTCAAAAATTACAATTAGCATACCCCTACACATGCTACACATGCTATCGGACATGCCGTAGTGGAGAAGGGGGGTGGGCTGTGCTCCAATTGAATTCTGACCATCTGGCGTTCTTAAGCACCTGAATCTTTTAGCCCACAAGCATTTCTTCACTCCCATCTCTCTAGAAATGCAGCAGGCACTTGAACCGGCAACACTGTGCTCAGCAGTAGGAGGTTGCAGGTTCAGTTCCCTACTGCAGCAGCTGCACTTCCATGCTTATCCTAGGTGTGTGCATGCATGCGTGTATGGGTGCCAGCAAGGCCACTCAGGCATTTAAGTTTTTATCCTTGCCAGTGTTTACGGCAGACTGTGCAACTGAGGAAAGTCGCTGAAAACGTCACCAAAAGTGACCAATTGAATTATACAGCCTGCGACAAAAATGTCCGTACAGGTTCCTCTGAAAGCACATTTTTCATGGAGGAAAGTTTAGCTTGTTGCAGGTGAGTAACCATGAGCCAGCCTGTTTACTGTGTGAGCTGACCCAGCCGTGGTCACGGGTGTGATTGTGAAGGCCAAGGAACACCTAAGATGGTGAGCACTCCACTTGGGACCCGTGTCCTTTCTAAGAGTTGCACGCAATGCCCACATCGTTCTTATCATATCCACACTGACCGTTGTGCTATAGGGGCGTGTGCCTAACACGAGTTATAGGTTTCTACAAAAAAAAAAAATGAAATATGGGCAAGAGTTTGTGCATGTGAACGAGGAGCCTAAAAGAGAAAAGTAGTATGTACACATGGTGGACAGCAGCTAAGTGACAATGCAAGTTTGTTCGGATGCAGTCTAGGTGATGAGCTGGTGAGGAGCGCAGGGGTACAGGCAATCGTCTCCCATGGGTGAGCTTAGGAGTACGCTAATGGACGAGGCACGGTGGAGGAGGTTAAGCGAATGAAGCCTCGGTGGTTTGTTCCTGCACTGTGGAAGATGCAACAACGATGACGGTCACATTGTAGGCTGCAGTTGCTGCATGCTCAGCGCGTGTGGACACTCGGGGCAGACCTTGTAGTGAGATCAGAGGTTGCTCTGTGGTCAAATGTTGTAGTCGGTGATGGACTCGTGACGGAGGAATCAGAGTGATGCAATGGAAGCAGCAATCACCAAGCCATTCGTATATGAGCCGGTCAGACGATGAAAAAAGTGGCTCACTCTAGGCTTGTGAAAGTAGTGCTGATGCCTGCAAAAGCTGTGGTGGAGGTGGAGCCACAAGCTGACTGGAAATAGCGGGGCAAAAAGTTTCAGGCACTAAGGTGCAGAAGTCGTTGCTGGCAGACGTGTTTCCCAGTCATGGCGTCTTATGATGCAGTCAGAACATGGATGCTAGCATGTATGTTGTAGACAGCAGAAGAGCCACTAGTAGCTGTGGCTTATTGTCCAATTTCATATAAGTTCATGCCATGACAGACCTAAGCATGGGCACAAAGATATGCTGGTGATCGCCGAGAAGTTATGGGCTTCGAGACAGCGAACTTAACGAGTCTAGCAGCGAGGTGATTGGGCTGTTCGTTGTCAAAGAATAAAGGAAACAAGGAACCTGCAGCGATGGTGTTCTCACCACATCACGGCTCCTTGAGAAAGCCGAGCAGCTGAAGGGGAGCATCATGTTCTACACCAGAAACTGAAAAACGTGTTCTTCAGGCTGTCACATAAGTTCTTGTCCTTGAGAAAAAGACGTCATGAATCTCTCTTTTAAAGAGCAGGCACTGCCGGATCTGAGATGACATGTCGCTGATGTATGGCTGTGCCTACAATTTCAAAAACCAGATGTCAGGACTGTGTGGATTACTGTGTCGATGGCAGAGCCAGATTTGCAGGTGCTATGGGTTCTCGAGCATTGTATGGCATCGTTATTCATCTGTCTGGTCCATGGCAATGGGTGGGGCTTGGCAGTCGGCTGTGACAAGATGTTCGTTGTCGGTGCACTAGTTTGTATGACTGTGGTCAACAACAATTTTTCCTAATTCACAGGTGTGCTTCTCTGCATTACACATTTGCCCAACTAATGGCAGCATTGGTCATGTTTCACACGAAGACAAAGTGCTCGTTGCATATGATGGGGGCTACGTCTCTTGTGCATGACTTCATCACGAGAACCACATCTACATTTTTTCATGTCATAAGACATTCTATGTACTGACTGTAATAATGACTACCGGGCCATTAGCTTAGCAAACAACCTCGTAGGAAAGTTAGCTTTACAATTATAAAGACGCCCCCCCCCTCATTATGTGGGGATTGATTACCAATGAGCCGCAGCCAGCCATGCACATGGGAGTGATAGCGATGGCTGAGAAATGGCCAAGTAGGTGACCACACCATCTATAGGCATCAAAGGTTTTAGAGCACAGAATGCCCATTTTGTCCTTGTCGCACCCACGCCACAAGCTACAGTAGAGTTTGGGTAATACGAATCTTTCTGGCGCTTCACCTGAACATTGTATTACCCAATAAAATTTTTAAAAATAAGCAAACTGCTGACCTGGTCTAAATTTTCAAACTTCTAATTCATTTTTTTTTTCGCAATCCTAGCACCCTCATTAACCTCATGGCAAAAGATTGCAAAGAAATATGCAGCACTGGTGTCTTCGAAATCAGGAAGAAAATCAGGCTTTGGGAAGTGCTATAGCATTACTGATTGCATGGCTTTCAGCTGATGCAATGCCGGCATCTTGGTATCGCTGTAAACATGAAAGATTGGAGCTTAGGATAGCCACCGCATCTTATTTCTTCAAACAAAAAAGAAGAGAACAAGAAAGAAAGAACAAGGACAGTAAGGGAAAACTAGCATCATGATTAATTGTCGCAGTCATGCAGCCTGCAGGGAGCACTCTTACTGGCTTCTGTGGATTTTAATAACTGGCATGTTTGCTTCGCGAACACTTTGGCAGTGGCGAGCTGTGTACTGCGTATGTGTCATGAGGCTCACATTTCCAATCTTGCTGATTATCTCGAGCTTCCTTTGTTGCTGCGTCCAAGCTGTTGCCTGGCCGTGATAAGGACACGCTTTTTGTGAGATAAGGGAATCTGCTCACTTCTCTTTGCTGTGGCAAAGCTATTTCGTATTGTGCTGTCTGATGGGTGCAAAGGTAGAATAGTTACAACTTGTCATTAGGTGCTGAACAGCACGGAAGGCATAGAATAAAGAGATAAGGCTACCTGTGGAAACGAACGCCACCGTTTTTTCCAATGCAGGAATACTGGACGAGAGCTTATTTTTCGTATTTGTCCAATTGTTGTGTGCTTTCGTGAGCTACGAGAGAGACATTTAACCAGCAAATTAATATGTTACACTAAAAGGAATGCACAGTAACAACGTAACAACAGTAACAAGTAGCATCTACCTAAGCCTCCCCCCTTGCCCACTTCACGTTGGGTCACTTCGCTCCCCTGGGAAGGATCCCTCCGTATCAAGTCTGGTGGTGAAGCATAGGGCATAGGTAAAGAATAACTACTGCAGAAGTCAAAGGAGAAAACGATGTAATAACGAAAACTTTAAAGAATGTTGAATCTGCAATTCGAACTATGGACCTCGAAATCATGAGCACAATGCTGTGAACGCCATGTCACTGCAATAAAAGCGCCCCACAAAAAAATTTGAGCGTGCACCAATGTGAAAGGAAGATGGAGACCAATTCATGAAGCGGTGCGTCGCTGGCTTCCATTGGCATCTGGACTTTGAACCCCGTGCTGCCAGACAGACGTCGCGGTGTAGCAGAGGATCTTCAAGCTCTGGCCTGTGACTTGAACGGGAATGCCCACCACGTTAACACGTCAATGACTAGTTCAACGCCCCGTTGCGTGACGCTACGGTCATTTCAACGAAGTCACACGTGAGTGTTAACCTATAGTACCACGAGTAGACATTCTTGTACTGAAAAAGGGGTACCAGCGAAACACAAAGGACGCGCACACAAGGAAAGGACGTTGGACATGCATCGGTTACTGAAGAATGGCAGTTGAATGCCTTTGCTAAGACTTTACATTAACATAGCTTAACTCACCAACAAGCCTATATTGTATTGACAGTCCCCATGCACCTGTTATCGCCGTCCTTCTTTGTGCATGTCCAATACAGACCTCATGTACAAAAGTGTTTCTTCGTGTTTACTAGGCTATCTCTAGTGCGTCCGATAACCAGGGCCCACACACAGACCCCTTTCCCATCGCAGTCGCGAAATACGATCGGAGAGAGACAAGGAGGCACCAGGCCGACAACCTCCTCATCGGCTCCTCCAGGCATTATGGTGTGGCTCGGTTGTTTATTTCATCTGCCGCAGCCTCGAAAAGAGGTTCGCAACATTCGAACTCTAGCACAATGCAAGCTAATGAACTCTGGCGAGGACTTTTAAAAAATTTGCATCACCCCGAAATTCATATTAGGCATGATCATATCACCAAGATTCTACAGTAATAATCTTTGCATTCATGTCCTTGTTAAAGCTGCACTTTAGGAATCTTGGCCACACCCCCCCAAAAAAAGCACTAGCTTATTGCACAAGCTTGTATGATACCTTGTATGTACTTGTGACTTTTCTTGTTCACACGGTATTTGGCAGCCGGAAAATGCACCATACAATTGCAGTCTACAGCAGGAAATGGTGGCATGCTTGGGTTATTGCGCATTAAATGAGCGCAGTATGCTTCCGACGGCACCACATGCTGTGAAACAGATGAAGATGCCTATCGCAATAGGGTTGGCGGCGATATCTGTGAATGTGACATGCGACAACCCTGGAAGAGATATGCTGGTGCCTAAATAAGAAAACGAGCGCTCGCCAGCGTTCTCACGAGGGACAGGCGGGCGAGTATTGAGGGGAAGCTGCCACAGTGGGTGGCTACTGCCCTCAATCGCACGTGCCTCACGTATTGTCTTGTTTACATGCGATCTAGAGGACAGAACATGTATTTTACAATTGCAGTTTGGCGATGTACTGAATATTCGTGCCAAAAGATTGTGTTTACCGGGAACGTATGAACCGGCAAAAAATAAGCTTAATGCAATTGGGTAATTTTTTATGTTCTCGATGATGAACGTTGGCACCGGGAAATCGTACGCAACGGGATCATATAGGCGAGGTTCTACTGCACCACCATGGTGCATTAAGAAATGTGATTTGCAGCTGTCGCACTAGCGTCAACGCAATTGACATTTGCCCACTTGGTAAAAGGGACATGCAATAAAAGAAAGCACGCACCATTTGACCTTGTCCTTGAGCTGGGGTGGCTTGAAGCCCGACTTGGACATGAGGAAGAGGGCCCGCATGGGGTGCAGGTCAAACATTGGCGGCTGCAGCTCCGCTAGCTCGATGGCCGTGATGCCCACTGCCCAGATGTCGCACTGCTGGTTGTAGCCACCCTTGCGCTCCACGGCTGCTACCTCGGGCGCCATCCTGCGTGCACCGAGTCGTTCAGGCAACGTGTTCCCCCGTCTTTTCTGCCGGGTGCCGAGCATGGCGCGGGATCAACACATTTGCCGTGGCAGCGCTTTTAGAACATTCAATTCCTGTGCATTGTCATTCACTAACAGGTCACAGGTCGTATCCCCAAGTTGCATTAGCAGCTGTGCCTATTAATGCGAGAGCACTCCTTGCTAACCCCATCCACTTTGGCCCAGATGACTATATCTCTGGCCTCAAAACAATGACCACATAAAAAGAAATTAAAAACGTTCTGCGGGGAATCGAGTCCAGGCCTAGTAAGCAAGTAACTATCCTCAGCACCATGTTAACAGTTGACAAGGGGCATGGAATTGTACACATTACACTTCAACATGCACGATCCCGCGGTAGCTGTCTTCGGCTCAACAGATGAAGAAAACCATGATGTAATAGAGAATTGAATAAAGTGTGCGTATAAGTGTGTCGTGTGAATTCTGTCGCAGAACTTAGACAATCATCCTAGATGGTTTCTGCCACAATTTTCGTTTCAACCTCTGGTCTGGGGAAACAACAATGCTGCCAGCACTCATACCTGTAACCTCGCAATCCACTGCAATATAACATAACCATTGAGACATCTAGCCGGGCAGTCAAACCTGGTTAAACAAGCTCATATCTGGCTCAATAACACTTTTGTTATACCCTACATCAGTTGCAAGCATGTGCACTGATACCGTTGAATAAAGATTTCTTTATCAGACCACGCAAAATAAACACGAGTCTCTGGCAGGCCAGCAAAGGGCCTTATGTCAACTTTGATGGCCCATCGGTAGTAGCTTGCCATGCCGACACATGGCACTTGAGCGATGCTAAATTACAAACGCACTCTGCACTGTTTTAAATATGCAACCGTGTGACCATGCAGGATAAGCACGTTGACTTGCTGGCTGTTGGACTCGCATTTTTGCAGCGAGAATACAAACCTTGTGGTGCAAGTAACCTACGTTGCCTAGGCTCTTGCATTTAAGGTTTCATTACAGTGCTAGAATACTAACTCAAGGAAAGCATTGCCAAAAGAATTCTTTATTTACTTTATTATATCCAATAATTCTTTAAATAATTTTTGTTTATACTGTACTTAAGCTATGCCTCCATGTCTCGCTCACAAAGTTCACTATATGTAAGCAAACACCATTGCATATAAACTCACCAATAAGGTGTTCCAATAAAAGACTTCCGCTTGCTGATGGTGGCAGTGATCTGGGCAGACACGCCAAAATCGGCTGCAAAAGAGAACAAAACAAAACACAGATCGCATCAAAATAACTATAACGACGGAGCAAAGGGTTTGGAAGATCAAAGGCCTTTGATATTTGTTGGTTTTTTTTTTTTTATTAGTACTATTATAACTGCTATTCCAGTCCTTACTGTAAAAATGTACAGTAAAAACTCTACTGAGAACCACACACACGTAAAGAGCACGTCTCAATTTCTAAAGAAGTTTGTGCTTTGTGATGCCTTGGCAAGCTGAAACTGACAAAGTTTATTCCACCTGTCAAGATTAAAATTTAAAGTAGGTAGGTGAATCAAATATGATGAAGAATAATGTTCCGATGAAGACAAGGGCAAGTAGTGAGAAATTCACAGTGTGCACCTCTGTTAATGGAACATTTAAGAATTATTATGATGACATTACCTGCAACCTTCCAATTCCCATTTCAACAGAGTTCTCAGATGAATAACTTATATCCCAAACAGCTCGTACTTTTTGAATCGGCTGACTAGTTATCATATCTCAAATTTACATCTAAGCCGTGGTGGATGTTGAGGCACAGTGCTCCAGAAAAATATGCATCGCCAGAGTGTTAAAAGTGAGCAAATATCACACGAGTATTATTTATGCATTCCAGTGCCTACCTGCCCACATCTATGATTTTACTGTGAAATGCCTAGATTTTTACATCTTAATGAAAATTGTTCCAATGACACCAACATTTCACACTTTTAGATTTGGTTTTGGTTTCAAAGGGGCACATTAAAGATAGCATATGAAAACACAAAGTTACTTTCTTCGTGGTTGAAATTAAGCCATATAAGTACTCAGGGGCCAACCAATACCCTTCCTCCTAGTTTTCTGTGATCCCCCCAATGAAAATGGCTTTATAATCTTGCTGCACTCTACAAAATGCTACAAAAGGCCATGACATCATGACAGGAGCAATACTTGATTTCCTGCGACAACATTCATAAGAGGAGGTGCAAACATTGTTGCAAAGGGTCGTAATATGATGCCCTTTGTTATCGGACAATAATCCTTACTTTCTACACAAGAGGCTGCAGGGATTCTCTGCATTGTCAGTGTCGAGCGTGGTCGCAGGTGTGGCCTATGAAGGTGCAAACTAGACCAACGCCGAGAATGCCTGAATTACTTGATACTCTGTTCTGCAGCACTGCCGCCCTCAAGAAGGGAGTCAAGAAGGCAAATCAGAGAGAAGGGGGCGCACTCACCGAGCTTGACGTCACCGTCGTCGGTCAAGAGAATGTTGGCGCCCTTGACGTCTCTGTGCATCTTGCCCACATAGTGCAGGTAGGCAATCCCTTTGAGCGTCTCCCGGCACATGTACGCTATCTGCTGCTCACTCAGGGGACCCGTGACTGCAAGATGGCACCGAACAACAGGTGTGAGGGGTCAGCGTGGCACTGGCCTCTAGACACAACAACAATGCCTTGACAGACAGGTGCTTCAGCATACACGGACTTATCAACTATCCACATCTTAAAAAAATAAATCCAAAGATTTGCGCTGGAGTGTGCTGTATACTGCACCACGATGTGATGAAGCCGTGAGTAACAGTGCTTGCTGACATTACTTCACACTAAGTCAGTCCACGTGGCAGACTCGGCGCACATTGAATGGTTGCAATGCTTAAGAATCATGCAAATAACAAGTATGCACTTTCTACACAGCCTGTATACCTGCAACTTGGGTAACCGAGCCAACTCTAAGAATGCGACATCAACAGCACCCCAAGTAAGCACACACACAGTTTTAAGAGCTCTCACCTACAAATGCACAAAGGCTGAATTTACCCCCAATGACATCTACCTCTTTGTCAGCAATACAATTAAGTGACAGGTTGCTTGCAGCAGCGTAACTGTAGTTTGTTACTGCTGGTACTCCGCAACCTGAACAAATAATGCTCTCTAATTTAACCATCCTAATGAACTGTTTGATGCTTGTAACCACGAATAAACAATATCTGAAACAGAATCGATCTTTTCATCGCAGATGAGGCCGCTTGCATAAAATCGTCACTTCACAGCAAGCACAGTGTATGAATCCAATGTAGAAACATGGAAACCACCTTGAAACAAAAAATCTGCATACCATGCATAGTTATAATTTTTGCCTTCAAAAGTAAACACTTCAATAGATACAGTTGATTCACGCTAGTTCAAAGTACAAGTTTTCATTTCAATTATCAGAAATTTTAATGATCTACAGCTAGATGGTATGGCACAGAGAAATAAATATGGGCTATGTACAAAAAAGGTACACATGCTCAGCCACATCCGAAAATGTGCAAGATCTCAACGGGTAGCCTGGTTGGGAGAGCTAAATTGCAGTTCCACACACCCACATAAATATCAGCCTGGTTATCCAACACAGGGACCATCTCACTATGCAAGCCTCGCGGAGGTGCTCTCCTGAGACAATTAAGGTCATGCTACTTTGCCACGTGTAGCCAACAAGCTTCGATAAATGGAAACCTTGTTTGACTGAAGCAGCTTCAAAGTGCGCCGAGAACATAGTAAATCCATTAAAATTTGTCTGAGCAAAATCAAATTTTTAATTACCTGCGCCTGAATCAGCAAGGAATGAGTGCAGTGTAACGAAGCCCTTCCTGCAGTACAACTGCGCAATTTTGTCAGAAAAAAAAGGAAGACAGAGAGAAGGGAAGTGGCCTCACTGTGGTAGATGTCCTGCAGTGATCCCCCTCCGCAATACTCCATGCAAATCCAGAGCTTGTCCCGCCGCAAATAGGAGCCAAAGTAAGCCACGATGTTCGGGTGCCGGCAGTCCTTCATCATCAGGATTTCCTGCTGGATGACTCCAAACTCGTCCCCTGCAATCCAAGCAGAACTAGTGAGAGACTATTCTGAAAGGCTGTGACAATCACCTTCCTCAAGCTTTTTTTGGAGCCATATAAAAGTTCCCTAATGTTTTTTTTTTTTATTTATTCATTCCATTTGTTTTGTTTTCCTCCACTGTGCTGAGCAGCCGGCATTGTAAAGCTTCGCTAATCTGTTCACAGTTCATTTTTCCGGTTAATTTGTTCCCGACCTAAAGTCCCCGTCAGAGCCCAGGCATTATTACGGACCAAAACTTGTGTTGTTTTGAACCTGAAATTGGCCCTCACTAATAAAGATGAAGCATGAGTGTAAGTGTGCCACTAGCTGCCCTCACAGGTAAAGAGTCAGAATATATGAACATCACACATGCCTTTGAAGTGATGTAGAGGTGACAGTTGTTCCATGTTCTGTGACTAGGTGACAACAGTGCTTCTACACTTTTACTTTTAGTGTTTTAATTGCACAGTACCCTGTAAGTTGGTTTTAGTTGTTTGTATTGTTTCACATTTGGGTGAAATTCTTTTTATTTTTTTCTGTCCGTTGCTGCCAATTTTGTTTAATTCATTTAGCTTTACTGCATTTGCTCCTTGCGATTGTATAAGTTCCTGTGTTAGATTTATTGTAACTCCCAAATGAACAAGTATATCTTGTTTTGTATGCTCCATTATTTACTTTCTTCCATGTTTCCTTGTATATGATTTTAATGTGGTGCCCCTCGTTGCTTTAGAAAAAGCATATTTATAAATAACAGGAGGTCCTAATACAGTCATCTACTATGGGACCTTCTTCTGTATATTATTGCTCATTATAACCTGTAATCTATTATGAATAAATCAATTCGGAATCAAATCCCGGCCACGGCGGCTGCATTTCCATGGGGGAGAAATGTGAAAACACCCGTGTACTTAGATTTAGGTGCACGTTAAAGAACCCCAGGTGGTCAAAATTTCCGGAGTCCCCCACTACAACGTGCCTCATAATCAGAAATTGGTTTTGGCACGTAAAACCCCATAATTTATATAATAAATCAATTTCAATTTCAAGTGTTGTTTCTGCAAATAAATTCAGTATAAGTCACCGCTGTCCGTGTTGTTTTTTATCTTGGTCAATGTTTAGCTTTGCACTGTAAGCATACTCATTGTATGATTCAAACTTAACTGTTTAGCGCCATGTCACTGTATTGAGAAATGAAGGCAGTGGAAAAACACCCTTCGAACATTATTTCAGGAAAAAACAAATAAAACCGCTCAAATATTTGGAGCAAATTAAGTGAAAACAATGTTTGGACAAACTGCAGGCTTTCAATGTTAGACACACACACAAAAAAAAAAGAGTAAGTCACCTGAATTGTTAAAGATCAGATGTAGTTGCTCACTGCGAACACAAGTCTTCTCTAATAACAATGCAGAGAAAAGAACAGACTGTGTCGGTTAGGTTAAAAGAAAAACATACACACATTACAGATGTGAATAAACTGCATGCAAATATGTATGTGGTTTGAGTTGGATGTTTATTTGCACCGGAAGTAAGTAAAAAAAACACACACACACATGGTAGCTTTTCAAAACGCAGACCAGCAAGCGAGTAAAAAAACACGCACAGAAAAACTCACATGTGCCATAGCGCCAACCTAGAAAAGAACAGCAGTCAGTATGTACACTGCAGACAAAGGTGTTTTTATTAAAATCAAACAATGTTGAAACATTTGCAAATGTGCATTTAAATAGAAACTAAATAGAAACCTTTCATTCAGCTATACTTGTAGGTTACATTCTCGGAATCTGCAAATCAGTCAGCCTTAACAAAAGTGGAGGATATTTCGCAGCTAGAAATTATGCAGAAGGAGAGACTGGCAGTAAGGCTACCGACATACAGGCTCGCCATGACACCATAGTTTACGACTGTGTGCTCAGGGAATAAACGCTCATCAACTAATAATTTGCAAAAAATTTTTCTGCCTGTGCACATGCTAGAAAGGTATTTTCCAACCAAAATGCTCTAGACCACAAACTAGTGGAATGAAGTATTGTTCCCATTCAACAGCTTTGCCTTTACCGTGTACCAACCCTGAACACCCCCCTTCTCTGCTATAATTCAGCGGCGGTAAGTGCTATTGAATGGCAACAGCACATTCATTCTCGGTGGCCAGGTGTGGGAAAACTACGACGACTCTAAATTTTCCAAGTAATTCTCGGGAAGCCTCTCTGCTCGCACTTCCTCGCTAGACGGGGACCGTGTTTAGAAGGAGAAATGTAGTTAGTCTATGAACGAGAGTTCTCAGTTGAGAAACAGCCTTGGAAAGCAGATGACTAACAAATTTCGCAAGTGGCTTTTGCTGAATATGCAGCACTGTGAAAAAGTCGGCAGTCCATCCCATTTGTAAAAATGGAATGGGGATAGTCTTCCCCAATCCCCAATGACAGACGTCGTGTGGCTGCAGCAAGCGAACACACTCAATCGACACTATAAGCCCACCAGCTGTCTTGGTATTACTTCACAGCTTCACGAGATGATAGAACACTTGGTATGTTTTTGTGAGTGTCACGACGTCCAATGCAACATTCTTTGGAGTGTATTAAACTGACTAGATCACAAACCATATCCAGAGACAAATATCCTTGGACCATAATCCCACGTGTCGCAGGCTTGTAAAGTAATGAAATCATTACTACAGTTTACGAAATCGACTGACCTCGGTGACTGATTGTGGGCGTGACGGACAGGTGCACGTGTTCGCATGGCTAGTAGCTTCCTCCCTCTCTCTCCTTTCTTTTTCTCGTTCCTTAACCCCCTTCCCTCCGCATAGGGCAGCAAATTGAATGCATGCCTGGTTGACTTCCCTGCTTTTCCTACCTCCTCCTCCTCCTCCTCCTCAGTGTCGCTTTGCACACACACTGCCAGGAAAACCTTGTTTTCCAACAAAGTGGCGAGGCTCCCAATTCTGGCACTAGAGGTCACACTGAATTTTGCAACTGGTTTGTTGCAGTCTAAACTAAGCTACGACTAACCATTTTTGTTGTTGTTGTTGTTGAATAACTCCACACAGATGGGAACATATGACTCACCCTGGCAGTTCATTAAAATCTTTACAGCCCAGAGAGAGAGAGAGAAACTCAAGCAGGAAAAGTTGCCCCCCCCCTTTTTTTTCTACTAATAGCCTCTTTCTGATTAGCATGTGCTGGTAGGCTATTCAGCTGTACATTCTTTGAGCTGCAAAACGGCACTGTTGTGCCTTTGTGTGTTCTGCACTACAGCTCAAACTAATTTCTTGTTACAGAAAAGCAAACGGGGCCTTTGAAAGAATAACTGGCAAGTCTAACCTGATCGTGTGGTTCTCTTTAGCGTTCCTTTAAGCGCAAGGGCAAATGCACTTTCAAGTAAGAACATGCCACACAGAGTACGTAAATGGAGGTGAAAGTGCACAAGCTGATATTACTTTGAAATATTGGCCAACGACTCTGCCTTGCTGGTTGGATGACAAGCGAAAGCAGTTAAGAAACCTGCACCACACAATGTTCACATATTGTTTTTAGATTTCTATGAGACATATGCATAAAGTCAGAGAACGGAAGCCTTGAGTGAGAGACAAAAATATAATGTGCAGAAATAAAATGCGCTGTCATAAAAAGCGCTCCTGCGTCAAAGAGAATTAATCCTTCATATAAGTTTCCTCTGCTGTGAGCACTTAGTCTGATTTACCAACAAACTGTCCAACAAAAGGAAGTCATTACAACATTTATTCCCATACAAACATCAAATTAATTTATTACAGTGGCAAAAGTATTGACTATTACTACAGTAAAAGCAAAGGTTCTGCCCCACCCTCGGGTGCGACAGCTTCTTTAAAATCCGCCAATTTAATGCCCCAGATTTCCCCACGATGTGCCACGCTTCATTATCATTTCTTTGTTAACATTTTGGTTTTTTCTGTCTTGTATAATAGAAATAATAATTACTTCGAATGAAAAATCTAGCCAGCAGTAGAGAGCATGCTCCATCTGACTTTCATTCTTTTGTTCTTTGATGCTGCACTGTTATAGTATAAATGACTGTATCAAAGGGGTCCAGGTAACCTTTCTGTCCTAGTGCCACACATTGGTGATTTATTGAGGCAAGCTGCGAAACATTAGGTCGTAAAAATGTGATGGCACTGTCATCAGCTGCAGAATAAGGGAAAGAAATGGCCGTCTCCATGGCAG